>NC_090265.1:1137085219-1137398076 GCF_040414725.1 Anabrus simplex
GAATTTAAGAAAATTTGCGTTTCATCAACAACTGTTAAAGTTAACATATGTTAAACTGCGTATTAAAGTTAACTTCAAACATTTCCCATGTTAAATGGCTAACATTAGCATTTAGCAACCTGTTCCAAAATGGCTGCTGTGAATCTCCCTTTAGATGCGGAATTGCTCTCTTTAGATCTTTTACACAATTATCCTGATCGAAGAAGAGTTCAGTGACGAAATGACTCTAAATTTTACGATTGCAGAATTTCTTCATAGATACAGGTTATCGAAAATAGTTGTTGCTAAGGTTGTTGACGAAATTCGAGTGCGGTGGGAATATCCTACAAAGAGAAACTTACCTCTTTCTCCAATGTGGCAGGTATTGATAACATTGCTATTTTTTGCTACTGGTTATTTTCACATAATGGTCGGAGACATTGCTGGAATTTCTAAAGCCACTGTTAGTAGAGTTGTTTATCGAGTGCCTGCAGCAATAGCATCCATGAGAAGGAGGCAAGTAACATTCCCTTCAATAGAAGAGCGTCAGCAAATTAACCGCAACTTCTATGAAATAAACTGTTTTCCTGATGTTTTAGGTATAATAGATTGTACACATGTAAGAATCCAATCATCTGAAGGAAATAGGGCTGAAATATATCGTAATCGGAAGGGACATTTCTCTGCTAATGTTAATGTTCAGGTGATTAGTGAGCCTAACCTCCAAATCAGTGATATACACCAATGTCCATAAATTAAGGATAATTGCATATTGTGGTGCCACACAATGTGGCACTACACAAAACTGGTGCTAATAGCACAGGCACATAGTGAACACAAACGAAACATATCTGTAAGTCCACGGTATTGGTGATAAGTTGAGAAAACCGTCCCAAAACACATGTGCCACAAAACGCCACTGTTTCCTGCGCATGAACCCCGACATCAGTGTGGGATATGATCACTATGCACACGTACACAGGCCGCACAACGGGTTGGCGTACTCTGGATCAGGTGGTCGAGCAGCTGCTGGGGTATAGCCTCCCATTCTCGCACCAGCGCCAGTCGGAGCTCCTGAAGTGTCCTAGGGGTTTGAGGACGTGCAGCGATACGTCGACCGAGAGCATCCCAGACCTGCTTGATGGGGTTTAGGTTTAGAGAACAGGCAGGCCACTCTATTCGCCGGATATATTCTGTTTCACGATACTCCTCCACGATGGCAGCACGGTGGGGCCGTGCGTTATCATCCATCAGGAGGAAGGTGGGATCCACTGCACCCCTGAAAATGCAAACATACTGGTGCAAAATGACGTCCCGATACACCTGACCTGTTACATTTCCTCTGTCAAAGACATGCAGGGGTGTACGTGCACCAATCATAATCCCACCCCACACCATCAAACAACTACCTCCATACAGGTCCCTTTTAAGGACATTACGGGGTTGGTATCTGGTTCCTGGTTCACGCCAGATGAGAACCCGGCGAGAATCACTGTTCAGACTATACCTGTACTCGTCCGCGAACATAACCTGGGACCACTGTTCCAGTGACCGTGTACTGTGTTCTTGACACCAGGCTTTACGGGCTCTCCTGTGAACAGGGGTCAGTGGAATGCTCCTTACAGGTCTCCGGGTGAACAAACCATGTCTGTTCAATCGTCTATAGACTGTGTGTCTGGAGACAAGTGTTCCAATGGCTGTGGCAGGGTCCCGAGCAAGGCTACCTGCAGTACTCTGTAGCCGTCTGCGGGCACTGATGGTGAGATATCGGTTTTGTTGTGGTGTTGTACACTGCGGACGTACCGTACTTTAGCACATGGGCACGTTTCCTGTCTGCTGGAATAGTTGCCATAATCTTGAGATCACACTTTGTGGAACACGGAGGGCCCGTGCTACGACCTGCTCTGTTTGACCAGCCTCCAATCGCCCTATTATTCTACCCCTCGTAAAGTCATCAATATGTGTTCGTTGAGCCATTTTCACTACACAGACACGATTAGCACGTCTGAAAACATCTGCACACTTACACGCTGCACCGTACTCTGACATGCACCTAAACACCCCTGCATATTTGGACTGCTGCCAGCGCCACCGTGCGGCGACCACAGGTCAAATGCACCACATGGTCATATCCCGAGATGATTTAAAACCGCAAACCGCCCACCATAGCGTTGTTTCACCATGTATCAGCATTATCCTTAATTTCTGAGCATGAGTATATATATATATATATATATTTACGACCTAATTCAATTAACAACTCTTTTTCGAAGGGGGAAAAATTAAAACTACGACTCCATTTCACTTCACGCGCCATATTTAACAGCTGTACTCAAACAAAAGCGCAAGGGAGCGCGCTGTAAAACAGCATGTTCGTACCTCTGTCTCCTTGATTCGCACCAGTTCGCAATGTTGGGAGAGTTAGCAGTCGATTAGTTAACATTTCTCAAGAAAAGTCTGATGAAACGCAAGAAACGTAACAAGATGATAAATTTTTAACTCCGTATTAACTAACTACTTGTTAGTATACGAGGGTTGGGGCAAAAGTCATGGCAAATATTTTTTTCTTGAAGATACCAGTCCGGTTGGAAAATGTGAAATATACAGACGAAAGGACAAGGTGTTAACTACATGTGTGGACAATGAATAGCACTGACATATCGGAACACAATAATTTATTACGGTAGTATACAGGGCAATATGGCCTTCCCGGTGGAAAAGAATGACAACAGAGTACACATAGAGTTGACATGACAAACCTTGGCCTAAAGACCCTCAAAGTAGTCCCCTGATACTTACACAACACGCTGCCAACGATGTGGGAGGCGCTGAGTACCATCTGCCTCAGCATTCGCCGCACTATGTGTGAATTGGGTCACCTGTTGGCGCATAGCGTTAGCAATGTCCTATCGTGTTGCAAACCGCCTACCACGTAGTGGTTCCTTAAGACCAGAGACTTATATGTCCTCTCCTTTACATCCTTACTATAACCGCTAAACACCCTCATAACCATGTGCAGAGATTTGTACTCTTTATTTACAAACCCATTTATTTGATTACCCCAATTAAGATCTTTCCTTATATTAACACCTAGATACTTACAATGATCCCCAAAAGGAACTTTCACCCCATCAACGCAGTAATTAAAACTCAGAGGACTTTTCCTTTTTGTTAAACTCACATTCTGACTTTTAACCCCGTTTATCAACATACCATTGCCTGCTGTCCATCTCACAACATTTTCGAGGTCACGTTGCAGTTGCTCACAATCTTGTAACTTATTTATTACTATATAGATAATAACATCATCCGCAAAAAGCCTTACCTCTGATTCCACTCCTTTACGCATATAACATAAAAGTCCGATAATACTGCCTTGAGGAATTCCCTTCTTAATTATTACACGGTCAGATAAAGCTTCACCTACTCTAATTCTGTGAGATCTATTGTCTAGAAATATAGCAACCCATTCAGTCACTCTTTTATCTAGTCAAATTGCACTCATTTTTACCAGTAATCTCCCATGATCCACCCTATCAAATGCTATAGACAGGTCAATCGCGATACATTCCGTTTGACCTCCTGTATCCAAGATATCTGCTATATCTTGCTGGAATCCTACAAGTTGAGCTTCAGTGGAATAACCTTTCCTAAAACCGAACTGCCTTCTATCGAACCAGTTATTAATTTCACAAACATGTCTAATATAATCAGAAAGAAAGCCTTCCCAAAGCTTACATACAATGCATGTTAAACTTACTGGCCTGTAATTTTCAGCTTTATGTCTATCACCCTTTCCTTTATACACAGGGGCTACTATAGCAACTCTCCATTCATTTGGTATAGCTCCTTCAACCAAACAATAATCAAGTAATTTTTTCAGGTATGATACTATATCCCAACCCATTGCCTTTAGTATATCCCCAGAAATCTTATCAATTCCAGCTGCTTTTCTAGTTTTCAACTTTTGTATCTTATTGTACATGTCATTGTTATCATATATAAATTTTAATACTTCTTTAGCCTTAGTCTCCTCCTCTATCTGGACATTATTCTTGTAACCAACAATCTTTACATACTGCTGACTGAATACTTCTGCCTTTTGAAGATCTCACATACACACTTCCCTGTTCATTAATTATTCCTGGAATGTCCTTCTTGGAACCTGTTTCTGCCTTAAAATACCTATACACACACTTCCATTTTTCACTAAAATTTGTATGACTGCCAATTATGCTTGCCATCATGTTATTCTTAGCTGCCTTCTTTGCTAGATTCAATTTCCTTGTGGGTTACTTCAATTTCTCCTTACTTCCACAGCCATTTCTATTTCTTTCCAGTCTGCACCACCTTCTTTGTCTTTTTATTTCTCTATTATAATAAGGCGGGTCTTTACCATTCCTTACCACCCTTAAATGTACAAACCTGTTTTCGCGTTCCTCAACAATTTCTTTAAACCCATCCCAGAGTCGGTTTACATTGTTATTTACCGTTTTCCACCGATCATAGTTACTTTTTAGAAACTCCCTCATGCCTGCTTTATCAGCCATATGGTACTGCCTAATAGTCCTAATTTTAAGACCTTCCTTTCTATCACATTTATTTAAACGAAAGCTGCAGGATTGTTACTGGATGTTTGAAACCTACACCCATTGAGAAGGAACAACTTTTAGCTGGTATTGCTCCCGGTGAGATTCGTAGGGAGGTAGCAGCTAACAAAGAAAGACTCCAGTCATCTTCTTCAGAAGCACATCCTCTCTATGGATACCACCCAGCCACACAGAGGCTAAAATCTAGAAAAAGTTTTCTCCGCACATCAATTAACCTTGAGGGGAAACCAGAGAATGCTAGAGTCACAATGTGGAAAGAAAGAATCCACCACCTATCCAACTGGATAGAGCCGAGGGAAAGTCTTCCATGTGGACACCAGGAGAAGTGGACAGTATGGAAAGCCCTTAACAGACTCCGTACATTAGTCGGCAGAACAAAAGTAAATTTGCGGAAGTGGGTCTTCTCAAGTGATTCATCACTTTGTGCTTGCGGAGAGGAGCAGACGATCCAACATCTATGTCAGTGTGTTTTATGTCCTTCAATGTGCACTATGAAAGACTTGATTGCAGCCTCCCCCAACGCTACTGACGTCACCCAATACTGGGCAAGCATCATCCAGCTCTCGAATATTGATGCTCTATCTGTGATTGTATAATAGACTTGTATATCTGTATAGTAGGAATGTAGATATCTTGTTGCTTTTTGTTAAATATCTGGAAGTAAATTTGATACTTCTGACACGAATAAAGAAAGAAAGACATTTATTTTTAACTACGACAAAAACAGCTTCATGATCACTAATACCATCTATTACTTCAGTTTCTCTATAGAGCTCATCTGGTTTTATCAGCACCACATCCAGGATATTTTCCCCTCTGGTTGGTTCCATCATTTTCTGAATCAGCTGTCCTTCCCATATTAACTTATTTGCCATTTGTTGGTCATGCTTCCTGTCGTTCGCATTTCCTTCCCAATTGACATCTGGTAAATTCAAATCTCCCGCTAAAATCACATTTCTTTCCTTGTCGTTTCCTACATAGCAAGTTATCTTGTCAAATAATTCTGAATCCGTGTCAGTGCTACCCTTTCCCGGTCTGTACACTCCAAATATATCAAGTTGCCTATTATCTCTAGAAATGAGCCTTACACCTAGAATTTCATGTGTCTCATCTTTAACTTTTTCGTAGCTTTTCTTATTTGTTTCATTTGTTTCATTTGTTATGTTGCGTGCCTTCCGCATACATGCTACAACTGTGATACGGTATTAAACTTATTTAATAATATTTTGAAGACTACAATTTCCCCTTCCGCATGGAGTGACTTCTTTCTGATTCCTATTCTCAAACATCGACTTCAACCTACTTTCTGTAATAATTTTCGCGGCATAGTACTTTGTTCATGCTTGAGAAAACCTTTTAAAAGATATTGCTACGAAGGCTTATATGGGCTCTTGAGTAATACTCGCTATTGCCCAAATATCAGTATGCTTATTTCAAAGCTCGAAGTGCTCAAGATGCTATAAATACTTTCATAATCGATATTTTATTAGCTAAATCCCGCAAGCATAGTACTTTTGCGCTTTTTGTGGATATAAGAGGAGCATTTGATTCGGTCTCCCTCCATTTGTTATGAAATTTCCTTGTGCAGAAAGGCTTCACATTTTCTTCATATTTTACGCAATTTGCTAATATATCGGCACATAATTATTAAGTCTATATGTCCTTCTCCGATGGTTCACCAATCATCTCTCGGCGTTCCTCAGGGTGATATACCTAGTGCCTTATTATTTGCCTTATACATGAGCGACCTCGAATCCCTTTTAACCAAATATTCTTGTATTCTTTCATACGTAGACGACATAGTCATATATTGTTCTCATAAAGATATTGACACGTGCAGACAACGGCTATTCCAACTCATGGGTCATGTTTCTAAATGACTACCTACCGAGTGTTTACCCTTTCACTTAATAAATGTTCTGCTTTGCCCTTTACACATGAGAGACAATACAATGCAGACCCCTCAGTGTTTGAGCCATATAAAGTTCCTTTACGCACACCTCATAAGTACCTTGGCGTAACGTTACATCAAAATTTAACGTTAAAACATCATATCACTAGATTACGAAATAGCTCTGCTGCGTATATTAAAATATTGAAGTCTGTTACACATAGATCTTGGGGTGCTGATCCGTCTATAGCTAAGTTGTTAAATAAGGCTACAATTTGATCGCGATTATAGTGCCCACGTAATTTATATTGCACCTATTTCCTATCTGAAATACCTTGATACTATTCAGTTTCAAGCTTTACGTGCGGTATCTGTCTTGGGGCATTACCATCAACTCCTACGAATCCTCTCTTAGTTGAATCTGGCGAGTCTCCCTTATACCTACGTCGACAACTGCTCACCTCTAGGTATCATTTTAAACGATTTGCCGTTGTTAATAATCCGTTGATTCCAAAATTGCAACCCCTGTATGAATATTTCCTCCAACCATCTGCGCGACGTGGTAAAACTCCTGCTTTACTACACACATATCAAACGTTACTATAATTTCGGTCGTCCATTTTACGTAACCCCGAACCTCCACATTACACTGTTTCCTTTGATACTCTTTATTTCTTCTTCCCATTATTGTCTCACGTGCAGTTTGTTTTGATAAGTTATCTACTCATCCAATAATTAATACCACCTCCTCCAAAAATCCTTATCTCCATTCAGACTCTCGGTATTAATATCTATACTGATGGAGCTAAAAATTCTAGTGAAGTGGGAGAGGCTTTTATGTTGATACTACTCACTATGCTGAATCATATCATTTACCATCCCACTTTTCAAATTTTTCTGCGGAACTGTTCGCTATTTGCCAACCCCAATTGTATACCAAACCCCATTCCATTAAACCAGCTACCATATATTCTGGTTAGTGTTAGTGTATTACTGTCTTTGAAATCCAACAATTATTCTCTTAACTGGTATCTGTATAACGTCAAACAGCTTTTATATAATTTACATTAATTTGGAGTTAGTCTCACTCTTGTCTGGATTCCTGCTCACAAAGGTATATTAAGAAATGAACAAGCAGATAAGTTGGCTAAGAGTGCTGCACTCTCTTCCACATTTTAGATACAAATTGCTCTTCCCGTACAGATTTCTATCCTCTGCTTAAGAACACGGTGTACCGAAACTGGCAAAATTAATGGCTTGATTCTTTAGAATCTAAAGGATCTTTGTACTATAATCTACAGCCCTTCATTTCGTCTAAACCTTGGCATGGACAAGCTACTTATGTCATCATATTACCAATATATTCCGCCTTCGATTTAATCATGCCATAACCCCAGAGTATAAACAAAGTTCCCATTTTAATTCAAATTCATTGTGCATCTGTGGTGTATCTGATGCAGACGCGAATTATTTAATCTTCCATTGCCCTGTATATGTATCAGTTCGTCGTCCTATTTTCCGCGCCCTCTTAGTCTTCGTTTTCCGCTACCTACGAATGTGTCTTGTTTATTATATAATCCTACTCCAGATATCATCAATGTGATCAATACATATTTGGACAATGCAAACATACTGTTGTAAGGTAATACTTCTGGCAAAAATGGAGTTCATAGCATTCCTTCTTTTCGTACTTTATAATAAGTTTCGTCAAGTGAGTTCAGGGTTGTGCTATCCTATGTGTTGGTACGTATTCTAAGGTTATAAGGTCAAAAGGTCTGTTGAGATTAGCGTACATTTTGGAACTTTGTAATTCCGTGTATATCTCAAGAAGCAAGGCTTTCCGAAACGTATGAGATTTGCGATCTGACATTTTGTGTGTTACTGGTGATTTCCTGCGGCTGTATATATGTCTCTCTCTAAGTATTTGATTTGTGACTGGGTGATAATTATAAGAACATTAACCTTTCAAGAAGATGAAGAAGAAGAAAATACAAACGTAACCGTAAAATTAACGTAAAATTTGTGGTATTCGCAAAGGAGGAACGTAACTTGTACGTGAACAGTACACAGCAGCCAATCAAAACACTACCATGTTATTTAGCACGGAAGTCGGGTTTTAGGCTATCTCGCAGTTTTATTTTTTAATACCTCGATGGAATAAAACAACGAGGTAGCGGAATTCGTATTACTTCAAACATCTCTTGCCTTGCTCCTGGGAGATGTGCACCTGTAAAAGCGAACTAAACAACGGTGCAGAAAATCAGTTCATCCCTTGAATCAAATAAGGTTATCTCGGGGTGATTTCGGTAATCTACTGTACCGTAAGAAATGATCCTCATCAGTTTGTTTTGTACATGTGGATGAAACCTGAACTATCTGACACTATCTTACAATTTGATTCCACTTTCTCTTTAAAAGAGATGCATAAGATCTCCTTTACCGACATCTATGCTTCTAGCTATCACACTCCTATGAGATGTGTAGATGACGTCGTTTTCGTAAACAAGTAGTCTGTCATAATGTTAAGAAACATACAGGGACACTGTTTTATCTATGACAGGCTTTGTCACTCGCCCGGTCGCCAGCGCTGTTAGCTTGTCTCGCTCCCTTTACCGTCAGATTTCATTGCTACAGCATATTTATTTTCACATATTCTCTTTCGGTCTGGCATATTTGTAATTCTTTTTCCTTTTTATCACACACACACACACACACACACACACACACACACACACACACACACACACACACACACACACACACACACACACACACACACACACACAAAGATTATTTTGAAAGAGAATACAAGTGTTTCTTCGAAAGACGTCATTATATCGCGCAGAAAATACAATGTTTACGTCTGCTCTGATTGGCTGGTTCTTAAACTTAACGTAAAACAAATACAGTAGAGACAATACACGACACTGAGCTAGATATCGAGGGACAGCTACTGGAGCACACTCTAGCGGATAGACCTGAACGGTACTGATTCTGTCATAAGAGCACGTGTATTTTTGTGTGAAGTTTTTGGTGTTAATTATGCGTTTTCAGCGAGTTGACACAATTAAATAGTAGCGTGTGCCATTCCTTGATATCTCCTGTCAACATGAGGGGAAAGGTATGTGCTGTGTTTGGCTGCAGTAATTACGAAGTAGAGAAAAATGCGCGCTCGTTCTTCAGGTTCCCTCGTGACAAGAACATGTAAGTAATATTGTGTTTGCATATATATTCTTCCAGTGACAGAGATATTTATAGTACTTCATAATCTTCTGACCTGCTCGACCCATGTTTTAACGGGCTTAAAATATAATACGCATATTTTATTGTATAGTGCAGCAGTTAACCTTCAATACCGATGTGTTGTTGTAGGTGTGATCTGTGGGTTTTGAAATGTCACAGAAGCGATTTGGATAAAGTGTACAAGAAAGAAGGGACGTTGCGCTTGTATAAGAATTATAAGATCTGTTCAGATCATTTCCAGGCCAGCGACTTTAAAAATCCTCGACTGTACAGCCAAGGGTATGTTACATTTTTACTCTAATTGTACGTAAATATTCCTCAAAGCATCACTATCGACAACATTTTCAAACTTTTCTTTCTTTTATCCCTCTTCTCAGATTAAAGCCGGGATTTTATAGATTTTCTTTCTGTTAGTAGGCTTCATGTTAAGAGGAAAATTGTCCAGCTATTAAATGTTAATTCATTGCATCATATGTGTAAGGAATGTGCCGATATTTTTATTGACAAATGTCTTAATATGATGATACATTGTTTTTAAATGAGGAAGAAAGACAAATCCAACCGTAAGATTTCAGGCAGGTATGCTAAAGCAAAAAAAAAGTAATGCATAAATGAAAGATCAAGCCATTTCACAGCAGTCCATTTCACACCTTGTTTATATGTCTAATTTCAGTCTTTGAATAATAACCTTTTAAATAATTCTTCATTCATTTATCCAGAATTGCTTTAGCAACTTCGAAGTTAATATCTCAATACCACTTTCTTTCTAGACGTAATTTATTTATCCATTTCCGTATGTACATTTCCATTGATATTTGAATTTAGCGCGATTTGTTCAGGTCAAGTCACTAGGAGCGCCACCGTCGAATTGTCTCCCATTTTAGCAAGGCGAAATCCGTAAGTGTCGTGTATTGTCTCTACTGTATTTGCGTAAAATTAACGAGAGGACCCTGAGTTCGATTTACAGCAGTGTCGGTGATATTAATCATGGATCGTTAATTCGTATGGCTAAGAGAGTGTAGTGTTTGCGTTCATGTCAATATAAATAATCTAGACACAGCATATGACGTAACTAAGCACCACGGATGCATGCGGTGGTTATTCTATTTTTTTTACATACGGTTGGCTTCAGAAAGGGCACCCTGCCTTAAAACTGTGCCAAATATACACCTACCGACTCAAAGAAATTTGGCCAAGAAGAATAAGAATTTACTTGCCATTAAAACTATAGTGATATCTTGCGAAGAATTTAGAAATCTTTGTGATAATTTTCGTCATAACTGATTTAAAAATACTTTATTTAATTTTGATAGTAATTCCGTGTACATTGTGGTTATTCTCCACACTAAAAATAAAATCAAAATTATCTAGAGTCATGGAATGCTAGTACTCGCCCTGAATTTGCGGAAATTTATTTCTAATATTGTAAATACTGGCCTAATTTATTATAAACGAAAGTTACAGGACTGCTACTTCTTCACTACGCTCTACTTTATTTCTCATTGCGCTGAAACAAGAATATAGTAAGTTGAAGATTTGCTGACATTATAAGTAAAAAAATGTACATTTCAGTAAATACCATACCCTGTTGACTGAACATAACATAATTTATCGTTTGATGGTAATGCAATCGGTTGTTAATCACTCGTGTATCTTTTTCCTATACGCTGATCATTTTAACTGCCAAGTTTTCTCCTTGAGACGCGCGTTACTTGTAGCTATAATATTCTAATTGAATCACTGCATTCTGATGTGCAAAATGTGTAAATGGAGGAAAGTCGTGATGTTGACACGACTCACATGACCGTTGCCTACGAGATATATAAGGCCGGGACATAGCTACTAATTTGCCGCTGAAAAGACGACTCGACCAATTTCACGGTTTGGCGCTACATGTCAGGATGCTCTTGGCGGACTTTAACATGGTGATGTATGGAGTAACTGTGATGTCGTGTTGATTTTATGTAATTTTTTGTGCGTATTGTTTCTGTGGGTGAGTGTCCGTGAGGTAGGAAATCATGGTGCACTGTTGTGTACCTCTATGTACTTCGGATTACCGCCAAAAAGCAAGAAAATATGACGTTCCATAATTTTCCTTTTCAACGCAGGCAAGCTATGTATTTCGAGGCACGAATATGTAGCTTGCATTTTAATATATCAGATTTCAGTGCAAGCAAATCAATCAAGCGAATTCTCCCCCAACGAAGTTCCTTCTGGTTTTAGTGTATATCCTGTTCACAACAAAACAGTGTCAAATCCCGGAAGGTGATGGTGGTGATTATTGTTTTAAGAGGAAGTACAACTAGGCAACCATCCTCAAATGCCGGAAGGCTACTGCGCCAAAAAATGACGAATTGCGATCAAAATTTAGTAAAATTTCTGATTTAGATAACGATGAACATACCATATCATCAGCATATAACTGATCTACGTCACCCACAAACAAAAAAGAAGTACGGCACCTACAAGTCTCGTTTCTATTTCAAAGAAAGGCTACGAGTGTCTATGTTAAATCTAAACATATATTGATGAGATTTAAAATGCCAGATTACGGAAAACAGTCTTTACATTGGAAAGTAGGACGCGGTAATGAAATAAGAAAATATGATTTAATGTATCTGTACTTGACCAAAATGTAAACCAAAATTAAAATAATTGTACAAATCATCATTTAGGAGCTTTATTCCTGTTAGAACCTATTTCTTACGGGAAGAAAGAGTGAAATACGGAGAAACGACGCTAAAATTTTGCGTCCTCTGGCATAGGAAAGCACCTACCGGCTACAGATTTGAGATCCTTGCACTGCCTAACCAGGACGAATAGAAATGCATAGTTTGACTACTTCCACTGGTTGATATGTTCCTACACTACGCGGCGCTGGTGTAGATAGAATGTGATCAGCTGTCTCCGAACATGTGATTCTAAATGAGATCTGATGAGACTTAATTCGGAATTTATCGTTTGAATAAATGATTTAAACCGTGTGTTAATTATTGTGATGTTTCAGGACCGTGTATTCTGTTTACTGACCGATGACTGTGTTTATGTGCGATCTGTTTTTCGTACAAATTTAGATATTGTTTTCCTTACTTTGAAAGTAATAAGTGAAAATTACGTAGGATATATTTTGCATTTAGTAAAGATTTAATGACTTCTGAAATTGTTTCGTCAGTATCTTAACGAATATCTCAAACGTGTATGTGTCTATAGAGCTAAGTGATCTTTAATTAATTGACCCCGAAATCAAAATATGTTGTAATGATCAATTAATTTTTTAAAAACCCATGTTCAACTGTTAGTGTACATGCTATGTATATTAACATATTATAACTCTGTGCAGGCACCCACATGAATGTTACCTACCGGTGTGGCATACACATTTAATTCCTATGTATCTACTTATAAATGTATTAATATGCTTTGTTTAATGAATCTTACCAGCAGAATTGATATTTTCCAGGTATGTTTTGCGGTCGTACGAGCTTGCATTTCTTTCCTTACTTCTTTTATTCGGAAATAAATCGGCATCGTATTGTAATGGAATATTAATTTTGATACCAAGTCCTGAGCAATGTCCAGTACAGCACCCATGTCCATGAGAAGCAGTAATAGGAGGTAAACTATCCAGGCATTCTTGAAATATTTCTCCCTACAATGCTTCTTGTATACTAAAAGTTCTCACAAGTTCCTCTACATGAGAAAACATAAATCATTAATTCGATGGGTAAGTGGGATAGTTGGGTGAGTTACTATATTCTGGTAGACTTGTTAGGACTGAAAACGGACTGCCTTTTGCCTACACTGTATTAAATAAAATGGCGCATGGCTTTTAGTGCCGGGAGTGTCTGAAGACGAATTGGCTCGCCAGATTCAGGTATTTTGATTTGACCACCGTAGGCGACCTGCGCGTCGTAATGAGGATGAAAAGACGACGCATACACCCAGCCCCGTGCCAAAGTAATTAAACGCTTCCGGTTAATTCCCAGCCGGGCATCGAACCCGGGACCCCGGTAACTAAAGGCCAGCACGCTAACCATTTTGCCATGGAGCCGGACTCCTCTGTATTGTTTTGCAGAGAACCAATACATGCTGTAAAATATGTTAATTTGCTTGCATGTTTAACAATATCCCCACATAATTGATGAATAACATTCATTTTGAAGTGGTGAAAGGAACTATTTATTCATCTTCCCAACTTGATAGAAGTGGTTGATCAAAGGTAAGTTTGCTGTAATTTTTTCCTGAGCTGTACTTATGATTTCGGCATTCTCTTTCACAACAGCTTTTGCCATGGCTCTAATCTGACTAAAAAATTATATTAAGAGTACTATCACTTAGAGGCAGGTCTTGACGTGGGAGAGCCTTCGATCACTTTGAGAACAGAGTGGGATCTTCTGGGTGTGAAAAAAATGCCGTTTTTCATTCGAATGTTTATTGTAACCCGACTCTCAACCCGGGACATAGCAAGTTGTAAGCAAATTCACACGCGTTAGAACATTGATGCATATGCCAAAGAATACGTCCTGCTTCTCAAATGCTTAAGCCTTTTCACTGTTAAGTTCACGAAAAGGTAACGCTATCTTTTTTGCACTATAAAACTGTAGAACGTATAAGACTACCGAAATAAAGACCACAAACTGTTTAAATATTACCACATTAAGCCGACAAAAATTTATATTCGTACACACCTTGAAGTGAAATCCATGTACCGCAAAACGGGTAACCGTATGCCTCAATTCATAGTTAGTGCTTTTCCATTCATTAGATGTCATAGCTTCTGTAGCGCAGAATTCTATATGAATATTCCTCTTTTCATGTAGAGTCTGTAACAGTGCGATGCTATGCTGTGTACACGGCAACGTCGTTTCATATCTCAAGTCCTCGATGAAGAAATGTTCCCTTGCCATCTCATATACCAATCTTGCCCGGGAATATTTTGAGACACATAGAACTCTCTTTAAGTAAGGGTTTTTTACTTGTTCCAGCTTTACTAGGTCATTAACATGTGATTCAGAGGAAGTTGTCATACTATTCATTTCTATACATCCTAGCCTAACTGTACCACATCAGAAGATGCTGAAAAATTATATACGATTTTCTAATGGCGAAACGGACGTAACATCGCTCTCCAAACAGCGGCTTCAATAAGAATGTCAGTACATCAGATGTGTGGAGGAAAAGGCAGGATAGCTGATAATTTATAAGATGGTGTTTAAACCCAATTTTTTTTAAGACCGCAATCTCGATCAGTTTATCGGAAACACTGAGGCAGAATTAGAGGGAACGGGAAGAAGTGAAAAACTCGCTAGCAGACTTCTCTGATTATTTCGTGAAATACTTATTTCGTTTAATTGAAGTGTATGAAATACGTTGTAGAAAGTAAGCCAACAAATGCTCTTTGGTCAATTTTTTTAAATATCACATCTGTTTGGTGCTTTGTGAAATTCTAGTTTTAAAGAATTTTTATAGGTTTTCGTACTGGAACGTTTTGCAATTAGCGGGCGGTGCGAGACAGCTCAGCTCGGTAAGGAGAACTCTAGCGCCGCTTGTCGGAAGTATCTCGAGTCCAAGTCTAGTGGGCTGTGTATCTCGTAGGCAACATGACTCAACGAAGTTTACTCACTGAGAGAGAGTGTTATCTTCATCTCTTCATTCTCTTTGTTCAAGGATAGTGCAACTCAGGTGCAACCGGGTGCAACTAGTGTAATATTCTCTTTGAGTGCAAACAAGATTTAGTTGAAAATGGCTGCGAACAGCGGTGGTGTTGAGTGGGCTTCTATAGTAAAACCTATTTTAGCTGCATCATATGGATCTTTTAATAAAAGTGATGTACTTGAACTTGCTAAGGCAATACTTAGGAGGTACGTGATATGTAGGATATAAGTGAATTGGTAGCCAAATGTTCTAATTTTGTTGTTTTCATGTGGTACTGAAAGCTGACGAATCATAATAGAACAACTTGATTTTCGGTCAGCGTTTATTTTGTTGTGTAATGTTATGAAATAACATATTTGCCATGTTTTGAACTTCGTGTACTTTTAGTTACCTCAGATTCATGTTTCAATGCTGTTGCTTATACATCTTTCCATTTTAGTGAAAGTGAACTCCTGAACCATGAAGAGGAGTACGAGACTTTTTATACTGCTTTTGCGGCGCTTGCAGCTGATTACATCAGTTCTAGTGCGAGTTCATGTGAGTAAAATTGTTTTTTGGATGCCGTAATAGAGAATAGGTCCACTGCGAGGTTTATTACTATATAAGTAGCGGAGTTTCTAGGTTTGGCGTCAGGATTGTGCACAGTATTGTGAATTGGCAGTGTGATGGGTGGTCTAAGTTAAAAAAAATCTATTTGATTATTGTAATTGATGTGTTTTCACAATCTCTGTGAATATGTAGAAAGTTTTATGCTCCTTTCAAGATTTTTAAAAATTGAATATTTGGTACCAGTATTAATCCAGCCCGGGGGTCACTACATTTGTAGTGTTATAATCATCATCATCCTAAACCATCTCCAGTTTCCCGGGTGTGGTATATGAGCCTCCTCCATCTCATCCTGTCCTTGTACCATTCTTCCTCCACCAACTTGTCCCAATCATGACCTCTCAGCATTACATCGCTCTTAACTAAATCTATCCATTTCCTTCGTGGCCTTCCCACGGGTCGTCTTCCTTCTACCTTTCTGTCAAATTCCTTCCTTGCAGTTCTGTTTACTGGCATCCTCTTCATGTGACCAAACCACTTCAGTCTTGATATCTGAATCTTATTTAGGAGAGAATTGTCTATTCCTACTTCTTCTCTAATTTTCTCATTCCTAATCTTGTCTTTCCTGGTTTTCTGGATCATAGTGCGTAGGAATTTCATTTCAGCTGCCTGAAGTTTGGAATTATCTCTATTGGTCAGTGTTGTGGTTTCGAGACTGTATGTAAGAATTGGTGTATAATAGGACTTGTACAATGTCATTTTTGTTTTCATGGGTATTTGCTCATCCCACAGCAGGTGTCTTACCTGGTGGTAAAATTATGCTGCCTTATTGATTCGATTGTTCACCTCATGTTTTGCTAGGTTGTCATTTGATATAACGCTACCCAAGTATTTGAAAACTGGAACGCTGTCCAGTTGAGCTTCATTTAACATGACTATTGGTTCTGCTCCTTCCCCATACACTTTCATCACCACCGTCTTGGTCTTGCTGATGTTTAAACCATATTTCTTAAACTCCTCGTTCCAGCTTTGTATTCTCTCTCCCAGTTCATCTTCTGAGTCACTCCAGATCGCAACATCATCTGCAAATGTGAAGGCTTTGATATCTCCGTGTTCTTTCCTTTTAATAGATTTCATTATTACATCCATTACAATAATAAATAGAAGTGGTGACAATGAGCTGCCCTGCTGCACTCCTCTCTTTGTTTCAAACCAGTCCGACAAACCACATCCTACTTGAATACAGCTTCTGTTCCCACTATACAACATTTTCACTTTGTCTATGAGGCTGTCTCGCACTTGAAGTTCTTTCATGCATTGCCAAATTCTTTCCCTTGGTACACTATCGTATGCTTTCTCAATGTCCTAAAATATTAGGAATAAAGGCTTGTTCTTCTCCCAGTATTTTTCCATTAGCATCCTAATTGCAAATATAAGGTCTGTAGTTGACCTTCCTGGTCTGAAACCATACTGCTCTTCTTCCAAAATTGGTTCAACAATATCTCTGATTCTGGTCTCTATTATTTTTTCCAATATTTTCGGGACATGAGACAGTAGTGTGATACCACGGTAATTAGTACATTTTCGTCGGCTTCCTTTCTTGAACAGAGGTACAATGATGCCCATCTTCCAGTCCTCAGGAATAGTATTTTCCTCCCATATCTTGTTGAGCAGTCTATAGAGCCATTGGATTCCTGGAACTCCCGCTGCTTTCAGCATATCTGCACTTAGTTCATCTACGCCCACTGCCTTTCCTTTCTTCATGCTCTTGAGCGCATTTTCAACCTCAAGCCATGTAATTGGTGGTTCAGTTGTGGTTCCTCGACTTGGCTCTCCTCTATCCGTTGTTATGTTTTCTGTATCTCCATTCAGCAGCTTTTCGAAATAGATCTTGAGTTCTTGTTTAATTTCTCCCTCTTCTTGTGCCAGAGTTCCATCATCACGTTCTATTGCTTTTATGGTCTCTTGATCTCTTCGCTTGTTTTTCACTACTCTGTATAGCAATTTCATATTTCCTCTACTGTCCTCTTCCAGTTTGTCTGCAAACTCATTCCATTTCTTCTCTTTTTCTTCCCTTACAATGTTCTTTACAGCAAGTTTCTTGTTCCTGTATACTCCTTGAAGTCCTTGTATTTCTTGTTCATTTCGTTCTTGTCCCTGTTTTTGTTTCTCCTTGTCCAGTGCCTTCTTTATTTGGTTTCTTTCTTTCACCTCTGTTTTCACTCTATCATTCCACCATGGTGTCTCCTTTTTTCTTTTGATTGAACTTGTAACTCCACATAGGTTTTTGGCTTCTCCCACAAAGGTGTCTTTGAAGGCCTTCCATTCTTCATTAACGCTGGTTACTTCACACTTCGGCAAACTCTGTTGAATCCTTAGTTTGTAGTGTTATAAGTGAGTGGAAATTAATGCAATCTTATTTGGAGAGCGTCTGAGAGGAGAGATGTGTTCATTGCGATGTCCAGGAACCCACCATCCCGCCCCAAGAAGTATATTTACTTTTATAGCCTAATTAAGATTATTACACGCCATATTCATTTCTCGAGTAGCTTCTTGTATTCCTATTGGCCAATGTAAAGTGGCACGTGATCTCTTTTCCGTGAAGGAACTTAATCATAATGCGTTAACAACCACAGGACAATAAAAGCGCAAGTGGCCGCGCTCACGAAACTAGAAGCCTAGGGCCGTTTCGCGGCTTCTAACCGTCCAGACCAATGGTCTTGTCCACGGCAAGAATCCTAACTGTTCAGACCAATCGTCTTTCCTCATGAAACTAGGGGCCTAACGCCGCTTCGCGGCTTCTAACCGTCCAGACCAATGGTCTCGTCCATGGCAAGAATCCTAACTATCCAGACCGATGTTTTTCTTCACGGCAACAATCCTAACTGTCCAGACCAATCGTCTTTCCTCACGAAACTAGGGGCCTAACGCCGCATCGCGGCTTCTAACCGTCCAGACCAATGGTCTTGTCCATGGCAAGAATCCTATCTATCCAGACCAATGGTTTTCTTCACGGCAAGAATCCTAACCGTCCAGACCAACTGTCTTTCCTCACGAAACTAGGGGTCTAACGCCGCGAGCGGCGTCTAACCGTCCAGACCAATGGTCTTGTCCACGGCAAGAATCCTAACTGTCCAGATCAATGGTCTTGTCCACGGCAAGAATCCTAACCGTCTAGAGGCAAGAATCTAATAATCACCACCACCAGCTAGCGAAGCAAGCATAGTTCCTAAGTACAGAGGTTGGCAGCACATGCACTGCTAGAGAACATCCTTTCCGAGTAGGCCGCGAGCGAGGAAACAAACGACAGTCGCTACGCTGAGTGGCCCCTGGGCTGGACTAATGATGAACAGTTTGTTAGTTCTTCATTCGAAGAGGTAGACAACAAAGAAATCTGCTATCTTATGAAATGAGTGACTCAGTAGTTACAAATAGTTTGTAGTAGGTTATAAGTACCAAGTCAGTAGTGTTCGGAAGAAAGGCCTCTTAGTGTAAATGACATTTAAGTTAACCGTGAAAGTGGAAATCTTTCCTTGTAATGCTTGTCCAGGAAATGTGTTCATTATGAATGTCTGGAACTCGCCAACCCAGCTGAAGAAGTTTGGCCTGTATTACTTTAACCTAATATCATTAATTATGCACCAGTTTTAAGTCTTTTGGCTATATGTAGTAAGTTAAGCGTTTTTCTTCTTTCTATGTAGCATTCTACTTCAAACCATTCTTTGGACTTCCAAGGTTTCTTGTGGAACAAAGAATCCCTTATTATTCCATTGATGACACCTAGAGTTGTTTCGAGATTACCTTCCTCAATGAGCTGATGAGTCTCTTCTATCCTTTGGCTGTTTTTCCTGAGTTTATTTTCGTCTATACTTCTTGATTTTATGTGTATATTCTCTGTTTAATGTGGGGCCTCTTGTCTGATTAAGAAATTTGCCGATACTGGTAGATGTTTCCTTTGTGCGGCAATACCTTGATTTCTCATAATCTGATGTCCTGTCAATTTAATGTTTCTTCCTCGGTAGAAAATTAAATCAATGGTACTGGAACCGTTTGGAGCCAAGTAGGTGACCTCCTCACTTTTATTGATAGACGGTATCCTTCCGTGAGCAACATTTCTGATACGATATCTGTTTTGCTATTCTGTTTATCCAGACGACAGTTAAAATCTCCAGCTAAAATTACATTTTCGTCCTTGTTAGTAAATGCTAGAATTTCGGCTATTTGCTCGACAGTTTCTTCCACTTTTTTAAACGGACTAATATATGTTCCTACTATAGTAATTTCTTCTGCTTTCAAGATTACTAAGTTTTCATCTATTATTGTATCTCTAAGTCTTCCCATTTTGTTGTTGTACATGCAGGTCACTCCTTCAGGCCTTCCTCGATCCTTCTGAATTGATAATGCGTGTTTGCTGTAGTAGCCTGGCGTATCCATCCTCTGTCAGCATTGTTTCTGTGATTATAATTATATCATGTCCTGCAGCAGCAGCAGCAATAAGAGGAATTTACGATATACAAGACCCAAATAAATATTAAAATTTATTTATTCCACCTATTCAATACATAGAGATTTTAATTAAGAAATTAAATCTTGAATAAAATTATAGGAACATGTTTCACCCTTTAATTAAGGGCCTCTTCAGCCTTAATCTCAGTCTGAAAGGTAATTAATCAGGTACCTGATTGTATTTAAATTACATATGAATGTGAGGATGATGTTGGAAATGTGCTTCAAATGGTGAGCAAATGGTTAACAATAGTTATGATATTCTTAAAATGAAGCCTTAATAAAGTCTTAAATACAAATAGTCGTAAATTTATACACTTTCTTGAATGTCCTTGTTTAAAAATTGGTAACAAATTGTATACTGGTAATTTTATAAGAACGTAAATTGTTGCGTTAAATCTTGTAAAGTGGCGCTCTGTGGAGGTTGAGGGCGTTAGAATAATGATAAAAGAAAAAAAATTTAGTTGATAATTCCAAATGGAGTATTAATACATATTAAAGCTAGTAAAGAGACGTTACCGTTGCTTACTTCAAGTGAAGTTTACAAAAAATTGTTACGTTGAAACATGTAAAGCGGGGCCTTTTGATGGTTGAGGGTGTAAGATAAAATTATTGGGTCTTGAACAGTTCAAACGTCAGGATAATGATGAAGAAATGTAGTTAATAACTCCGAGTGGAGTTTAAACACAATTATATAAAAAAATTAGTAAAGAGACGTTTCTGCTGCTTGGATCAAGGGGGGGTTTATAATAATATAAAAATGGTTAGACTGTTGTAACTCTCGTGCGAAGAGATAAAACTGTAGTCTTCTAAAAGCACGAGTGAAAAAGAGTGCTTGATGGTAAGCAGCTGTATTAAATATTAGATGGAAGGATCGATTGTAGCCTCTTGTAAATAATCGAAAGGGAAATTTTTATTTGAAGTCTCTTTATTAATATTGAAATTGGTTAATCAAGCACTCTTCTTCACTCGTGCTTTTAGAAGAC
This sequence comes from Anabrus simplex, assembly GCF_040414725.1. Lineage (NCBI taxonomy): Eukaryota > Metazoa > Arthropoda > Insecta > Orthoptera > Tettigoniidae > Anabrus > Anabrus simplex. The sequence goes on from NC_090265.1 coordinate 1,137,106,636, forward strand.
TACAGTTTTATCTCTTCGCACGAGAGTTACAACAGTCTAACCATTTTTATATTAATATAAACCCCACTTGATCTAAGCAGCAGAAATGTCTCTTTACTAATTAAAAAAAAAAAAAAAATTGTGTTTAAACTCCACTCGGAGTTATTAACTACATTTCTTCATCATTATCCTGACACTTGAACTGTTCAAAACCCGATAATTTTATCTAACACCCTCAACCATCACAAGGGCCCGCTTTACTTGTTTCAATGTAAAAATTTTTTGTAAACTTCACTTGAAGTAAGCAACGGTAACATCTCTTTACTAGTTTTAATATGTATTAATACTCCATTTGGAATTATCAACTAAATTTTTTTCTTTTATCATTATTCTAATGCCCTCAACCTCCACAGGGCGCCACTTTACAAGATTTAACGTTACAATTTACGTTCTTATAAAATTACCAGTATACATTTTGTTACCAATTTTTCAACAAGGACATTCAAGAAAGTGTATAAATTTACGACTATTTGTATTTAAGACTTTATTAAATCTTCATTTTAAGAATATCATAACTATTGTTAACCATTTGCTCACCATTTCAACCACATTTCCAACATCCTCACATTCATATGTAATTTAAATACAATCAGATACCTGATTAATTACCTTTCAGATTGGGATTAAGGCTGAAGATGCCCTTAATTAAAGGGAAAAACTTGTCCTTATAATTTTATTCAAGATTTAATATCTTAATTAAAATCTCTATTTATGTATTGAATAGGTGGAATAAATAAATTTTAATATTTATTTGACTTCATTGTACATTTCAATACGGACCAAAACATGAGATAACATGTAATACAAGACCCAACCAAAATATCAATGGGCTTGGCAATGAAACTTTTTCATACAAAGATACTACCCATTCTGACATGGCATAGATTTAATCTGGGACAATCTATCAACATCAGACCTAACTACCCTTGAAAAAGTGAAAGCTACCTTTCTGAAAAGAATATTAGGTATTTCTAAGACATCTCCATCTAGATTAGCTTATGAATTAGCTCAGGAGTCTTTCCTTGTCGAGGACCTTAGATATATTTCTGTGCCATCGACACCTCAAGCCATTGCTCACCTAAATCTGAGGTTAAGCAAAAGAGAAGAAATCTGGCCGGAGTTCTACGTGACAGATGCTATGACAAGCAGAGACTGGATGGGCCCGAATAAGAACATACGTAGTGCTATCAACAGGCTGGCTGTACACGGATTTCATCATAAGCTATGTGTAAAAGAGATATAGCACGAACCAAGCGACGAATGCATGTGCAAATTGTGGGAAAATATGTGAATTATACCACTTCAATAAGTGTAGCAAAAGAGAAAAGACCTTACATGAATATAGTAAAGAATAGAACAATTTATATATGGCCATTGGCTGCAATAAAACTTTATTAATTATGCACCATCCTCCATATATCGTCTGGCTACTATCGCTGTTATCAGTTGGAATTGCAAGGAATGTGAAATCATTCCTAGAAATAAACGGATCTAGATTGTTGTCTACTCAGCTATCTACTCAAGAAAAATTCTTAAGCAACGTGGGCCAATGGCTGACGTGAAACATAGACGCCCCTCTTCTCTGGTCACCGATCCTTCTTCTTCTTCTTCAGATTCTCTCTGGGTAGGGTAGTGTACCAGAGCCCTCCACCTTACTTGATCTTTCCACCATTCCTCTTCTAGTTCTTTATTGCTATTGAATCCTCTATTTGCAATACAGTCCACAACAGAGCTCCTCCATCTCATTTTAGGATGTCCCTTAGGCCTCTTTCCAGTCTCTGTATTCATGAATGTTCTCTTAAGTATTCCTCTCCTGGCATTCTCACCATATATCCAAACCATTTTAGCTTTTCTGTATCAATCTCTTCTTGAAGTTTACACACTTTCACGCTTCTCCTTGTTTCCTCATTTCGTATTCTATCTCGTCTTGTCTTTCCCTCTATGCTCCTCAGGAACCTCATTTCAGCTGATACGTGATAAGTGTACTGGCCACCAATCTATGTTACAGAAATAGTGGCCTCATAATTTTCTGGAACTAAATTAATTTTGTCATGCTGGAGGTGTACGGTAGGGATTGTGCTAGAGGCCTGTATGTCGCTGTGTGGCAGCTAATTTGGAAATAGAACTGAAGGATGTGAAAAGGTGGTTGGTAGATCTGGGGAAGATATGGATGCTAATAGGAATGGGAAGTGTTTACCAGACTTGACCGATGTTAGGCCCCTTAAAACAACAAACATCAGACTTCTGTGTTAGTATGTGATTAACAGTTACGAATACGTTCTTAAAACATAAGGCTGTTCACTGATACACTTGGGAGGGTAGGGACACCAGATACCTACAGTAATAGACTGTATCATAACCGACTTTGAATTCAGGAAATCTGTTAGGAATGTGCTGGTATTCTGGGGATTTTTTTTTTTTTTTTATACAGAACACTATCGGGTCTGTAGTGAACTAAGTATCTCTAGGCCTAGGATAGGGAAAGCGAAATCTATCTGCAGACAAATAGGAGCAGAAAGTCTCCAGGATGAGAAAATTAGACAAAAGTACATAGATATGATTAGTGAAAACTTCCAAACAGTAGACAGTAAGCAGGTTCAGGATATAGAAAGAGAATGGGTGTTATACAGGGATACTGTAGTAGAAACAGCAACAGACTGAATAGAAACAGCTGTGTATAAAAATGAAGAAAAACAAACATCTGGGTAGAGTGATGAAGTGAGAGCAGTTTAGAAACGTAACAAGATGGTGTACAGAGATTGCTCCAAATAAAGACTGCTGCATACACGAAAGAAACAGCAAAACAAATAATTGTTGTATCCAACAAGAAGTCTTAGGAAAATTTTGGTAATGACCTGGAAAGGTGGTCAGTAAATGTGGATGCTAATAGGAATGGAAAGTGTTTTCCGGACTTCTGTAATATGGTACCCTGTGGGATTAGCAGTTCACTGCTACACGTGAGAGGGTAGGTAGGCTACCAAAAACCAAACCAAACCCCATGGCACTACAGCCCTTGAAGGGCCTTGGCCTACCAAGCGACCGCTGCTCAGCCCGGAGGCCTGCAGATTACGAGGTGTCGTGTGGTCAGCACGACGAATCCTCTCGGTCGTTATTCTTGGCTTTCTAGACCGGGGCCGCTATCTCACCGTCAGATAGCTCCTCAATTCTAATCACGTAGGCTGAGTGGACCTCGAACCAGCCCTCAGGTCCAGGTAAAAATCCCTGACCTGGCCGGGAATCGAACCCGGGGCCTCCGGGTGAGAGGCAGGCACGCTACCCCTACACCACGGGGCCGGCGTAGGTAGGCTACACCAGGTCCATAATAGACAGGGAAACCTGCCTGGACAGTAATAAAGAATCTTAGAAAGGGTGGGGAACTCGTATTACAAATTGACCCCGTGCTACCCATTATTCATCACATTCAGCTACATGCGGAATGATGTGGTGTTTGTTTACATCTCGTGACCTTCTTGCGGAGGACATGGTTGGGTGATCCACAAGGCTGCTAATCGGTCTTACGTAGGAACTAAGATAAGTACTAAATCATAAGGTGAATTACAACTTTTTTCTTGCTGTGTGCAGACAGAGGAGCTATACCAAATGAACGGAGAGTTGTTACAGTAGCCCCTGTGTATAAATGAAAGGGTGATAGACACAAAGCTGAAAATTACAGGCCAGTAAGTTTGACATACGTTGCATGTAAGCTTTGGGAAGGCATTCTGACTATATTAGACATGTTGCGAAAGTAATAACTGGTTCGGTAGAAGGCAGTTCGGTTTTAGGAAAGGTTATTCCACTGAAGCTGAACTTGTAGGATTCCAGCAAAATATAGCAGATATCTTGGATTCAGGAGGTCAAATGGACTGTATTGCGATTGACCTGTCTAAAGCATTTGACAGGGTGGATCATGGGAGACTACTGGCAAAAATGAGTGCAATTGGACTAGATGAAAGAGTGACTGAAAGGGTTGCCATATTTCTAGGAAATAGATCTCAGAGAATTAGAGTAGGCAAAGCTTTATCTGACCGTGTAATAATTAAGAGGGGAATTCCTCAAGGCAGTATTATTGGACCTTTGTTTTCTTATATATGAGGCGTCCAGAAGCAAAACGCTGTGAGTGCACCAGAACATTTTTTTCAGGAAACACGAAAAACGTCTTACTTCCTTTGGCTCGCAGATATGCAAAATTCCTTTTCATTGTAGATTTGTATTCATTTAAGGACTATTTTTATGACAATCTTTAAAATATTGGGGTTTTATTTTTTTAGTTATTACCTAAAATTGTTTGGATTCACCGAGTTTTGCTCCTGTTTTCATGGATCTAGGTAGGTTTGCTTCTGTAGAGATATTATCACAACGTAATTGGAAACAAGATGCCTTAATGCTGGTTCAAATGACAAAAGAAATTATTGACTACAAGTAAGTGTGATTACATAGTATATGACATCAAATGATAGTCTGCATGAAGTAAAAAGGCCGCAACCTTGCAAGTCCTGTCCTGTTCCAGCGAAATTACACAGGCAACTCATTGTCTTCTGGATGAATTTCAAACTCTGAGTCCTCCTCTGCATTGTTCACAGCTGTTTGAGAATCCATCAGATTCTTATAGAAAACAAGATCTTCGTTTTCTTCCCAAGTCTCCCCAAAATGCTTTCTAAGCAGAAAATCTATGTCCCTAACTTTCACTTCCTTAAAGGCTCTTCCAATGTGGATAACATTAGGCTTCATGGACGAGTAGGCTTTGCCACATCTACATATCTCTCTCCATTCACCAGCGTCCATTCTGTAGGCCACTTCACCTCTTACTAGTGCATTTCCATGTTTACTCCTTGTGATCACAACACTTTTTACAGGAGCAAATTTGAAGTGACACTGACCACAGGGCTTGACGACATCAGCAACTGCATCTTTCCAACACCGATTGACGACATCTGCTCCCAGCTGGAAAACTATTCCGTGATCCTTGAATACTTCATGGTACTCACTCTGTAATATGACAGTAACTTTCGACCTGAGAACCTTTTCTATTCGACCAAAAATTCTATCGGGTGGTAGAAAAGAATGTCCAACCATTGGATAGAAGATCTTCACCCGTTTCACACTGACAGGAGCCTCTTGTGTTAGCCAAAAGCACAGCATACCCAGCATTGTCTGGTTTTTGTTTTGCCCTACACAGCTGTCCGACATTAGGTGGATGGTGTGGATGCCATTCAAATCTGTTGATGTTAACCTGTGATGCACACTGGACACAATTTCATTAGATCCCTTTGCAAAATCAGTTTCTTTCCAAGTGTAAATAAATGCATTTCCCTGGTTTTTCCACACACCTGATGGACCTTGGCAGATCCTAAAATTGTACACATACATTTGGCGTGTATAATAAGCACTTTGATCTTGCAACTTAGGCAATGTAAGGTTTTTCTGGCAATCAAATGTGAAGGTTATTTCGCCATTGTCCTCAACTTTCAGTTCATCATAAAAAGCTTTTGCCTTAGCTTTGTGCATAAGCTCAGAACTAACATCCATGGAGAAAAAAGCTTGTAAAATAGCATTATTCAAACGCAGGACACAGTTTGTATTAAGCTAGTTTTGCACCTGCAAACCACCTTAAGTAATGGAGCTTGGTCAGTGTACACCAGTTCTGCTTCTTTATGATGAAAATGGATTCACTCAGTTTTGCTTTGCAAACATATGTGGATACACACACTTTTGCATCTTTTGCTGTTTTCGGGGCACGATTTAAAGCAGACAGAAGCAGTTTTTCTTGAGTTTTAAGGGTCTAATCAATAGACGACAGCATAGAGAACAAAATGGTGGCAACAACTCATTTTCAAGCAAAAGTGGATTTACTGTTTTTTGCATCTGGACGCCTCATATATACCAGCTGATGTACCCGTGCTTCACTACGGGATTCTCAGAAAGACTGACTCTGTGATTTTCCCAACTGAAGTCAACATAGGTCATTACAAAAACGTCAGTAGGAATGTAGCAATTAAAAGCAATGTTATCATACAAAATACTGGATCAAATGAAAAACGGCACTTTTCTTACTTTTACCGAACAGTACTATGGATTTCAATTAAATATCAATACAGATCAAAAATGATATTTATCACATGTAACAGTACTACGGTGTCGATCTAACAGTCCAAAGTTGCAGAGCTGGAATGACCAGGCCGCAGACAGCCGTGAACACTTCTGTCATTATTCCGTTAAAAATGCACACTTCTCATTCCAATCAGTGCCTCAGAGTAGGGATTGAATAGCTCAAATGCTATGATGAACTCGTGTGTGACGTACCAGTAGTCTCGGAAAATTTATGAAACAAGGGAATGGCATGCTAAAGAAGAAAGTTATCTAACTTCCCAGCTACTTCTCACCAATATTTAGGCAGACTCTTACACTCGCACGATTGAGCGAGTTGGCCGTGTGGTTAGGGGTGTGCAGCTGTGAGCTCGCACCCGGGAGATAGTGGATTCGAACCCCACTGTCGGCAGCCTTGAAGATGTTATTCTGTGGATTCCCATTTTTGCATGAGGCAAATGCTGGGGCTATACCTTAAGGCCAAGGCTGTCCAGCCACGCGGTGTAGGGGGGGCAACGCGTCCGCCTGACACCTGGTGGCTCCGGGTTCGATTCCGGGACGGGTCAGGGGTTTTTAATTGTAAATGATTAATATCCCGGGACTGGGTGTTTGTGTCATCCTTAATGTTCCTTTCCTCACATTCAACACTCTACACTTCCGCAATTCCAATTACACGCAGGTTCATAATATGGTGCAAGTAGGGGCAAAAGATCTCTATAGGTTGATGCCCCAAACAAATAGCATTTATAAAAGGCCAAGGCCGCTTCCTTCTCGTTCATAGCCCTTTCCTATCACATCGTCGCCAGAAGACCTGTTTCGGTGCGACATAATGCAAATTTAAAAAATACTCGTTATGCAGCAGTAATCCTATCTATTGGAGATGAGTGGCAACAGAAGACAAAGCACATCACAACAAACAAGGGTCAATTTAATATTATTGTTGATAAATTTTATGAGCTTTCTATATTGTAGGCCTTCACATTTAGTTTTCTTTCGACTCTGTGATCTTAGGGCATCTTATAAAATTATTTATAGCGTAGACTGTAGTTCCTTATTCTCCAACTTTACATACCGATTTTCATTAAATCCTGCCTACCCATTTTCTCGTGACTTAGTAACAAAAATCCAAATTCATGAATATCTCTGATCATAGCTGGTATGGTAACAATGTATAAGACATCAATCAATGAATACTGATCTGCATTTAGGGCAGTCGCCCAGGTGGCAGATTCCCTACCTGTTGTTTTCCTAGCCTTTTCCTAAATGATTTCAAAGAAATTGGAAATTCATTGAACTTCTCCCTTAGTAAGTTATTCCAATCCCTAACTCCCCTTTCTATAAATGAATATTTGCCCCAGTTTGTCCTCTTGAATTCCAACTTTATCTTCATATTGTGATCTTTCCTACTTTTATAAACGCCGCTCAAACGTATTCGTCTACTAATATCACTCCACGCAATCTCTCTGCTGACAGCTCGAAACATACCACTTATTGCAGGTTATAAATTTCATTTTTTGTTCGTATTGAAGATCTACTTGTGATACAAATTCTTATTTTGTAATTTTGTACAATAAAAACATAATAAAACTTACATATTTATTAAGTTGTTGATTTGGTACATGTTTTGCTCCTTTTTCGTGAGCATCATCAGCCAATTATTATTTACTTAAGGTTATATAAGATAATGAATCTATTCTATTGTATTAAGATTATGCTTGTGAACCTGACTGACAAATCTTATAATATTTTACAAGTCATATAACAATAAAATTATGTCTAAGTTGAAACACATTTGCCTAAAATCTATCTAAGTCAAACATTTTATTGACGAAACTCATCTGGTGAACATCCTTAAAATTATTCTAGAAAACCTTTTGAGATCTGGCTAATTGTATTGATTCAATGTTGCTTGACTTGTATGATTGTCGTTGAAACTTCGTTAACTATATTAACAATTTTCTACAGTTGATAATTGCCTATGTTATGAACATTTAACTTGTTCTCGATGTTGCTTGAGTAACATTTGTACAAAATGTATTGGCATTAATTTTATATTGTTAATACGAGAATATTGTTCATGAACAAACTTGTTAGTGAATAAACACTTTCTAATGTGATGTAGAATTTGAATTGTTCTCGTATGGTCCAAATTGGGCTTGTTGATATATCTGTAATGAAAGATAAAATATATGTTTATGGTTTTGATTATATTTCTGTATAAACTTCTTATCGAAAGAATTGTCACTTACTTTTCTTTCTGCTGCGTAATTGTCGGGTGTTACTCCTAGCCTCTTGAGAACTTCTTGTTCTGTTTGCACTCCTTGTGTTATGAGTGAGTGTGGATGAGTTTACGTTTTGGCAGGGAGTGGGAAGGGGAAGTGAAGTAAGGCGGTGCATTGATGGCTGCAATGGATTGTGGAGGGGACTGCCTAGGAGAAGTAAGGGGAGGAGTTGAGTTTGTGTGCGTCAATAAGCCATTAACTTTTGTCGGATTAAAATGTTTATAGAATTTTTTTATATCAGATTTAAGCATTTGTATTAGTTCCGGTAATTGTACTAAGATGGGGTTCTTTATTTCAATTTTGTCATTTAGGTGTTTATTTTTGTTATATTGCTGATCTAAATGAATGTATATGTTTTCGTCTTGACATTTGAGCGCTGCCTTTCGGCGGACCAAGTGAATTAATTTACAGGCAATCATAGGCAGCCAATCGCTCCAATAGAGCGTGTTAGACTTGATTTCTGGTTACCAATGTGTTCCATCTGTTGTTTACTGTCACCATGTGCTATCAGCTGCGTGTTGTATTGTGCTCAGTTCTTGTCGCGGTCTTTGTCAGTTCACTCGGTCATTCTTGTCAAATCACCAACAATAGAGGCTAGAAATAATGAGTTGTTTGAGTGGTTGAAGGAGCACAATATTTCGGTTTGCAGTGGCATGAGGAAGGGGGTTTCTTATGCATCTTGTGAAACAAAACAAGCCCTAGTACCCAGTTCACGTGGTGGATGAAATAGCCAGGAGGCGTGGGCATAAAGTTGTTCCCCACTTAGAAATGAGTGGTGTATTCCCTTTATAGAATTTTTTTCCTTCCTTAGAAGAAATTGAGTCTATTAGCAATGCAAGCTCTTCTAGATGGTGATTAGAAGTTTCACTTCATTTTCCCGCATTTTATCTGTTCGAGCATTAATTTATTTTTATCTTATAGCCTTATCCTAAATGTGTTATGCATTATTGTTATTCTTATATGAGTTATGCATGCTTCTACAAAGAATAATTGATTCTGGACTTATATTCGAGCATATACATTTCCGTTCGTCTTATGTGTCTTGAATCAGCTGTTTATACTCATAATAATTTGGCACCAATGTCTGACTTCCAGTTAACTGTCAAGTCGAAACTCGTAGAAAGGGAACTACACACACACACACACACACACAACGTTTTGTCTGTACATTGCTCAGAATTTAAAAAGGATGGTATTTCTGTATCGGCCGTGTCCATAGTAACAAGGAAATGCACTTTTTAATTGTCTGTAATTTCTGTCTGTATGTATGTACACGCATCACGAGAAAATGGCTGAAGAGAATTTAATGAAAATCGGTATGTAAAGTCCGGTAATAAGTCGCTACAATTTAGGCCATAAATAATATTTATTCACGCAGAGAGAAATGGTAGTTTAGGTGAAGGCCTAAAATTTAATTCTCAAATATTTGTTATTGGTGGTCCTATCTTAATGAAAATTGCTATGCAAAGTCGGGGATTAAGTTGCTATAATCTAGGTCATAAATAATCTTATTCACACTGAGAGAAATGGTAGTTTAGGGGATGGCCTAAAATTTATTTCTCAAATATGTGTTTTATCAGTGGTCCTATCCTAATGAAAATTAATATGAAAAGTCGGGAAATAAGTTGCAATAATGTAGGCCATAAATAATTTTATTCACACTGAGTGAAATGGTAGTTTGGTGAAAGGCATTATAAAGATTCAATCATGAAAATTTTGTGTACTACTTTATAATTGCTAAAGCTTGCCACATTCAAATCAGTTTAAAAAAATGGAATATATGCACTGTGATTTCTCCATTTGATGTGTATTGTTGATAACAAAAAGTAGCATAAATGACTGTAACCATGCAGCTTACCATACAAAAATTTGCTATCTTGATCTACACAAAAACTGCTGAAGTATTCAAGGTCAGTAAAATGAAATGCATAGAAGTATATAATTTTATTACCTAACCTTTGTGATAGCTGAAGATAGGAAGGTTGTTGAAAGTGAAAGTTGCATGAAAAGTGACATGTACGATGCAGACTGGTTAACGTTCTGCTCCTTGCATTACTTGTTGACATTTTTGTTTGAGGTTCTGTGCTAATTAAAACAATCCCTTGGTATTGATAGCTAGCTTCATAGTGAAATTCAGTTTATTAGCAAAATTGATTTGCTATAGTCCCCAATCTGTCAAATATGGGTAAAAATTCTGTAATTTGGAGCTCTGATGAAAGCATTGCTAATGAACTTCAGTTGTTAAAGCAGGTTGTTAACCATTCCTGCATGTTGTGCCATTGAGACTAATTCTTGAAATTTATGAATGAATGTGATGTGTGGCCTCCAGATAGGCTTGGTGGATGCCTTACTGATCATGGGCATCTGGCAGGCTTATGAATGACTGACTTAGTAGTAAAAAAAATCACTACCACCACCTCAGGGTCACCAGTCTGAACTTTTGTGCTGGTGACAATCTTGTGGTACAATTGAAGAAGTTATGATACTGGAATTGAAAAGAAAATGTGCAACTTAACACAAGGTGTTAATCAGACATAAGTTTTCCTCTGTTTCTCAATTTCTTTTACTTTTTATGTAATAATTCTTGCTGAAATTACTTAAAATATCAATCGTGTCAATCCTAAATTGTGTCAGTTATGATGATCCTGGCTCAAAGAGTGTATGTGGACTATTTTCAGGCATCTATTCATGAAGATTGTCATACTTCTAGAATTATAGTACGGTATATAGAATAAAGGAAATTTGGAAGCAAATGAAATCAAACACAATGAAAAGTAACCAAAGTTGATTTAATCGTACCCTCCAAATGGGTTATTCAAAAGAAGAAGAAAAGATTAATATACAGGGTGATTTATATAAAAATCATGGTAACCTTTCATCCATTATTTGAATAGGAATATGTCGAAATGTTTCATTTACCTATCAAATGACGCAGTAGGTCTTGGAGTTTTGACTACACGTTGTGCAGAAGCTTTAGGCATTTGTCAACAGATGGCACAGTTGGAGTTGTAACTTTCAGTTGTTCATTGTCGTTTGATCATATCAGGCACCGTTCTTGCTTTGTCATTGTCAGTCAAGATGCAGTAAATGTTATAGCAGCGGGTATTTTTTGTTAAGAACTATTATGTAACAAAATTTGCCACAGCCACACGAAGGGCATACTAGAGGGAATTTGGTGTTCGCAGTCGTCCAGACAGGAACATAATACTGGCGTTGGTACACAAATTGAAAAGAACTGGATATCTTGCGAGTGAAACTGGCAAGCATCTTTTGTCTCAACTTCTGGCTGTAGTCATTTAGGAGTGACTACAGTGGTTACCCCATAAGTCTTTAAGGCGTCTTGTCACAGGAGACTGGGTACTCATTCACGATGTGTCGGAGAGCTGTGAAGAAAATTGGCTTAAAGCTGTATAGGCTAACATCTGTTCATGAACAGCTTGAGCTAGATAAGACTAAAAGAGTGAGATTTTGTTGTTGGTTTCAAATGACGATAGTTCAGAGTCCTGGCGTACTATCCAATACATGGTTCACAGACGAGGCATGGTTTCAACTAAGTGGTTATGTATACTCACAGAACACATGCACACATTGATCAGCACAAAATCTACATGGCATTCAAAAAATTCCTATGCTTTCATTGAAAGTTGGATATTGGTGCGCACTATCATCATAGAAAATCGTGAGTCCAATTTTTTTCCATGATACAGTGAATACTGAGGAATACAGACACATTTTCAGTGAATTCATTGAGCAGTTTGATAATATTGAGCTACGCCAAGGGTACTTTCAGTACTTGCCACTTTCCATACGCCACGAACCTACTACGCTGGCGTAGCAGGGGGAGAGGTGATACTCCCAGGTGGCGGATAGGGGGGTCCTAACCGGCTTGCCAGGGGACTCGAGGGAAATAAAATACCTCTTGCGTACCAAATGCACAACCCCCTGTGGGTGGGGGCCACAGACGAAGAATACACTCACGGTAGCCCCTGCCTGTCGTAAGAGGCGACTAAAAGGGGCGATCAAGGGATGATTGTCTGGGAACCATGAAACTACTTGTGATTAGTACCACCACCACACGGAGAACACCCTGGGTCGCTTTTACTTGCGCGTAGTACCACTATATTAGGTACCAAATAGGTTTGTGATTAGTAGCACACAGGAGCACTGTGCGGTCGGCTTTTGCAGTACCTGTGATTAGTACCACCATATGAGCAGGACCATGGGATGATTTACCATGGTTCTGCCTTGCCTATGATTAGTACCCACTATATGAGGAACACCATGGATAGTGCAGGTCCCTGTGGTTAGTACTCTTATGTGCTGAGCACCATAGGTTTGCGTTGCCTGTAAATATTGCCGCAATGTGAGAAAACCCATGGGTCTGTATTATATGTCGAATTTCATAACGTGTGAGTAGTACCATAGTGTGCGGAATACCGCGAGTCTCTGCTACTTTTGATCGGTACCGCAACATGACAAATACTATGGTTCTACTTTCCTAGCGATAAGTACCGTTATGAGGGGCCGATAACTTGGATTTTGGACCCCCTTTAGACTGCAAGCATCATCGATTCAGTGTTATGCTATAGCAGCAGTCCCTTGGTCGGTAATCCTATTGTTTTATGTCAGTTTCTGTGAATGTAAAGCATCGTGGGTTATATCCACTGATTGTTTTAAATTCATATCCATCCATTCATTCTTCGTCCTCACGTTTTAATTCTGGTCAGTGGAGAATTTTGGACTTTTAATTTGTCATTCCATTTTGTACCATTAGGGGCCGATGACCTTGATGCTAGGCCCCTTTAAACAACAATCATCCTCATCACTTTCCATACGTCACGTGAGTCTATGGCACTGCTCCAAAGTTACTTAGAGGACCGCATAATCTCCAGGATCTAGTGGCCACCAAATTCACCGGAGTTGACATCACCATACTTTTTCCTGTGGGATTATCTAAAGGGAAGAGTTTACGCTACACTCCCTCAGGCGTCGGACGATCTCAAGGAGAATATTACACACAAAATTAATGGTATTGGCAATGCATAGCACCAGCAAACTGCCAGAAACATGGAACTATGTGTGAAGCTGTGCTTAGAGGCAAACGGAGGGCATTTTCAGAACTCCCTTTAATGGCAAAGTTAGATATGAGAGATGAATCTTTTGAGACCAACAATAGTTAAAGAGATGTTTGACATTATTATTATTATTATTATTATTATTATTTTAATTTTAAAAGTAAGTCACTGTCATGTTATGAAAAGAGTAATGCATTTGATTTTTATGTTAATTTTGGAAACTCTTAACAATTTAAAGGATATTGTCAATTATTGGGCCCTATTTGTAGTGAGTATTATTTAAACTAGATAGTAGTTCTTGTTTAAAATTTTCAGTCGTGTGTTTCTGCTTTCAGTATGCAAGAGTCAGGTGGGAACCGTATGCTCTGCATGCAGAGTGTTACTGCAGTACTTGTTGGCGAGATTGCAAGCTCAGAGTGGGGGTGAGGTGGTGGCCACTACATTGGCACCAAAACAGTTGCTACTTCCCATCCGGGCTCTCTGTACAGCAGAGTCTCTCTTACATAAGTTAGATCAGGCAGCACTTACAGCCATCATGAAGAATGCCAAACTGCCTGCTCATATCAAAACCAGTACTCCAGGTAAGCTAGCACTTTCCCTATTGTGAATATTATATTTCACGGTGCTTAAATTCAAAGAATTTACAACAGATATGAATATCCTAACCCACACTCCAGACATTTAAGTTAGAGATTTCCTCCTATGGGATTCATTTAGAGCTAATAAAAAAAAAAAATGTTGTCCAGTTATTAATTGTGGAGTTGAAAAGTCATGTCTTTTCGATACGTCCTTCGCTTTCATCTGCATCATCTCACACGATACAACAATACCGGCATTTCTTAGTTCCTTAAAACTTTTTAGTCTGTTGAAAATGCTAATTATTGCACATTTAACACTATAACATACCCGTTATGAAATACACACTATTAAACAAAGAATGACACATTTCGGTCTACAAGAAAATCCTCATTTTCTGTCAAAACATTTTAAATCATGAGTATATACGTATAATATTGTTTACGTAGCATAAACTTGGCGATGTTTGAGAGTTGGTGATGATATGAACAAGTAATAACGAATAATGTTTGTAGTAGTATTGTCACCTTATTAACTTACAGAAATGTTTCGGTACTTATCTAAGCTGCTAATCAATAGTCCCTCGCCTTCAAGGACTGCTTCTTCCAGACTGTGGTCGTTAGGTTGCTGAGTAGCTAAGCAACTGGGTGAGTGAAAAGTTTCTGTAGGTGTTTTTAACTCTGTTCTTTGGAGAGGGGATGGGAAATAGGGGAGGTTTGTGGACCCTGTTTCTGTCCACTGGAGAGGGGAGGGTTATGTTGCTTCTTCGTTTTATAATGTATTTTTATGTATTATACAAGTTAATGATTTAAAAAATTAAAGTATCGAATTGAATTAGAAAGTATCTTGCAAGACATTCTCTTTAGTGATAACCTAAAAAGCCATCTTGAGTGGCAAAAGAGAATGTACTACAGATAAGAATATTCTAACCCACATTCCAGACATTTAGGTTAGAGATTTGCTCATGTGCGATTCATTAAGCGCTTATGCAAAAAGTAAACAGTTGTTGGGCAAAAATGGAGAATATATGTATGATCATTCTGTTTGCCTTGGTTACCTTTTTCTTATGCTTTGTAAATTTTGATTGCTTATTTAATATTCAAAGATTTGGTTTTATTATCAACTCTGTAGATAGGAGGGGAAGTAGGCAAGTGAGGGAAGTGTTGTGGGCCGTGGTTCTGTCTGAGAGGAGAGGGTTATATTATTTCATGTTCTAAGGTATTTTTGTGTGTTAGGGAGTAATGCAAGTTAATGATTTGATTAAATGAAACTGTGGAATTGAATTAAAGAGTATCATGTAAGATATTATTTTTAGTGATAAACAATAACATAAAAACAGTCTTGAGTGGTGAAAGACAGTGTGTAAATTCAGAGAATTTACAACAGATAAGAATATCGTAACCCACATTCCAGACATTTAAGTCAGAGATTCTCTCCCATGGGATTCATTTAGCGTTGAAGAGTGGGGGAATTTTGTTTATTATTATCGTTGGGGTTGGTTTCGTTAACCTCTTTTGTGATGTAAATTTCAATACCTTCTATAATATTCAAAGATAAGCTTTTAATTTTTCATTTTGAAATGTTTAGATCTGTGTTGATGTCTGTAAAATAGTATGTACTGTCATATATGTTTTCTCTGAAGGCTGAACGCCATTTGTATCTGATGGCACTTTAGTGCTCTTTGTATCTTGTGTGGAAATGACGTATTGTTTGGCTTATATATCTGGTCTTGCAGTTAGGTTCTGGGCACATGAGTTCATAAACTTCTGACTTGGAAAGGGTCTTTTTTGTTTAGGTTGCATTTGCTGATGTTTCTCTGCAGTGTGTTGTTCATTCTAAAGACTACTTTTAGACTTCTTTTTGTTGAAGATATTAGCTATTTTGTATGTGTTCTTGTTAACATAGTTGAGGACAATGTGTTTCTCTTTCATGTGTGCTTATTTCCTTTTTTTCTTTTGTTTATTTAATAGTTTATCGACTGTGTTGGAGGGTGGTTGTTTCCTATGGGATTTGTTTTATTACTTGTATTTCTTGATTGAAATTTGTTGTGCTCTTTGGTACGGAAATAGCTGTGTGCATCACTGTATTCAGTCCTGCTACTTTGTGTGTGTATAGGTGGTTTGATTCATTGTCAGTAGTGTGCGATGTATGAGTGGACTTTCATATATATTGTATGATAGGTTGGTATTATTCCTACTGATTGTGGTGTCAATAAGTTTATTTTCTTTTTAGTTTCTGGCTCCATTGTGAATTTGATTGACTTGTGTAAGGAATTCCATACGTTAAATAACTGTTGTTCGTTTGTGACATCATACAAGCATATTACATCATCTATGAATCTGCTCCAGTGTAAGATTCCTTTAGAACATTGGTTAGTTAAGAAATTGTTTTTGGAGTTATTGTGGAAAATGTTTGCTATTTTGCTTGATAATGGTGAGTCTATTGTCAATCCTTCTCTTTGTCTATGGGCTTTGTTATTGAATTTAAAACTGTTTTGGTATAATGTTATTTCATTAGCTTCTTGTACTGAAATGTTATCTTTTGGAAGGTTTTCTATAATTTAATCAATTCTTTTATTGGCACGTTAGTTTTTATTTTTTAGTTTTATTTTTATTTTTAGTTTATTTAGTTCTTCAATTAGTGTTAGTGTGTTTTTAATTGACCTGTTTTCTTTGCATTGATTTTTTTTCTTTTTGTTTGGTTGAGTATTTTGCTTACGTTATAACTTGGTGCATCTTTGAAATTTACTATTGGTCTAATAGGACACAAGTTTTTGTGTATTTTGCGTAGAGCCCTTAGTGTAGGGAGTTTTGGATTTTTTTATGATAAGCTTTTTTCTTGTTTTGCAAGAATAAAGCCTATTTTCTTGATTCTTACTTTTTCTCCTTTTGAAATGTATTGGTTAAATAGCATTGTGACTCTGGAATTCTGCTTTTGCTTATGAATTCTTTTTTTCTATGTACTCATCTTTTTCCAAAATGACTGTTGTGTTACCCATACCACGAAGAGAAATAATACCGTAAATAACGTAGCTGCCAATGAAGCCCTAAAAGTAATTAGACATGAAAATTCCGTTATACAACTGAATTGTGGAACTCGCTCAGCATTAAGAACAAAATAAAAATAAGAATGTAATATTTGCAAAAGCTGATTAAGGGAACACAACAGTATATTGAGGAGGGCATCGAGGAATGTAAAGACGATACGGATAGGATACAAATCAATGGAGTGGAAGTCAAAATGATAAGATATGCTGATGATGTAGAGAAACAGGAAAAAGCATTAGCAAGAATGAACAAAATATTGAGAGAAGAGTATAACACGAAAATTAATACAAAGAAGACTGAAATTATGGTATGCAACTGCCAACCTATTGCAGTTGATGTAAGAATGAATGATTTACCGTTCAGACAAGTAAATGCCTTTACCCACTTAGGCAGTAAAATCACTTCAGATGAAAAAATTTCTGCTGGCATAAAGAGCAGAATTGCATAGGCGGAGGTTGCGTATTACAAGAATCTAGTTCAAGGAATCTAAATGTCGAGACTAAATTTGTATTTATAAAGTGCTATGGCTAGAGTGTGGCCTTGTATGGCTCAGAAACTTGCATTATTAGTGCATGCGATAAAAAAACGTCTGGAGGCTTTTGGGATGTGGTGCTGGAAGGGGACGAAAAAGATTTCATGGACAGCAAAACTCACAAATGAAGAAATTCTACTTCCTGAAGAGATTTAATTTGATGTTGAGTTTCCCGAATGTTGTTGGACAAGAGAGCAAGGTCATCAGCAAACCCTAAACAGTTTAAACTTATATTTTGTTTGGAGCTTCCCACTTTTATGTTCATTGGGTTGACCTTGTACCATTCCCTTATTATAAATTCTAATGCACAATTAAATAGTAATGGTGATAAACAGTCTCCTTGTCTTAAACCTGTTTCAGTAAAAAAATGGTTCAGAAACCTCTCCTCTAAGTTTTACTGTTGATATGGTATTAGTTAACCCTTGAATGCCCAAATTTTTTATTTTTTGAAATGTTCATTTTTTCTTAATAAACATTCTTAGGATAGGGTCTACCATTGACCTGCCCTGTCGATATCCATACTGCTGTTCTTCTAAATTACTTTCCACCCTTCCTCTCAGCCTCCTTTCTGCTATTTTCTCCAATATTTTGTCTACTTGTGACAATAGTGTAATTCCTCGATAATTGTCACATACTTTCCTGTCACCTTTCTTAAGTACTAGTCTTATTAGGTTTGTTTATAGAACGAATCCATGATAGTTCAATTTACCGTCCATATGCGCATGCGCGGTTCGCAACTATTTTGAAATGTGACTTGCTAATTTCCACTATCAACGGAAGTGGCTGGAGATGTCAGTTGTTTTCAACCACGTGTTGTGTATTGTGAGAGCTTCAGAAATTAATTTAGATTTTACTCGTATCTTAAAGTTTAAAAATGGATTAACGCAGTCAGATAACAACGTGAATAACTAAATAGTATTAGTTGAAAGTCTGAAATATATATACTTAGTCACAAATACAGAAGTGGGGTTGTATTTATATTTTGTAAAATTTTACTTATTTTGCAGGTTACTTGAACACTTAATCACGGCCGTGAAGTAATTCTCAGGTCAGTAATTAAACGAGCCTAGATGGCACTGGGTATGCTCGCGCATATTCTGACTTGCAGACTGAAAGAGTTTTCGTCCAGGATGAGAAGCTGTTCCAATGGTTTGGTGATGATTTTCAACCGTTTGAAAACCTTGTACTAACAACAATATAGTAGTCAGCAACTCTGATGATCGATACTACGAATGCGAATTTGAATGTGCTCATGCATCTGACAGTTGGCAACAGTTTCTGACTGTACTACAAACAAAGCTATTACGCCTTTACACAAATCATCAGGTACTTGCTTTTTCCTCCATATACTCCTTAACAGACTATATAACCAATGTAGACCGATAGTTAGAGTTCGTGGTTTATAGCATTTAAAATTCAGAGATTTAGCGTTTTGATTTTCAAATTTAGCATTTTGTAGCATCTAAATTTCTCAATTTTAGCGTTGTGTAGCAAATTGGTTAAAAACAGGCATTAATTTTTTAATCGAAACCAACTGTCGTCCTATTAGGACATGTTACATACATTTACTACGTGTTGAAGATACCGTATTTCACGGCATAATCGTCGCACTTTTTATACCAAAATTTTCGAAAAAAATTGTAGGGTGCGACCATTATACGATGAATATTTAATACCAGTATTTGTATTACTCAAAAAATGTATATATAACTAAATTGTATTTGATACAAGTTTAAGATGCACGTAATACTCGCGTTTATACATCAAAATAATTAAAATAGTCTAAAACAAAATTCATAATTTTTCGCAACAATTCGGCGAACGTTTTTCCAACCTGAAAATAAAAATGGACGTATTAAGTTAATTTGTCATTAATTTGAGTATTAAAGTTAAAATATTACTACACTTGCAAAAAATTATCGCTTTGTTGTGAAATGCGGACTTACCGGTACGCAATTTATTCCAAATCTTCGGTGTCGCTATCGCAGGTTTCGCTATCTGATGCGCCGCCCTGGCCTCTGTTAATACCAGTATCAGATTCTTCGTCTCCCTGCCACACTGCGTCATCTTCGGAACCGTCTAGTGCATTCGAAATTCCAGTCCTTTTGAAGCTCTTGGAGACTAGTTCAGGTGGTATAAGATCCCAACTCTTCTTCACCCACGAGCATAACAAGTCCAAGGGTGGACGCCTGATATTTCCGGCGGGCGACAATTGCTGATCGCCGCTCATCATCCACTTGTTGTAAAATCGACGTAAGTGGTCTTTAAAGGGTTTATTAACACATACGTCTAGTGGCTGCGAAGCATATGTTAGGCCACCAGGAATGACTATCTGTCGTGTCTTATTTGTAGTGAGAATTTGCTTCACTTCGTTCACGAGGTGACCTCGGAAACTATCTAAAACAAGCAGAGCTGGTTGTTTTAGTAGTGCACCAGGTCTTCTATTCCACACAGTTTTAACCCAGTCCAGCATGAGTTCTACGTCCATCCAACCCTTTGGTTGCACTCGTACATGAATTCCACGGGGAAACTGTATATTCTTAGGCATCGTTTTCCTCTTGAAAATGATGTAAGGCGGCAACTTTCTCCCGTCAGCTGTAATGGCTAGCATTGCCTTGCATCGCAACTTCTCACTACCGCTGGTTTTCATTAATACACTCCGTGATCCTTTTAGCGCAATAGTGCTGTTGGGAGGCATATATATAAAAAAAAAAAACTGTCTGACTGGCATTACCGATTTGAGAAAGCAAGTACGAAGTTTCCTTGCGCAAACGTATGACAAATCGGTGAAAATTTACAATCTTGTCCGTGTAATCAGCAGGCAACTTTTGGCTTAGTGTTGTTCTCCTTCGCACTGACAGATTGTGTCGTCGCATGAACCCCTTAATCCACCCATGAGTCGCCTTAAACTGAGTTACCGGTATGTTGTGTTTGCGCGCTACCTCCTGTCCCTTAATTTGTAACATTTCATATGATACACTGCAGCCATTGTTACGTATTTCACTGACGTACCTAAACACTTCTTCGTCAATTATAGGAAACTTCCCTGTTTTAGGACCTCTAAACGCGCGTCTAGAAGGGTTTGTGCTTTTTAGCTTGTTTTTTACTTTCCGCCAGTCACGCACCAACTTTTCACTCACAGAAAATTTTCTTTCTGCAGCTCTGTTCCCGTGCTGTTCAGCGAAGGCAATTACGCTTAGCTTGAAGCCCGCAGAATAGTTTCTATATTTACCCATAATCGCTTATAAATGCTTCACACGTTAATGTTTTGCAATATAAATGACTTTCCGTAATTGTTCACTATTAAAACAAATTATTTCTGCAAACACCCAAAACACAAATTAAAAACTTAAATTCTCACGCACACATGTCTACAGTAATCACGTAAATCTGAAACAAATAAATGCATCTGTGATCTGTCCATTCCAGAGCAGCCAATACTGTTAGTCAGCAAGGAAGCATGCAACAATTTATCAGTTTAGCTCGTTGGTTGCGACTCACTACTGCGCTTGCGCAAAGCTCGCAAACCGGAGCTCTAGCTAGCGCGGTGTAGATCTACTGTATAGTTGACTGTATTCCGAGACGTCAGTAACAAACATTCATTTTTTTCAATTTCTTTTAAACATACAGTAATTAGGTTAATATTTCTTCCCAGTTATTGATGATTTTACATTACATTACTGTCGAGTTTATAAAATAAAACTTTAATAGCATTGGATAATAATTATCTTGACTGCTTGGATAAAAGTTTTCATCCCATGCCCGGACACTTATGACGTAGTAGTAAGATAAGAGTCTAGGGATGACAACTGAGACATCGTAAATAATTCGGCTGAATAATTCCGTGGAAATCTGCGTTATCGTCTTGGATTTCACTTCGTGCGCAATAACACAGGAGCCGGCCCCATGGTGTAGGGGTAGCGTGCTTGCCTCTTACACGGAGGCCTCGGGTTCAATTCATGGCCGGGTCAGGGAATTTTACCTGTATCTGAGGGCTGGTTCGAGGTCCATTCAACCTACCTAGCCGGTATTTCCTGGCGACGTTGCCGATAAGCGATAACTTACAGCCTTACGTATTTCAAATGGGAACTCATATGTAGGTGGTGAATAAATAGTACACCGTCTCGCGACCACGTTGTCAAACTGCCGATAGTCTACCGGTAAGCCATGCGTCGTACATATACCGGTATTATTTATTTATACGTTGTGCAACATGTCGCAAACGTGACTGTGTTGCCAAATTGCCCATAAACCATACACATATTTAAATTGCGCATTCATGTGCAACTTACGTTGCAGTTCCATTTACCTTTTAACCAGATTAGTGAACAAAATTTGGACGTGCGACGATTATGTAATTAAAGGTTTAAAGTCCGATTTTTGTATTGAAAATAAAGGATGCGACGATTATGCCGTGAAGTACGGTATGTTAAGTACAGAACAAAAATGGCCAACCGGACACCAGTGGGATCCGAGCCCACGACCTTTGAATTCACTATAGAAAATAAGACAAACATCAACATAAGACTGCAAGAAGTATTAACGCACACGCATGAATATGCCTAGTTACAAATTTACAAACACAATTTCAAAGTGAAAAATACTATTCTGAATGTATTTATTTATCACAGTACAACACACATGTAAGGAACAGGAATTTCAATGATGATAGAAGTACAACATGCCAATTGTTTAAACGATGTCCTCCTTCATTCGAGACCGCCTATCAGTTACAATTATCTTGTGCTTGCTAAAAGAATTCTACATCTGCATTCTTCGTGGGGGCCCAAATGCCCAGCAGAGCTGCCAAGGCAAAGGAAGGACTGCAAAACATTTCTTTTCTTCAAGTCTTTGATTGCAACGTCAGCACATCAATATAGGCCTATCTAAACCGCTTATAAATATGTCCCGATTTACGACTCTCAGCATGCTGTTTGATTGTCACTTCTACCCATGGCCACCAGAGAGTAAAATAAATAGCTACCATACTTTAAAACAGAACTACTGTTCAACACCAATGTCAAGAATATCCGACTATGATCAAGGGTCAACAAAAAGAGAATGGACGTGTGTGCTTGAAAGTGTATTTGCTGTTTGATTGATTGTGCTTTGCTGTACTCTTTGGCCAGTGAAAGATATACCACACATTGAATGATTTAACCCTTAGGCCCACCATTACTTATGAAAGGAAATATTCCCTTGCATACCATTTATGTATTTTTTCGTCACTTTAACAAAAATTTGACTTATACATAAGAATACACAGAGCAAAGTGAGCGTTTAGCTAGTCTATAATAACAGGAAACCAATGTTTTTGTTCGTAGATATTACTGGTTTCAAGGGAAGCAGATAAATTAGCAAGAAATATAGAGGCATAGGAATTGGTTTCCTTAGTAACGTGATCCCAGAGCTGTGGGGTTAGAAATTCATTCCCTGCGTCCATTTCTTTCGGATTATTTCCCAACCCCCTGCTCACTATAGAGTGAATTTCAGAAACTGGTTTGCATGTTACAGAAACAGGCTCATTGTCAACAAGACCATAATTCCAAGTATCATTTTACTAGAATTTTCACCCGCTCTTGTAGCATTCTGGTTTTGTCACGTAGTTTCAATTGGCACTATCATCTCGGAACTGAAATCAGAATCACTTTCATCACTGTCAGTTGAAGTATTTTCACTCTCCTCAGAATCATTTCTACTTTCAACATTACTATTTTCAAGCCAGTTACGAATAACCTCGTCCATGCCACGCTTGGAGGCCGCCATGATTGTTTACAACGAGTGGCAAACTGAGGTGCTTTTTATTTTCCGTACTTCAGCTCAGAGTTAGTATGTACACAGAGAAAATAGCTTCAGGTATCATCTGACATCAATCGGGTAGGCTGCAAAACAAACAGAATAAATACCTCTGACCAGCTAACCGCGATAATGAAGTTATACATGTTCCATGCACCAGGACGGAAGTGTCCGCAAATACAGTAGAGACAATACGCGACACTTACGGATTTAGCCTTGTTAAAATGGGAGACAATTTGACGGTGGCGCTCCTAGTGACTTGACGTGAAAAGTTGCGCTAAATTCAAATATCAATGGAAATGCATATACGAAAATGGATAAATAAATTGCATCTAGAAAGAAAGTATTATTGAGATATTAACTTCAAAGTTGCTAAAGCAATTCTGGATATATGAATGAAGAATTATTTAAAGGGTTATTATTTAAAGACTGAAATTAGACATGTAAACAAGATGTGAAATGGACTGTTGTGAAATGGCTTGATCATTTATGCATTTCTTTTTTTTTTTGCTTCAGCATTCCTGCCTGAACTTTTACGGTTAGATTTGTCTTTTTTCTCATTTAAAAACATTGGATCATCACATTAAGACACTTGTCAATAAAAATATCGGCATATTCCTTACAAGTGATAAAAATCATTGCTATCCGTATTGAAGATACTGAATGTAGGATGCTAAAAGGTTAGTTTTTTCCACCTATTCAATACATATAAATTTTATAAATTAGGAATTTATTATTGATTCCACTTGAGACATGTTTCGCCCTTCATTGAGGGCATCATCAGTCAAAATATCACCTCAAGGTAAAAAATCAGGTAACTGGTTAGTAGTTGACATGTACAAATTAATACATATTATTAATACAATTACAAAAATTAAGTATGGGAAATAGTTGTACAAAAGTGATGGTTGAACATATAGGTTTATAGATGAAAAGTCAGCACCGATGCCTAAAATTAACATAGAGTTCGGCAGTGGTGCTCTGGAGAAACAGTTGACGCAATCATAGGAAAACAAAAAGTTAAAAAATATTTACATTAAAACAATTAAGGGAGAAAAGGTGTAGTGTTCGGCATCAATGTTTGTAACCAAAAACTAATGTCAAAGGTTGGTAACTATACAGTATTTACATTGTTCAATTGAATAGTTGAGATAAAGTTTTAAAAATATTTACATTATAACATTCAGCGTAAATGTTTGTAATAAAAACTAATGTCAATAGTTGGTAACTATATAGTAATTACATTATCTAATTGAATAGTTGAGAATTTACAATTATATACATAATTACACAAGAGCAGCTGGTGTGCAAGGATAAAAAATTTTCAGTACCAAGTGCGTCCTGATGTTTTAGAGGTTGGAAGAAGGAATTAGTATTGACATTTCAGAAATATGTAGAGCAGTTTATTTTAATTAAAATCACCATAGGGATATATTTCATAGCCAAATGAGGTTTTATAGGCATCAAGCTGGAAGTTTTTCAGTTGCAGCGCCGAGATCGGTACGGAGACTGGTCAGTGTGGATGGAGATTCATGGGTATTCCGTGCGT
This sequence comes from Anabrus simplex, assembly GCF_040414725.1. Taxonomy (NCBI): domain Eukaryota; kingdom Metazoa; phylum Arthropoda; class Insecta; order Orthoptera; family Tettigoniidae; genus Anabrus; species Anabrus simplex. The sequence continues at coordinate 1,137,131,616 of NC_090265.1, forward strand.
TTGAACGGCAACAATGGTGACAGTTATTAGTGGGTAATTGCTAATTAGGAAAATGTTGCGGGTTGGAACTTTCGCTTATTCTTTTAGTTGACTTCTGTAGCATCGAATGTGATGTGAAGACATCGGTGTGAAATGCCGGTGAGACAAATTGATATTGTTCCGTGGAATAAAGTATGGCGGACTTCGGGATGAAGTTATTATTGAAGTTATTTTGACTGATGATGCCCTCAATGAAGGGCGAAACATGTCTTAAGTGGAATCAATAATAAATTCCTAATTTATATGTATTGAATAGGTGGAAAAAACTAACCTTTTAGCATCCTACATATTCCTTACACACGTGATGCAGTGAATTAACACTTAAAAGCTGGACAATTTTCCTCTTAACATGAAGCCTACTAACAGAGAGAAAATCTATAAAATACAGCCTTTAATCTGAGAAGAGGGATAAAAGAAAGAAAAGTATGAAAATGTTGTCGATAGTGCTGCTTTAAGGAATATTTATGTACAATTAGAGCAAAAATGTAACATACCCTTGGCTGTATAGTCTAGGATTTCTAAAGTCGCTGGCCTGGAAATGATCTGAACAGATCTTATAATTCTTGTATAAGCGTAACGTCCCTTCTTTCTTATACACCTTATCCAAATCACTTGTGTGACATTTCAAAACCCACAGATCACAGCTACAACAAGACATAGTATTGAAGGTTAACTGCTGCACCATACAATAAAATATGCGTATTGTATTTTAAGCCAGTTAAAATATGGGTCGAGCAGGTCTGAAGATTATGAAGTAGTATAAATTTTTTTTTGTCACTGGAAGAATATATATATATGCAAACACAATATTACTTACATTTTCTTGTCACAAGAGAAGTGAAGGAAAGACCGAACATTCTTCTCTACTTCATAGTTATTGCAGCCAAACACAGCACATACCTTTCCCCTCATGTTAGAGGAGATATCAAGGAATGACACACACGCTACTATTTAATTATGTCAAGTCACTGAAAACGCATAAATAATACCAAAAACTCACACACAAATACACGTGTTCTGATGACAGAATCAGTAGTTCTCAGGTCTACCCACTAGAGAGGGCTCTAATAGCTGTCCCTCGATATCTCGCTGAGTGTCATGTATTGTCTCTACTGTATTTGGTGTCCGTCAAAGTATGTTACCACCTTACGAACGCAATGGGCGCGGTAATAATTCTTTCTCCTGAAATAAATAACAACATATAACTTATTTTTTAAAAAATGCATCGTTTTAAAAAAGGTGTATGTTTATTTCGTATAAAACCGAAAGTTTCGCATCTGTTTTGCATAAATTGCATAATTTTGCATTTTGAACCGATTTCGCATTTTATCGCTAATTCAAAATCGCTATAACCCACTCGTACAGGTTATATAAGATGAAGGCACATACACTTACTAAGTTTGGTCGTATTTCACATATATTGCAAATGCTAAAAACCACAAACTCTACCGATAGGTCATGCTGCCTTCATCATTTCAACACACATTTCTTTCATCCCTGCTGCTTTACCAGTTTTCATTTGTTTAACAGCCATTTTCACATCTGCCGTTGTAATATCACTCTCCATTTCTGAATCATCCTGATTTACCACTACATTCTGTTCTGCATCATTTCTCACATTCAGGAGTTTTTCAAAATATTATTTCCACCTATTCTTTATCTCTTTTGGGTCTGTTATTACATTTCTACTCTCTTCCCTCACTTGTTTCATGTAGGAAGTTTCTTTTTTGTATTTTTTTTTTCAATCCATACAACATCCTTTTTTCACTATTTACATCCTTTTCCTAATCTTTGAATATCTCCCAACAATTTTCTTTTCCTCATTTACCACTTTTTTTTTTTTTTACACTTTTAATTTCCTTACACCGAGCTCGATAGCTGCAGTCGCTTAAGTGCGGCCAGTATCCAGTATTCGGGAGATAGTGGGTTCGAACCCCAGTGTCGACAGCCCTGCAGATGGTTTTCCGTGGTTTACCATTTTCACACCAGGCAAATGCTGGGGCTGTACCTTAGTTAAGGCACAGCCGCTTCCTTCCCACTCCTAGCCGCTTTCTATCCCACCGTCGCCATTAGACCTATCTGTGTCGGAACGACGTAAAGCAAGTTGTAAAAATAAAAAAATAATACTTAATCTTACTTCCTTCTTTTCTATCTCCATTCCCTTCTTGCCATGCTTTTAGTTTTGTCCTTAACCCTCTCATGCATGAATTTAAGAAAAATTAATTTAAAAATATTGTAATGTGATTTTCCTGGTTAAAATGACCCTATTAGATGATACAAACATAAAACACAAAATGAAGTTACCATACTTGGCGGGAATTTGATGTCCTCATATGAGGACATCAGGCATTTAGTGGAATAATGTCAACAAGTCATACATTTACTACTTTGGTTTATTATACTAGTATTTACAAGAACTTTTTACATCTGAGGCAGTTGTACAAGTACAGTAAAATTGCACTGGACCTACTGGGGCATTTATATGTAACTGATGTATTTCACATGTTCATATTTCAGCAATGGTATGGAAGGTCTGAAAGCACTCTGGACGTAGTGGTACATTACATTTTCCACAAATATACTGGGTTTATTGCGCAGTTTTTGTCACGGCACCTGTTAGCATTTCTAGCCTTTGTTTTCTGCGGATAGTGCACTATTCCATCCATCCCCCTTTCAGCAGGCACAGTATGTGTAGCCTGTTTCTTGAGTGATGGTGATGGGCCATTTGTGCATGGCCATCCCCTCTTCCGTGGTGCTTCTTCTGCCCCTGTTGCCACTCGACTCTTGAACTCGAGCAGGTCGATAGGGGTCTTACAGTCCATTTTCCATAGTAACCAAGCATTTACAGCTGTGTCATTGAGCATATGGTAACTATCCTGAGAAATACTGTGATAAGAGGCACGTCAGTACAAAACTTACACTGAGGTTATGCAATAATTTCTCATAATAATTGCTGTTACAATTTTAATGCCGGCCCCGTGGTGTAGGGGTAGCGTGTCTGACTCTTACCCGGAGGCCCCGGGTTCGATTCCTGGCCAGGTCAGGGACTTTTACCTGGACCTGAGGGCTGGTTCGAGGTCCACTCAGCCTACCTGATTAGAATTGAGGAGCTAACTGACGGTGAGATAGCGTCCCCGGTCTAGAAAGCCAGGAGTGCCGACCGAGAGGATTCGTTGTGCTGACCACACAACACCTCGTAATCTGCAGGCCTTCGGGATGAGTGGCGGTCGCTTGGTGGGCCAAGTCCCTTCAAGGGCCGTGGTGCCATGGGGTTTGGTTTTTTACAATTGTAGTACATTCTTGAAAATTGTAAGTTAAATATCTACTTGAGACAGCTTGAGACGGTGAAACAGCTCAAAGTAAATCTATTATGTTGTTTGACACTGGAGAAACACGAACACTGATTATTTCATGCAATCAGTTAAATGCTGCTGTCTGGTGGGAATGTTGTAAACTACTATAATCTTGTCCTACAAACATCACTCGCTCATCTGATAACATTAGAAACCTGGGAAATAAATATTGGCTGAAGCAGTTGAGAATAAAAGCTAACCTCAAAAATAACACATGGTAGTTTGTTGCATGATGTCCTCATATGTGGACGCCCATATTATACCAATATTGTGTAAAGACTATAAACTAGAATAAGCTAAATTATATAGGTAATGATAGTAGAATATACAAAATGAAGAACTACGCACATACCTTGGACATTTTCGTGATAGGAACAGCTCAAAACAACTGGAAACTAGGATGGCGTCTCAAAAAATCAAGAAGTATAAATATCCTCCTAATCGATACTTTATTAATGCCTCAGGCAAAATTGAATAAAATTAAAACTTACAGGACGTGTTTCGACCACTTAGTGGTCCTCTTCAGCTGTATAAATAAAGAACTGAAAAGAAAAACATTGACAATAAGCACAAATAAACGTTCTTTGGAGACCCCTTTGATAAAAATGGAGGTCATCAGAATAGGTCATCTTGCCTCTCGTTCTTGTTTGGAAAAGATGTTTATTCTGCGCTCTCTAGAGGGTCTGTCTTTGAGCGCGACCTGGTGAAGTAACGATGTGATACAGTTTGACAATTCATGGAAAGCTCTGGAGAGAAGGGAAGTAGAGTTTTATCGCCATCTAAAATAACATGTGAGGGAGGAGGGAGATTGGGCTGTGCTTCTGCGATGTCGTGTTTGATTATATCTCTTGTTCGTCTAGTCTGTTTCATGTCTACCCATTCTAAGTATTTGCTAATATTCTCATATAAGATGTTTTTATGCTCGTTGTTTTCGTTGAGATCCTCTTCACCGTTTTCCAATTTATCAAGAACGATGTGGATGTTTTCCAGGTTGTTCATAAGATTACCTTTATTAATCATACAGATAATTTGAAGGTCCTGTTTTATATTGGTGAATTTGTGGTTGGACTCTTTCATATGGGATCCCATGGCAGAGAATCTTTTTCATCTTTCAGCATTGACGTGTTCTTGATATCTAATTGAGAAGTTCCTTCCAGATTGTCCCACGTAAGTTTTTTTACATTGAGCACAAGTCAGCTTATAAATACCCGATTCCTGGAATTCGTCATCTTTAAGTTTATTAGCTTTATTATGACTAAAGAATCTATGTTTCGTGTTGTTGTTTGTAGAGAAGGCTACCTTGGTATTGTGTTTCTTGAATAAGTTGGTGATTTCGTAAATCTGCGGGTTATTAAAGGTGAATTTTACATATCCTTTTTCTTTTTCTGAATGCTGTTTAAGTTTAATTTGTTGTTGGTATTTGCATTTAGTGATGATTTTATTGATGAATTTCAAACTGAAACCATTATGTAGAGCCTGTTGACGAATGAAAGAAAGCTCCTTTTTTCTGTCTGTTTCTGTTAGCGGAATTTCAAAGGCTCTGTTGGCGAAACTATAATAAGCTGATTTCTTTTGCGAGATGGGATGTAAAGAATCACTTTTGATTGTAGTCGGGGTAAAAGTGGGTTTCCTGTATATTTTAAATTGGAAATGGTTGTCTTTACGAATTGTTTGGATATCCAGAAAATACCAAATACCAAATCTTCGATAAAAAACTCCAAAGAGTTCTGCATTGCTATTAAAGATTTCAAGTTAACTTCATCTCATGTAACAAGTTCCTTCGACATCAAGGACATGTACACGAACATTCCTATTAAGAACACCATTGAGATTATGAAGACGAATTTATTAATTCACAAACGTATCAGTATACCTGAAATAGAAAACTTCATTACTATCTTGGAATTCGTTTTGAACCACAATTTCTTCTCTTTTAATAATAAAATATATCAGCAAGATGGACTTCCAATGGGAGCGCCGGCTTCTGGAATTTTAGCTAACATTTACCTCGACTTTTTGGAACACACTCAGATAGGTCACATTAAAGGACTCAATCTCTGGCTTCGATATGTTGATGATACCTATGCCATAATTAACAAGGAAATAAATGATAGTCACAGTATCCTTAATACTTTGAATAATTTAGACCCAAACATAAAATTTACAGCTGAAGAAGAAGAGAAAGGCATACTCAATTTTCTGGATATCCAAACAATTCGTAAAGACAACCATTTCCAATTTAAAAAATATACAGGAAACCCACTTTTACCCCGACTACAATCAAAAGTGATTCTTTACATCCCATCTCGCAAAAGAAATCAGCTTATTATAGTTTCGCCAACAGAGCCTTTGAAATTCCGCTAACAGAAACAGACAGAAAAAAGGAGCTTTCTTTCATTCGTCAACAGGCTCTACATAATGGTTTCAGTTTGAAATTCATCAATAAAATCATCACTAAATGCAAATACCAACAACAAATTAAACTTAAACAGCATTCAGAAAAAGAAAAAGGATATGTAAAATTCACCTTTAATAACCCGCAGATTTACGAAATCACCAACTTATTCAAGAAACACAATACCAAGGTAGCCTTCTCTACAAACAACAACACGAAACATAGATTCTTTAGTCATAATAAAGCTAATAAACTTAAAGATGACGAATTCCAGGAATCGGGTATTTATAAGCTGACTTGTGCTCAATGTAAAAAAACTTACGTGGGACAATCTGGAAGGAACTTCTCAATTAGATATCAAGAACACGTCAATGCCGAAAGATACAAAAGATTCTCTGCCATGGGATCCCATATGAAAGAGTCCAACCACAAATTCACCAATATAAAACAGGACCTTCAAATTATCTGTATGATTAATAAACAACCTGGAAAACATCCATATCGTTCTTGATAAATTGGAAAACGGTGAAGAGAATCTCAACGAAAACGAGCATAAAAACATCTTATATGAGAATATTAGCAAATACTTAGAATGGGTAGACATGAAACAGACTAGACGAACAAGAGATATAATCAAACACGACATCACAGAAGCACAGCCCAATCTCCCTGCTCCCTCACATGTTATTTTAGATGGCGATAAAACTCTACTTCCCTTCTCTCCAGAGCTTTCCATGAACTGTCAAACTGTATCACATCGTTACTTCACCAGGTCGCGCTCAAATACAGACCCTCTAGAGAGCGCAGAATAAACATCTTTTCCAAACAAGAACGAGAGGCAAGATGACCTATTCTGATGACCTCCATTTTTATCAAAGGGGTCTCCAAAGAACGTTTATTTGTGCTTATTGTCAATGTTTTTCTTTTCAGTTCTTTATTTATACAGCTGAAGAAGACCACTAAGTGGTCGAAACACGTCCTGTAAGTTTTAATTTTATTCAATTTTGCCTGAGGCATTAATAAAGTATCGATTAGGTGGATATTTATACTTACTTCTTGATTAAACATCGATACGGTCATGAAATGGACAACTTGTAATTCTCAAAAAATGGCGAACCATGAATATCATGTTTTCAATAATGCCAATTAAATGCTGCCACCAACTGGTTCTTTTTAAAACTGATGTTTTCCACTTTTACCAACCTAAAATAATATCTTAATAACTTTACCTCCGTCTTTGGAAACTCCTGGGACTAATTAATGCCTAAAAATTTGGATGTCCTCATATGAGGACACCATGCATGAGAGGGTTAACCGATAAGGCTTAAGATTAAATGCATCAAAGATCGTAACTTCACACTTGAGCTGCTGCAGGGCATCCACATAATAATCTTGTCCAGAAGAATGTAAAGTGCATAGGTGAAAAGTATAGTAGCTGCATCAAAATGTGGTATCTTCTAGTCAAACAAATGTAGACTTCTTCACATGTTATAATTTCTTCTTGTTTTATGACTGCATAAGATCACTTTAGTCAGTCCATCGTTCAGGTCTCTTTGAAGGAATTATTCAGGCTTTGCGGTCCTCCCAGTACTTCTTCATACGCTCTGATATTCAGGCCCTTTCCTTCGTTGAAAATGTGCGTGTTGTGGTTTGTTTCGTGTAAGAATAAAGCTGAGGTTTGTATTCTTGTGTTTTGTATTCAATTTTATCTTATTTGTGGTGTCTTCTGTTGTAAGGCCTATTTCTTTCGGATCCTCTCTTACTTTTCTGATCCATTTACATCGTGTTCTGGTATATTTTGAGATGAGATTGTGTTGTACTAGTTTCAGTAGTCTTGAATCCTGCATCCTCAGGATATGTCCAAGGAATCCCAGTCTCCTCTTACGCATAGTATCTGTAATGGGTTCTAGCTCTTTGTTGAAGATTTTGTTAGGGATTATCCACCACTGTCCATCTTTCTGGTATTTTTTGTTGATGCAGGCTCCTCCAGTACTCTCTTCAATTTTCTGAAGTCTGTCAGTCTTTGATTGTTTATTCTAGTGAAAAAGTATTTCTGCTGCATTTGTAGTGTCCAGGTTTATAATTGTGTTGTAGTGTTTTATTTTAGTATTTATTGATAGACATTTCTTTATGTAGATATCCCATGTTAATTTTTGTGCTTTAGCTAATCTATTTGTTCTTTGGATTGAGATTTTTTCATGTAGGCTACGTAACTTCTTTATCATTTGTATACATGGAATATAATAAAGGGTTGAACCATATTTATAATAAAATAGATTGTAATATGAAAATTAAAGAATGTGATTAGAAGATTGGGGTGAGGGAAGGTTAAATAATTGGTCGGTAGGGGATATGAAATTGGTTATGGATTGGATATTTTTGGTTTGAAGTTGTATTGGAAATATATATCAAGAACATTTCCCTCTCCTCTACTTCCCTCCACTCTCCATTTAACACAGTTCAATGCTGGCAGAAATTTTCAACTCAATCCACTACTCATCAACCTCCCGACGACAGTCCGGAAGCAGTTGTTGAATGAGATGGACTACTCATTAGAAGCTTAGATGAATACAGAAACATTTCTATAAGTTAATATGGTGACCGTTTAATATTACTACAATCATTATTTGTTATTACTTGTTCATAGGCCTACTATAACCTGCTCTCAATCATTGAACAGTTTACTCAGTGTAAACAAGATTGTACATATTACAGAGATGCCAACTATTACAATTCAGCCGTGATAATTACGAATTACCCACGCCTTTACGAATCACAGACCACAAATTACGATTTTTTGTCGATCTTTAAATCTAGGTGTATGAAGTGTTAAAAAGGTTACACAAGGAATGCCATTACGCCTTGAATTATTAGAATGTTATTTTCGGATTTCTCAGTAATCATTTATACCCTATTCCTATCCCTCGTTAAAGAATATTTTCCGTTTTCACGCGCCAAACGCAGTGTGTGCTTCTAGTACGGGAAAAATAAGCCCCTATGAAGTGGTATATCTTGCGGAGTTGTTGTCTTTGTTCTTTATATGATCAGAATTCCATGCAAGTATGCGAGTTCTTTTGTCCTTGTTTTGGTGGCAAAGTGGTGACAAACTCAATTTCATTGTGAATACTGTGTGCGTGACTGTTGAACTATTTATTGCAATTTTTTGTTGCCAAATTTACATATATTGCTCTCCTAGGATATATGCTAATCGTGTGTTATGAAATGCGAAAGGTTTGAAATAATGAAGCGATTTCTTGTGCAGGAAAATATGTGTGATGACGTTACTGTGACTAGTGACGCTAGTAATAAACTAAAAATAGTTTAATAATTTAGGGAGGAATACTTGAAAGAATGGCCCTGTTTACTGCGTTTCTCAAAATCTCATTCAAAGTGTGTTGTAGTGTGTGTAGCCGAAATTTTTCAGCAGATGCGCATGAGGAAGAACAAGACTGAATTCCGTGCTAATATGAACACCGAACTGTTACGTGCTCTGTTAGTGTAAAGGATGCACATGATATCAGAAGGAAATGCATGTCACCAACATACATTTAGCAAACAGGAACTACAAGCTGCTAAGGGAGCAACTACAGTACTCAACAAAAGAAATGATCCTTCAGCCTCCACTCAGATATGTACTGCAGATCACCTGTTACTTTCTGAGGTAAAAATCATACATTCTTTATAAGCCAGTTTTTGAATATGTTACATCTGGTTGAATTGTATGTTGTTAATTGATTTTTCAGTGATATATTTGTAAGATCTCAGGAGAAAAAAAATTCTATGCTCCCCCCCATGCCCTAACAGCTGCGTTATGAAAATTTCCTTTGTTGAAAGTTGGCATCTCTGCATATTAAAGTGATTTGATAATATCTGAGGTTGTACTTGTAGAATGACACATGCCATTCATGGTTTTATAGAGTGTATTTTTCTACGGGTATCTTAGTGTTATGACTAGTGTTTTTGAGAGATTGAAACGGTTTAATGTTACATTAATTCCGTACCTGAGAAGCAAGAGGGCTTATGTCCAAGGTATTAAAGTAAGACATAAGCCCTTTTGCTTCTCAGGTACAGAATTGATATTGGAAAATACGGCTTCCTTCTTAACAAAAGCACTTCTTTCTTTTCTCAACCTCAGGAAATGTTTTGCACTTTTGGCCACAAAATGGATGACGCACGGATTTAACTTCGTTTAATTCTTCTGTTTTGTGCCCGACAATAGTGAATTAATTTTGGTTTTACACCAGGCTCTTTTCCAGTGCATTTGATTCTGTTTTTTCTACAAAATGAAGAATTGTAAGTTTAGACTGTGCATTTTAACTATTATTCTTTTGTACCATCTTGCGTGTCGCCTTACAACTCACTCACCTTGTTGCTGTGAGGGACTGAATGCAACTGTTTCCTTATCTTTGGTCCTGCCCAGAGGCAGTACAGGGTGGGCAGCTAATTGGGAGGGGAGGTTATCGTCTTGGATTTTCCGTTCACAGAGTTGTATATATAGATGCTTGGAATCCGGGAAACAGGATTGTTGTGTGTATGGGGTGTCCAATTTCGTGCCAAAGATGCTAGTGGAAATCATGCAGTGCAAGAAGAATAAGATTTTGCAAATATGTCCAAAAACCTTGAAGGGGAAATTATGCGGGTGTGGGGTGGTGGTGGTTATGCAACTAAATACGGTACATTTTTGAAAGGGTTGTTTAAAAATGAGCCTATAAAACACTGGTAAAATACATCTGGTACGTTTTGGGAAGTTAAAATTCATCACCACCGAACCACCCAGTGAACACACAATTGTTGAAGGCATCTGCCATCATTATTTAGGGCACATGCCTGATAAAAACTACTGCGAAGAAACATCCTCAGTATACACTGTGGGCTAATTCCATGGTAATAAGGTCAAGCAAAGAAGGAATTTTACAATTAACACAGTTCAGTATAAAATTTGCTTGCCTCACAAAAGTGTAAGTGGGAAAGTCTTTGCTGAATTACCACATTTAAAAATTTCCTTATAGAATAACATGACTGCAAAATCAGTGCACACAAATATTTAATTACATTACAAATATTTGGTTCTATTAAAATGAAGATAAATGTGTTTACATTCTCCATACAAAAAAATATTTTTAACATGAATTTTAACTGACGTATTCGGTAATTCGAATCATTTTAATGTTTTTTTTGTACTTGTCTATTGTACTTATTTGTACAATTATTCGGCTGATGATGTCTACCAGATAGATGAAACATGTACCCATATTTTGTTAATCTTTTAATATTGTAAAGGTGGAAACTTTGACTGTACCTTTTGAAAAAGTAATAAGGGTCTGACAGTCGATACATTGGATTTACACGATTAATACAGCACATGGTGATGACTAATTTATTTCATCGTCGTACATGTTTTGAGAAAATGATCATTTCTCTTCTTCACTGAAAATAGAAAAAACTATTCAGAATCTCTAAGGAGATACTTAAGATTTCAATGCGTGAGACGTTATCATAAAATATCCAATATCATCGTCGGCCGCTTCTCGCTTCCGAGAATACGTTTTTCTCCTGCAGTTCCTAAAGTCTGTTGGCTCTGTGGAGATGTCGCGGATGACTGGTCAAGCCAATGTTTGCATGAAACATGTGGCCTCACAAGTCACATCTAAAGGTGGGTGTAACGTTTCAAAGGAGCACGTTGAGGCCTCTTGCAGTGACCAGTCTCACTGCAGAGAAGTTGTTTAGGCAGTCAATATCATTCATACGCTGGATGTGACCAACCCATCTAAGCCGATGTGTGATGATGAAGGCTTCTATGCTGTTCATACGCGCCTTGTCAAGAACTGCTGCGTAGCTTATGTAGTCATTCCATTTGATGTTCATGATGGACCTAAGTTTCTGCTGATGGAAGTGTTCCAGTTTCTTTATGTCACTACGATAAAGTGTCCAGGTTTCACATCCATATAGTAATGTTATGACTACAGCTTGGTACACCATTAGTTTAGTATATACAGTATTTTGAGATCCGTATTCATGAAATCACTGTGGGAGAGCGGCTGTAAGCTGCATGGGCAGAGCGTATTCTATTTTCCACCTCCTTTTCTGAGTTGCAGTGTATAGTTAGAATACTACCAAGGTAGGTGAATTGGTCCACTTTTCAAGAGGTGTTCCTGCTATGGTGACATTTAGTTCAGGGACAGTACCACCTGGTGCCAGCTGCGGAAGTACTTTAGTTGCATGGGTGTTGTTGATCAGACCAAATTGTTCATACACTTCCTTAAAACGGTTGATGGGTCTTTGAAGCTCCTCAGTTGTATGGACAGGTGTTACATTGTCATCAGCTTATTGAAGCTCCATTATCAGAGTATTATGAGTCAGTCTCTGAGAACAGAGCCTGGTTTGGTTGAACAGTCCGCCATCATACTGAAACTTAATTTCCACACCTACATGGTCGATAGTAGGAAGTCTCGCGAAGTATTGCTGCCAAGTACAGGGCGAAAAGGGTGGGGGCAAGCACGCAGGCTTGCTTAAGCCCATTTGTGATGGGAAATTCTTCTTTCAGCTCATTCTGGTGAAGAACGCGTCTAATCATTCCATCATGAAGAGCCTAGATTAAGCCTTAAAAACGGTCAGGACAACCAAAGTGCCATAATACCATCCACATACCTACTCTAGGAACAGAATCAATGGCCTTTTCCAGATTGTAAAATACCAAAAGAAACAGGATTTGTTGTTCTCTGCATTTCTCCTGGATTTGTCTAGCACAAAAGATCATGTCAATGGTACCTCTCCAGGTTTGAAACCCAGAATGAGACTCGGGGAGTACCATTTCAGAGACAGTCAGAAGACGGTTCTGTAAAATCCTTGCCAGAACTTTTCCTGGTATGGATAGTAGGGAAATGCCACAATTTCCACAGATACTTCGGTCACCTTTCTTGAACATTGTTACTATGGTGGGATTTTTCATGTCGGCAGGCATCTTCTGTGTTTCACACATTTCTAGAATTAGGGAGAAAATTCTGGTCTTCAAAGATACAATAATAATTTTTAAATTAATGTCGTAATGGTCCACCTTTTTAATACTATAATATGCAATATTTTTGACTTACATTACTAAACTAGTGACTAGTTTCGGCCTTGGCTGGCCATCATCAGTTTTAATATAATACATTTAATAACTAAACAAATGTACAAACACACAATTGACATTAAAATCTGGGTTGAATTATGTGTAAAATTTGAAAAATATATTAGGCTCTAAATTCTTGGTATCTGGAGTATGCTCATCATCCAAAATCTTTCCTGTATTAATATTTGTGGAATTGTTAGTCATAACAATTTCAGTTGCAAAACAGGAACTGGTAAATGTTGATTCTGTACTCAGATCATCAATCGCCAAATCTACTAGAGTGATATTAGCCATATGCAAGCCGCTGGGCACCACTGTAAATAACCACCAGCTGACGCAGAACTGCTAAATGGTGTTTCCACATCAACCAACGTAAATACAATGAAATGTACCCGTAATGCTTGTTAAAATCATGCTTAATTGCTGTTGGACATCGTCAGGACGGCTCATAAAGATTTGGTTAAAACTGACACATTCTTAATTTGTGGCTGGTATAAATTTGCAATTCATTGCGGTGTCCATGAAGGTAGCCTGAATAAATGATGGATAAAATTAGATAAAATTACGGAACTGAAGGAGAGAGCGTGTTGGTCAAAAGGCATAGTTTATATGAGACTTACCTCTCGTTGTGACATGTGGTGCATGTCCTATTGTTGTGTGCCTCAAACTAACGGATGTGAGATTCAAAGGAAAGGGGCGGGGCAAGGGGAGAGGTCGATATTGTAAACATGTATCCTAGCGTACAAATCTCCAAGGTATACCCCATCATTCTAAACAATTTAAGCAAATACGGTGGCCTAAATATATTAGAAATACAGGATTTCATGTCTATGCTTAAATTAGTTATAAGCAACAATTATTTCATTTTCCATAATGTTATTTATCAACAAGAAGGATTGGCTATGGGATCGCCGGCCTCTGTTATTTTAGCCGAGATTTACTTGGATTTTTTGAAACACACCAAAATTTATAATAGTAATAACTTTGACAGCATCCTTTTCTGGGCAAGGTATGTAGATGACACCATAGTAATTATGGATGAGAGCATTGCAGATGCTGCTACCACCCTCATTAATCTAAATAACATTGACCCGCAAACAAAATTCACACTTGAATCCGAAATTGGACAAAATATTAATTTTTTAGACTTGCCTATCATCAGGTACCCAAGCTACTTAAGATATAAGATTTTCAGAAAACCCACCCTGTCACTACAGTCTGTCAAGATTCATCCCACTGCCATGTTCGCAAACAAGCAGCTTACAACAGCATGGTGTACCGAGCCTTCAATGTTCCAGTGTCTAAATGAGACCTCAAAAATGAGTTGAACGCCATTCGTTATTATTATTATTATTATTATTATTATTATTATTATTATTATTATTATTATTATTATTACAACTTCCCCCATGCGGAGGCTGCCACAAGGACAAAGTATGTCTAATGGATACAACAGTTTCTTTATTGAAAGAATAATAAATAAATATCGCCCCTCTACCACTTCGAAAAGAGATAAACAGAACAACTCCTCCCCTTCTATTTTTACGTTCAACGAACAAGTTTACAAAGTCACCAACGTCTTTAAAAAGCACGATGTAAAAGTAGTTTTCAAAACTAACAGTAGTAATGCACTAGTCTTACTTATTGCCACATCCATGAACAAGTTCAATAGATTTTCAAAATCAGGAATATACAGGATTATTTGCAACAGTTGTAATTCTTCTTACATCGGACAAACTGGAAGGAACTTTAATATGAAGTACTCGGAACACGTCAATGCCCTTGAAGTACAATAAATTTTCAGCTGTAAGACAGCATTTGCATGACTATAATCACAAATTCACAGACATGAAACAAGACATGGAAATTCTCAAAATTATCGACAAAGGTCCCCTCCATAACGTTACTGAAAGCTGCTTCGTACATATAGATCAAATTTTAACCCGAATCATAATCTTAATGACATTTCAGAAAAGGGAAATGCATTTCATTTTATGGGTCTGTATTGAACTTTGATTAAACCAAATAAAATAATAAGCGAGTTATCCACCTTTTCAATACAAATTAAATAGTATTCATTAATTAAACATTTAACAGGACTAGTTTCGGCCTATTTAAAGGTTATCTTCAGCCATATCGCGTGTAGAACAAAATATTTGAAACTCAGTTGTATTAAAATTGGTCTTAAAAACTTATAAGTTTGACACTATGAAAAATTGTTTATAGAATTTCATAAAAACACATTTGTTGTAAGAAATTAGTTCACTTAGGTGTAGGAATATACGAGAAGAAGAAGTCTTAAAATATTCTTCGTAGTATTTAAGAACGTAGATACAATTCACAATCTTGATGAGCTGTGGAAATGGGCATATATGCATAGTGTTTTTGTGGTAGAAGAAAATAAGTTTTATGATATTCTTCTCATCAGTGCAAAGCATAGATACACTTTAAAATCATCCATAATCTTGATGAGATGTAGAATTGAGCATATATGCAAAGTATTGCCTTAGTAAAATGTGAGTGAACACCCCCCCCCACCCCTAGATTGAACGCGGCACTCTTCCAAAACAAGGGAACCAATCGGCCAATCATGTGCAGAACTTTATGTGAGGGTAGAATATTTCCTACACTCTCTGACATTCTCCAGAATGCCCTGATGTTTGCCAGAACACCCCCCGCCCCCCCCCAAAAAAAGGTTTAATTCTGGTGTCATTTCCCACACTCTTCGACATAACATCAAAAAGGGTTCTTTCTGACATCAGCGAGATGTGAGAATCTAATAGCTAGACCTGCACATGGTGTTAAACCAGTTTTCTCTTCTCCATTTACTCGGGCGAGTTGGCCGTGCAGTCAGGGGCACGCAGCTGTCAGCTTGCATCCGGGAGATAGTGGGTTCAAACCCCACTGTCGGCAGCCATGAAGATGGCTTTCCGTGGTTTCCCATTTTCATACCAGACAAATGCTGGGGCTGTACCTTAATTAAGGCCACGGCCACTTCCCACTCTTGGCTCTCTTTTCCCATCGTTGCCATAAGACCTATCTGTGTCGGTGCGACGTAAAGCAAATAATAATGAAAAAACAAATTTATCAGTATATTCTGTAACTGTGAGTGTGCTTGTTTTTCCTCTCACTCCTACTGACATTTCCCTGTTACTTTTCTTCTGTCAAGTTTTCAGTACCTTTGCCATATGAGGCGGAATATAATTTAATACTGATTTTTTTAATTTGCTGCCAAAAGTGAGTACAGTAAATTATTGTGCATTTCAATTTCCGGAGAGGGACTTGAATTATATTTGGTATATATGTAAAATAGGGTTTCTTTTCTGTATTGAATATTCAACAATAATAATATATACAGTGCATATTTTGTTAAATTTGGGTGCAGCTCTTGCATATTCTGGGTCCGAGTAAAAATGTACAGGGTGTCAAACATTGGTACATTGCCATGAATTTTGATACAGGTTGAAGGAAGATCGGAAGTTTAACATCAGTGTTTATGTATTGATCCTGAGACTTGATTTGAATTGATAATTGCAAGCTTTACTGCATGTGCCATATACCTCTTCAATGACTATTTACCCTACCTTGGTGTCACATTAGACCACATACTGTCCTTCAAATGCCATTCATGGTAAAGCTAAAAGTGAGGGCTCGTAATAACATTATTTGCAAGCTGACTGATAGTGAAAGATGTGCTCAGCCATGTGCTCATGACATCTGGTGTGGGACTCAGCTTTTCAGTGGGAGAATTGAGCAGGAATTGTGTGGAATGAATCTTGTCATGCCAAACAAGCAGATACTGACCTCAATGAAACAGCCAGACTCTATTCATGTTTGGGCATACCTTGCATCGTTAGGAGTGTGGTTACATAACAGCTTCTTCAGAGCGACTCCATCTTCTTGCTTTCTAGAAAGATCAAGGCTTGCAAGGTGGAAAGAGGCACTACATCTGTCACCAATTGAGGTAAAGGAATAACTTGCCATATACCACTTGGAGGACGTCTATTTACATATTGCTGTATCCAGATGTAGCAATAACTTAATGAAGTTTGAATTCCTTTGTACGTCAGGGAGACATCCTTTGCGAATGTGGGGACACTCGGAATTGGAAACATCTGCTAGTCTGCCCAAACATAAATCATTCATGCTCCAACATCATATTCGGTTGCAAGTACTAGATGTGTCCTCGCTGCTGAGTTCTGGAAGAATTGCATGCGATACAGACACAAATATATAAACATATGTACCCCTTTCTCGTGATGTTAGTAAATTAGTGGAAGAATGCCTTCCATAGACAAGATAAGAAAAAGATAGAACAGTCGTACTATTCTTGATTTATTGCCCATTATCTTACTGCAATATATCATTAGTGGAATCAAAGAAATTTCAATTTTTACAATATTATGAAGTAAAATCAAGAAAGGAGACAAAAACATGCAAGTTATTTTACGTGTTCAATAGATGGTCGAAATTGAACAAAGAATAAGAATAGCTATAAAAGCAGAAAGATCAGCAACATCTGTGTGTAGGTAAAGCTTTTTTTAAAAAAATAAATTTGAGCGATATATACTTATTTGTTTTATGTCTTTGTATGTGCTGCAGTTAGGGCTCACGTCTCTCTCTTACACTTAACCATAACTTATAGTACAGAGTTAACATAATTAGAAAGTTATTACGACTATACAGAATCTAGAAACTACTTAAATAATGGAATAAAATAGTATTATAATAGCCTAGTTATTTTGTTAATGATTAATATTGTCTGTCTGTTAGGTCATCAGCCCAGAGGCTGGTTGGATCCTCAAATAGCACCACCAAAGGTTATGCGGTTACCTAACAATAGTTCTAAATCACACTTGCACTCATTCACTCTAACATTCATTCAAGGTATATACATATTTAAGGGTAAATATTAACAAGGCCGTTTAAATGAGGCTATTTAGATGCAAGCTATGGTATATGAAGGTCAATTTTTAAATAGAATCACTATTTGTGTTATTAATATTGACTAAGCTAATTCTTTTCTAATATTTTAAAATCGCCTTACTGCCTCTTTGGATATTAAATGTAATCTGAATTTAGTGGTTATTGATTTTGTTTTAGGTGAGAAGGAAGCAGCAACTCCTGCAAAAGACACTAAACGCTCACGCTCAGACTTGTCAACTTCTATCTTGGAACAACTGACAACTCCTTTGCATGAGTTTATTATTCCACGTCCATCCCCTCCTGAGAATGGCGACTCATCTGCGAATAAGGGGACTGAGGCAAACAATATAACTGCAACTGGAGTTGATCCTGGCCAGGAAGTAAAGGTAACTTTTGTTATTTATATATTTCTCCATCCATTACAACAATACAGAATTTTTAAAATTCATCTAACATCATTCTTTTTTGTTCTAGTAGTAATGGAGATTGTCAGTAGTAATTTTATATTTGATTTGTTGTTTGGTGTCATTTTTTTTTTTTGTGCATTGGACACTTAAATTTGTTACAGTCACTTCCCGTCTTTAACGGTCACTAGTGTCATCCTAGGAAGCTGGTTAATCTGTAGTGTTGTCAGCGTGTAGCATAATTTGTGATATTGTGATGTTCTGCTTTTACCCTTTGAGTCTGCTATTTTCTGTGTTGTAATTTCCAGTGTTTAGCTTTCAGAAATGGAGCAAGTTAGGTCTCGAATGAAAAACAAAAAAACAAAACAAGACAGTAATACTACAAAAATACTGACTCGGTTACACAAGTGTAATTCCCTCGCATGTTGCAAGTCATGTGTTGCATAGTGTGTGCACATCAGTTTTTTGTACTGCTTATGGTGGCTGGGATGACTGTAGAAGGCACATTAATTCAGAAAAGCCCATAACGTATGGATAAGAGAAACTGGAAAGTCCTTTTATTTTGTCACTTGTTAATAACAGAACAATGGTCAAAAATGCCAAATTGTTGTAACATATTTCCCTTCAGCCACACTTTTCCATTAACTGTTTCTGACCATGTTAGAAATTTGTTTAGGGCAATGTGTCCTGATTCTATAATAGCTAAGAATATCGTCCCTAGAAAAGCAAAATATCTTAAGCAACAAAATATGAATTTTTCAGGCGGTGATAAACATTATTAAGCTAGTTGAATTTGCAGTTTTGGTTTTTATTCTACTCCAGAAATGAATTTTTCACCTTGTCCTCATATCAGGTTAAATATTTATTCAATCGTAATGTAAAGGAACTTGTTATGAATGTTACAATTGCTGGTTGCTGTCAAGTGCATTTTTTAGTATTGTGGCCCTCTTACAGTAGCTTTTGCAGTGCTTACAATAGTTTGGAGGATTGATTTGAAGGAATGTAAGGCATGAGAATAATAACAGATTTTCTTAAATGATTGTGTTTAGAAATATAGATAAAAAATCGATAGGACAATTGACCAAACTACAATAAAATAATCAACGTGGAAATAGCACTGAATACAGTACAGTATTTAGAAAGGAGTATTTTTATCAGTCCTCATCTTTGATTTGTGGTAATAGATCACCGTGTCTGGGGTCTTAGCCGCTGAGTTACCAGTTGACTGGTACCTCAGTGCTCAGTTATTTCATTCGTATGTAAAATAAAAAAATGTGGAAGTCTCAATTTTTAACTTATCAATGGGATGATTAGCTTAAAATGTTTATAAGTGTTGGTTGTTGATAAATCTAAATGCAAATGGAAATCCTACACTTACGCTGAATATTATTTTGAGAGAAAACAAAATTACACTTTTGTTCCCATGCGTACATTACACTGATCTCTATACATGGATGGCTGGTAGCTTGGGTGGCAGTAAGCCGAATAAAAGATGACTGGTGTAGTAAGATGGCAACGAGCGCACGGTGCAGTAGACTACGAGGAGCACGCTTGCTTTGTTTATGCTTAGTTCATTGACGCCAGGTCTCCTGATTGTAGTTCCATGGGTGTTCTGTGCTGTTTTATTGCAATACCACACACATTTACAAAGGAATTAAGATGAAATACATCAATGAAAAATCACTAGTTTAGATATTTCACTCGCTGAATTGAAACTACATGTTACTTCTGCTTGTTAGTAAAATATAAACAAACAAGGGAGCTATGCTTGTACTACTACGATTAACACAAATACGAATTCTGAAATGTAAATAATACAAATCTATATATATAAAATAAGAGTTTTGTCTGTACATTGCTCAGAATTTGAAAATAATGGTATTTCTGTATCGATCATGTCCACAGTAACAAGAAAATGCCGTTTTTACTTTTCCGTAATTTCTGTATGTATGTACACGTAACACGAGAAAACGGCTGAAGAGAATTTAATAAAAATCGGCATGTAAAGTCGGTTGGCGAGCCGCTACAATCTAGGCTATAAATAATTTTATTCACGCTGAGTGAAATGGTAGTTTAGGGGAAGGCCTAAAATTATTTCTCAAATATTTATATTATTAGTGGTCATATCGATAAATACTACACAACCAAAGTTATATAGAATTAAATTTCTGATCATTTACATCTTATGCGTTTTTACATTACCGGCTATGAAACACAGATATTCATGAATTTGGATCTTTGTTGCTAAGTCCATATCAACGCCGAGCCCCGAGAAAATGGGTAAACAGAATTTAATGAAAATCGGTATATAGAGTCACGGAATAAGAAACTACAGTTTAATCTATAAACAATGTTATTCACCCTGGGTGAAATGGTAGTTTAGGGGAGGGCACCTAAAATTTAATTTTTAAATGCCTATGTTCTTGGTCCTGTGGAAAAGTACTGCGTAACAAAAGTTATAGAGAATACAATTTCCGATCATTTATGTTTTATTCAGTTTTACCGTACCGATTATGATAAGAGTGGTATTTCAGGACCGGAAGACAATTAATAATGTGAAGGCCTACAATATCGAAAGCGCGTAACATTGATCAACAATAACATTACACTGACCGTTGTTTGTTGTAATGTTCTTTGTGTCTTATGCTGACATTCAAGGACGATAAATGGGATTACTGCTGCACACCGAGTATAACAGCCTAACTGAATACTGGCGGGAAACAGCTGAGGAGTTAGAAAATTTTCTTCTTTAGCATGCCATTCCTCTGGTTCATACATATTCTGATACTGCTGGTACGTAACTCACTGACTGGTTCAACATAGTATTCCAGCTATTCGATAGCTACTCTGACGCGCTGTTTTGAGTGAGCAGTGTGCGCACTTAAGTCAGAGGCTCAGTTAGTAGTAGTAGTAGTAGTATGAACTGGTCTAGAATTCAAATTTAGGCCTATTCCAAATTATAGTACCACAATTCAATAAATAACTCAAAATTCAACCCTGAAAAGAGCCGTTTCTTAAGAAAAGCTTCTTCATATTCACTTTTATTAAATCTACATTCATTTTATTCCAAATTAGCAAAGATTTGGTTTCTTCTCTGGCTTGGAGGAAAAATTGCCTCCACGTCAGATAGTTCTTTCCCCCGCCAGTGTAGTGAATTGACTCATGTGGTACTCCCAGGAAACAGAAAAGTAAACAGGCATAGTTTTTGCCTTGGGACTATCCACTATTTGAACCCTCCCCCACCGATAAAAGGACGAAGATTGTTCACGGATCACAGGTGTGTGCGACTTGGCGATTCCAGCTCTGTAGCTTTGGACTGTTAGTTCGGCAGCATAGTTCTATTCGTTAAAAGTGTGAAAATGTGTGGTTTTTCATTTGATCGAGTATTTCATATGAAAGTATTGCTTTTAATCGCGCCACACCTATTGACGTCATTGTAATGACCCATGTTAATTTCAGTTGGGAAAACCACTAAGAGAGTCTTTCTGAGAATCTATAAAGGCAGGCGGAGAGTGAGTGTCTGCCATTATAATGAAAACTCCCAACTGATTGTGACTGATGGTAGGCAAGCTGGCCTACCATTACAATGAAAATTCCCTAACCCAGTCTTCATATGAGAACAGGCGTTGGTGACTTACACATCGTGTTACTAGGGCAACGTTAAGAGCTATGCAACTTAATACAATCTTGCTCACAATGTTTACACTACCTAACCTAGAATTCTGTATACAATTTAGAATTCCGTAGCGAAGCACGGGTACATCAGCTAGTACATAATATATTTAAACTATCAAAGTATATGTACTTGTGTGGCAGATATAAATTGAGTACTATTTGGAAGAGGTACAACATTCTCTGTCAGTTCAAATGACAGTATTTCCTAACGACGTAATTGTATTGATTACGTAGTAAACAAGTGACTGTCAGCATGCTGAAGTGTACTTCTACGGCAAATACGCTGCGGAATACTTGAATATCCAGCGAAAAACACACAGTAAACTATCATTATGCCGTTACAGGAGAAGTGAGTGTGGTTCCTGGCTTTTAAATGTCCTGCGGGCTCATATTAAATGGCTTCTCAAGCTTTAAACAAGCCGGAATTACTAAAATAAAAACATTTTCTGAAAGAGGAAGAATTGGGCTATTTTTGTATGAATAAAAAGAAAAATCAAGTTTTTCGCTCAAATTACGAAAAATTCAGTCATACCTCCTCTTAAGAATGCATAATTTCGTGGCATACATGTATAAAATTTACAGCAATGTTTCCAGAAACTTTTTTTCACTCGTATTATCGGTCGCTAACTGCATGTATTCAGCAACTAAGTTAATATTTGTCGGCCGTTATTATACACTCATTTTAATTGCTATCCCGGAGATTTACTGACCTCGGAATGACGTGTCGGTGTTCCCAATGTCCTTATGCTTTGAGTGAACATATCCCTACATTTTTAATTATTCCAATGCGATTTTAAATTGATTATATTATCATTGCCCCCCCATAAGGAGAGCTCTAGGATGGGTACACCAGCATGGCGGACCGCGCGCTCAACTTGGCGTACTTTCTCCTGCAGCGGAGAGCTGCGATCAGCGATCCATGTATGGAGATCAGTGGTACATTATCTTTATACAAAGTAAAGAGCCCAAGATAAAGTTTATTTCCTAAAATCTGTAGGCAACTATTACATATAACTTCTTAGAAGTACATAAGTTGATACATACACACATACATTATAGACTGTTATGCCTTTCAGCGTTCAGTCTGCAAGCCTCTGAGAATTTACTAAACGTCGCCACAATCCTCGATTTGCAACTAGTGTTGTGGCCTCATTTAGTTCTATATCTCTTATCTTTAAATCATTAGAAACCGAGTCTAACAATCGTCGTCTTGGTCTCCCTCTACTTCTCTTACCCTCCATAACAGAGTCCATTATTCTCCTAGGTAACCTATCCTCCTCCATTCGCCTCACATGACCCCACCACTGAAGCCGGTTTATGCGTACAGCTTCATCCATCGAGTTCATTCCTAAATTAGCCTTTATCTCCTCATTCCGAGTACCCTCCTGCTATTGTTCCCACCTGTTTGTACCAACAATCATTCTTGCTACTTTCATGTCTGTTACTTCTAACTTATGAATAAGATATCCTGAGTCCACCCAGCTTTCGCTCCCGTAAAGCAAAGTTGGTCTGAAAACAGACCGATGTAAAGATAGTTTCGTCTGGGAGCAGACTTCCTTCTTACAGAATACTGCTGATTGCAATTGCAAGCTCACTGCATTAGCTTTACTACACCTTGATTCAATCTCACTTACTATATTACCATCCTGGGAGAACACACAACCTAAATACTTGAAATTATTTACCTGTTCTAGCTTTGTATCACCAATCTGACATTCAATTGTGTTGAATTTCTTACCTACTGACATCAGTTTAGTCTTCGAGGGGCTAATTTTCATACCATACTCATAGCACCTATTTTCAAGTTCCAAGATATTAGACTGCAGGCTTTCGGCACAATCTGCCATTAAGACCAAGTCGTCAGCATAGGCCAAACTGCTTACTACATTTCCACCTAACTGAATCCCTCCCTGCCATTTTATACCTTTCAGCAGATGACCCATGTAAACTATGAACAGCAAAGGTGAAAGATTACAGCCGTGTCTAACTCCTGTAAGTACCCTGAACCAAGAACTCATTCTACCATCAATTCTCACTGAAGCCCAATTGTCAACATAAATGCCTTTGATTGATTTTAATAATCTACCTTTAATTCCATAGTCCCCCAGTATAGCGAACATCTTTTCCTCGGTACCCTGTCATATGCTTTCTCCAGATCTACGAAACATAAACACAACTGCCTATTCCTCTCGTAGCATTTTTCAATTACCTGGCGCATATTGAAAATCTGATCCTGACAGCCTCTCTGTGGTCTGAAAGCACACTGGTTTTCATCCAACTTCCTCTCAATGACTGATCGCACCCTCCCTTCCAAGATGCCAGTGAATACTTTGCCTGGTATACTAATCAATGAGATACCTTGATAGTTGTTGCAATCCTTCCTGTTCCCTTGCTTATAGATAGGTGCAATTACTGCTTTTGTCCAATCTGAAGGTACCTTACCAATAGTCCATGCTGATTTTACTACTCTATGAAGCCATTTCATCCCTGCCTTCCCACTATACTTCACCGTTTCAGGTCTAATTTCATTTATTCCTGCTGCCTTATGACAATGGAGTTTATTTACTATCCTTTCCACTTCCTCAAGCATAATTTCACCAACATCATTTTTCTCCTCCCCATGAGCTTGGCTGTTGGCAAGACCACCAGGATGATTTCCTTTTACATTGAGAGGATGTTCAAAATATTCCCTCCACCTCTCCAGTGATTCCCTGGGATCTATTCCGAGTTCACCTGAATTACTCAAAACACTGTTCATTTCCTTTTTCCCTCCCTTCCTAAGATTCTTTATTACTGTCCAGAAAGGTTTCCCTGCTGCTTGACCTAGCCTTTCCAGGTTATTACCAAAATCTTCCCATGACTTCTTTTTGGATTCAACAACTATTTGTTTTGCTCTGTTTCTTTCATCTACGTACCGATCCCTGTCTGCCTCGGCCCTTGTTTTTTAGCCATTTCTGATAAGCCTTCTTTTTACGTTTACAAGCTGCTCTCACTTCATCATTCCACCAAGATGTTCGCCTTTTCCCATCTTTACACACAGTTGTTCCTAGGCATTCCCTTGCTGTTTCTACTACAGCATCCCTGCATGCCACCCATTCACTTTCTATATCCTGAACCTGCTTACTGTCTACTGTTCGAAACTTCTCACTAATCATATCTATGTACTTCTGTCTAATTTCCTCGTCCTGGAGATTTTCTACCCTTATTCGTTTGCAGACAGATTTCACTTTCTCTACCCTAGGCCTAGAGATACTTAGTTCACTAAAGATCAGATAGTGGTCTATATCATCGAAAAATCTGCGAAAAACTCGTACATTCCTAACAGATTTCCTGAATTCAAAGTCTGTTAAGATATAGTCTATTATGGATCTGGTACCCCTAGCCTCCCACGTGTAGCGGTGAATAGCCTTATGCTTGAAGAATGTATTCGTAACAGCTAAACCCATACTAGCACAGAAGTCCAGCAAACGCTTTCCATTCCCATTAGCTTCCATATCTTCCCCACATTTACCAATCACCCTTTCGTATCCTTCAGTTCTATTCCCAACTCTCGCTTTGAAATTGCCCATTATATCCTTGCTGTTGACCCTGACCTCGATGTCACTCAATGCTTCATAAAACTTGTCAACTTCATCCCCATCTGCACCCTCACATGGTGAATACACGGACACAATTCTTGTCCTAATTCCTCCCACTGACAAATCTACCCACATCATTCGCTCATTTACGTGCCGAACAGAAACTATGTTGCGTGCAATGGTATTCCTGATAAAGAGCCCTACCCCAGATTCTGCCCTTCCCTTTCTTACACCCGTCAAGTACACTTTATAATCTCCCACCTCTTCCTCATTATCTCCCCTTACCCGAATATCACTTAATCCTAGCACATCCAGGTGCATCCTCTTTGCTGACTCAGCCAGTTCTACCTTCTTTCTTCCATAAGCCCCATTAATATTGATAGCTCCCCATCGAATACCATTTCGTTCGCCAAGTTGTTTCCAAGGAGTCCCTTACCTGTCAAATGGGAGTGGGACTCCATTACTCCCATAGGTCCGAGGCTTGCTTAGTGTTCTGAGCTCGGTAAATTCATGAAGCAGGATGCTGCCCTACTTGCACATAGTCCAAGTGAGGATCTCTCCTCTAACGGGTTATGGACCAGCAGTGAATTTTATAGTCCTAGCCGCCTGAGCACAAGGAGGCCCACGACTCAGAATATGTCCGAGATGCCCACTCCCATTCCATAGCAACTGGTATCCCGACTCTCAGGACCACTTACCATACCTGGAATGTGGTGATCGCTCAATGTTTTCCACCGGTTGTTTCTGATATCGATTTGTTCAACTGGCTGCACCAACTCCACTGGCACAAAAGTTTTTAAAAGATTAATGATTTTGGGGTTGTCATCAAACAATACTTGGCTATGGGTCTGTCAGTTACTTGAAAGTCTGGTAGAGAAATGTCATCCGTCTGCCACGAAAATAGTGATAAAATAGCTTTTGAGCTCGCCGTGTTCTTCTTTTTTTGTTTAGGAGGATGCTCTGTTTCTTTCTCATATACGATATTTTCGGCACTCTCTGTATCACTATCACCTTCAGAATCGCTTAACAATTCATTAAAATCATAATCATAATCACTTTCTGCTGTGGTCAATAACTGAAATATTCTTTGATCCGAAATAACATCACTGCGAGAGCAACTACCGTATTTACTCATGTATTATACCCCCTCCCGTGTTAGACCCCTCTGGCTTTTCGAGACGAAGAAAATGAAAAAATAAATCTTGCATATAAGACCCCCCCAACGTAATTCGTCACAGAGGAACGATTCCGCTTCGAAGCGGGTACAAGTCTTATTGCAGCTCTGATGACATCGCACAAATTTGTGAATAGTTTCATTTGTACGACGTACGCAATGAAAATGCGTCTAATCCATGCGGTACATCTGTGTTTCGTAGTTAAGAACTGTCCGTTTCCGTTGCATAGGTCTACTGCAGCTCTGATGACGTCGCACAAATAGGTGAATAGGCCTAGCTTTGTGTCTGACCCGCGCATTGCAAGCAAGGATCAGCCATGCTATATGCCTGTTTTGTAGTTAATAATGTCCGCCAGCGTAATGGTTAGCACAATTAGATGCTGTTCTCGGGAGTCTGATTTTGATTCCCAGTACCCTACTGCCAGAGATTTATGAATGGCAAGAAGGTTGATATGCGTTAAAAACTGTACATGTAACTCACCTCCACTTGGGGTGTCTAAAAAGAGCTGTACCACCTCGGGATGAAGAAATGAGTTTACTTTAGTTGAGAAATATTCATGGTTGTTGCTGTTTATACAGCAGGCGAGAGTGGTCGTTTAATATCTTGTAACTCGGGTCAATATAGGTATATATTTGGAGAGAAGTAAGTTTAAGCCATTGAGCCCTGCATATTTGTTGGATTGAAACTGCATTGGCGCTGGGATTATTTTGGAGGAAACATAGTGTCGCTTCATATCACGAGAAATTTCTTAGTTACAAGACCATTAATGATTTAAATATACATGAACACAAAAGGCTTCCATACCACAAACTGCGGAACAAGGAATACAGTAAAACACTTTATTTTATTAGCATCACGCGACCGTAGGCCTACTCAGTTCACCTGCTGAGCTGTAACCCAGTTTTCTCTTTGCACTTTCTCTTCGATTTCCACATCTATTTGTTATTCAGGAGCATTGCTCACACTAGTACTAATACTACTACTAATTTCACTGAAAAAATTACATTCCTAATCATCATTACTTCCTAAAAGGTGTTATATATATCTGTAAATATCAGTTCTATACTGGCAGCCATCTTGTTTACAAGCGAATCTCAAAGGTAGAGATAGCCCACTTCAAACTAATATTACCAAGCACACTATCGATATATATTACCAAAGAGCATATAACATTGCAAAGAAAGAGTCCCTACACAAATCACAAATGCAACTCACTCTGCCATCTCTTGTGGAAAAGTAGAATTACGTAGTAAAATGAGACAACGGAACAGTTCCGTGGTCCGGCGTTTGGTCTACCGAGATGAAGCAACGAACGGTTCCGTGGCTCGGGCCCAATGAGTTAAAACGTGATAAAAGCTAACCAATTAAAACGATTGTTTTACTCGCCAACGCACCTAACAAATAATAATGATAATTTTATGTCCCCACGTACTTTAAACGATTTTCGGACACGCCAAAGAAAACATACTAGGGTATGCGTTAATAATAATACTTGAAAATAGGATCTGGCTTTCAACAGCTGCAGTTATCCAAAGAATGCTTCCAGTCACTATGTATTACATTCGGAAGTACAACTCGTAACATACGCTAGTTATCAGCTTGTGGTTTGGCACGCTTTGTACAGTACAGCTTTATTCAGGAGTGGCTTCTGCTACACGTACACCAACTGGGAATAGCAGAGACCATCTCCAGAAACCATTTGGGAATAGATTCTCACTATTTCAAATCTATAGTCGGGAATAAAACTCACCTCACCTCTTCGATTTCCACATCTATTTGTTATTCAGGAGCATTGCTCACACTAGTACTAATACTACTACTAATTTCACTGAAAAAATAACTAACTAACAGTTTCAAAAAGATGGGCCCTCGAATGTTCTCGATAGCTGTGCAGGACTGACGAGATGGCAGTGAAATTGACTTCATTTGGAATGACATGCCACTAGCAGTGAAGTTGGCAGTACAAGACTATAATTCAGTGAAAGCAGTGATCAGGTTTACTGTGTGGTAGGCCTACTGCTCAACTGCCGGAGACAAATGACTGGTCATTAAGGTCTTTTATATCAATATTGCATAATATGATAATACGGCGTCCTCATCCGTTTTCTCTATGGGGTTGAGTATGAAGCGATTCAAATCTTCATAGCAAGTTTTTACAACCGTATGCCCTTCCTGATGCCAGCTTCATCACAGGAATTAATGAGATGAAATGAATGACGTGATATGAGTAACTAAAACTGATTATATTTACTTTGTATGTAGGCCTAAAAGTCATGTTTGCCATTTATTGTCTTTTTACATTTAGAAATACTGCCTTCCAACGAAAATAGCCAATATAACTCCAATACATTAATAAGTTTGTTAAAGAATAGTGTAGATGTTTACATGTATAATTCATAGCCTACAATTCATGTGCATGTTGGACCCCCCTTACTTTCTTTTCGGAGTGTTTCCAATTGTTCGACTAAGTTCATTTCGTACAGGACTAAGTATTCATAAGATTAGAGATCAATTAAACTGACCAGGCAAATGCCTATGTTTAAAAATACTCCGACATACTCATCACACTAAAGAAAAGACGAACTCATATTTGATTCTTACATATGTACATTGAGTGTAATAAGAGCAATTAATTTTTGTAATTGTATAATATTGAATTCTCAGCATGGGTATAACCACTTTAAAATCGTTGAATTCTAGAGTATGCCATTAGCTCTCAATATGAGCCATAATATGTAAATGCAATTCTAGTGTAGCTGAGGATGACCTTTTGAGAGGTCGAAACCAGTCCTACATGTGACAATAAAATAGTATTGATTAGGTGGAACTTTTCTTTCATTTATGACTTAAGCCAAACAACAATCGACCACAACTAGTTTTTAATTTTCTAATCTAATAAAATAAAGCCTATTAGGTACAAAAACACCCACATGGTTGCGAAATCCTGTTTTATCTTCCATTGTAATTTGGTCATTGGTTTTTAGTAGTCAGTTTATCGAAATCTTGTACGGTGTAAATGAGGCCTACATTGACTTTTAAAGGTTATGTTGAACTTGAGAATATGGTTTTGAATGTAACTATTTAGTCTCAAGTTCTCGAATGCATTATATTCAATTCTGCCCATCACTAATCACATTGAAATTGGAAAGAGAAAAAATACCATTAACACGTCCAAAATTATGGTTATTTGTGACCTTGAGCTCAGCTGGAAAGCACGCTCACTGTACAAGTCGGTACCAGTGCAAAATGATACAAAGTTTTTGAATGTAACGTGCGCAAATAAAATTAGTGCAGTTTTCATAACATTTTAACACAAAAGTGTGAAATTCCCAATATTATATTATGACCAAATAGCAATCCCAAATCCTCGCATGGCTTTATGTATGTAAGGTGCAACATCTGTTCTGGTCTCGATAACAAAATTGTATACAATATTATTAAAATACTAAATTTGTGTTGTATAAGAAGGAGCAGTTTCTCGATTCTTGCCTGAAAGCCCAGTGACTATACAGTGCCCTGAGGGAAGTGCCGAAAACCTCTTTGGCGACACTCGAAAAAAGTAAAAAGATAGATGGTTTTGAATGTAACTATCTAGTCTCAAGTTCTCGAATGCATTATGTTCAATTCTGCCCATCACTAATCACAATGAAATTGGAAAGAGACGTAGACGATTTGCAAGTACCAACATTTGAATAAACTCGTTCTGTCTTAAAGTAGAGCTCTCGAAATGCGCTGTCTCCTTTCAGTTGTTGTGGACACTCCCTGCTTTATGATTTCCAAGGATTTTCTAAACAGTACTATCCAAATGAGATGCTAAGATGGTTCCTGCAAGTTCACCTCCGCTTTTCCAGTACAGTACTTCCTTAAATTACAGTAATAACGGGACATTAACACAACGATCCGTTAATATGCCATAGCCGTCCTTTTGTGAGATACAGTTTCTTGAAAACACATGATCGAGGATTTAGCATTGATGGGACTGACATTTTTTAACGGTTGATCCAGGAAATCGCTTCTTCGAGGAGCGGATAATGCAGGATTTTTACAATGCGATTTAAGTAGGATGCTCACAGGACCACGTAATTTGAACGAGTAATGCGGGAAACATAGTTTTTCGGGAACATATAATCGAGGTTCTACTGTATTGACTTGGGTTCCTTTTCTCCTCCTCCATCCAGTGTTTTTAGTAGTCTTTATCCACCTGTAAAGCAGACCCGGCCAACAGCTTGAAACTGCAGATGATGATAAACAACCTGTATTCATCTTTCTCTCTTCTCTTTTCCTATGTTCATCTGGCTTTCTTATCCTAAACTTTGCACATCAAGTCTGAAGATCTGGCACTGAGTGTTGAAGCCTATCCTCCTGATGAAGCTGGGAAGCAAAAGAAGAGCCTGTTTGGGTCTGAAAGGGAATATAAGAATTACGATTGATGAGAGTGTCTATGTATGTGAGATAAAGTGGCTGTCCGATTCTTGTTTTGTAATTTCACGTATGTCCTTGTTTCTTCTTTCGCTCTCTCTTTGCATATTGACCTGTCATGTTTATTCTATGTTATTATTCATTGTATATATCTATTTATGACTTCATTTTTCTTGGCTACTGATAGTAGTACTGATTCAAATTCAGTATATATTAATTCACTATTTGTAACTTCTTAAAATCCGAAGCAAGGTCAGATATCCACTGCTCTTATCATTGCTAGAGAGTAGTGATAATACAGAAAGAATTTTCTTAGTTATTTAATAAACCATTGTCTTTCCTGGATATCCTGTAGGAAAACTGCTTGTTCATTTTGTATACATTATTGCAGTGTTAGGGAGAACACCTCAGTGTTGGTGGAAATTATTTGGTGAAATAGTGAAGAAAGTATGTGTCCTGACATATTTGGTTTTCATGAGTCTTGAAGATCTGAAAATTATGTGTAGATGAATCTTATATTTTGAATGACCTTAGCTTATAGGCTTAGCTTGTCAGATAATTTGGTGTTATGCTGGTGAATTGTAGAACACAAGGAACATGGCAGGAAAGAAACACAGATTAATTTTTTGTTTGGTTTTTGTATACTCTCAGACGTTATTCATCCAGAAGAATGTTGCAAGCCTACAAGCCTTGAGAGCAGGGGACATCCTCATTGAAATGTGCTTAAACTTGCCGCATCTCACCCGATACATTCACAAGTACAAGGATGCAGTTGCCAAGAAAGGCTTCAGTCTTCCTTCATCTCATTCTGAAGCAACTCTTGTCCGCCACAGGTAAGTTATTTAACTTCCCTGCTCTGTATAATTACTGTTGTAGTATTCTGTCATTTGGTGATCTTAATTAGCAAAAAATTTGCTTCTGTTTTGTGTACCCATTTGCTCTTTTTATTATAATGGTGTGTTTAAATTCTAGTTGTGACCATTCTAGATGTGATTTTTTCACAGTATTCCATATTACATCTCGACTAATGCTAAGATGATACCTAATAGAAAAAAAAATATATAAATAAGTACTCTTAAGGTGAGCAGCAAAATGTGTTTTAAGTATTTCGGACTAGTACGTAAGCCTGCCTTCGACAGTCAAAATTGCTATCTGAGAAGTACATACATTTATCTTCATTGACAGTTAAGCTTTTCAGTGTTCAGTCTGCAAGCCTCAGTGAATTCACAAACACCGCCACAATCCTGTATTTGTAACTAGGTATGGGGTCTTGTTGTTCTATGCCTTGTATCTTTAATTACGTGTGCTTGAGTCATCAGTCCATACATTGATGTGATCGAGTCCTCCATTCCACCCTCTTCTGTGCTAACCTTTTCATTTCTGCATAACTATTGCATCCTACATCTGCTCTAATCTGCTTGTCATATTCATACATTGGTCTACCCCTACTGTTCTTCCCGCCTACACTTCCTTCAAAAAACCAACTGAACAAGTCGTGGGTGTCTTAAGATGTGTTCTATCATTCTGTCTCTTCTTCTCGTCAAATTTAGCCAAATCGATCTCTCACCGATCCGATTCATTATCTCTTCATTTGTGATTCGATCTATCCATCTCACCTTTAGCATTCTCCTCTAACACCACATTTCAAAAGCTTCTATTCTCTTTCTTTCTGAGCTAGATATCATCCATATTTCGCTTTCATACAATGCCACGCTCCAGACGAAAGTCTTCAGAAACAGCTTTCTAATTTCTATATCAATGTTTGAAGTGAGCAAGTTTCTTAAGAAAGCTCTACCTTGCTTGTGCTAGTCTGCATCTTATGTCATCCTTTTGCCATCGTTATTTTGCTGCCCAAGTAACAATATTCACCTACTTCCTTTAAGACTTCATTTCCTAATCTAATATTTCCTGCATCGCCTGCCTTCATTCGACTGCACTCCATTACTTTTGTTTTGGACTTATTTATTTTCATCTTTTACTCCTTACCCAAGACGTCGTCCATACCATTCAGCAACTTCTCGAGGTCTTCTGCAGCCTCAGATAAAATAACAATATCATTGGCAATTCTCAAGGTTTTGATTTCCTCTCCTTGGATTGTGATTCCCTTTCCAAATTCCTCTTTTATTTTCTTTATTGCCTGTTGTATGTAAACATTAAAAAGGAGGGGGTACAAACTGCAGCCTTGCCTCACTCCTTTCTGGATAGCTGATTCTTTTTCAAAGCGCACAGTTCTTATCACTGCGGACTGATTTTTATACAGATTGTAGATAATTCTTCGTTCTCGGTATCTGATCCCTATCGCCTTCAGAATCTTAAATAGCTTGGTCCAATCAACATTATCGAAAGCCTTTTCTAGATCTACTATGAACACTATGTACGTGGGCTTCTCCTTAATTCGATCTTCTAAGATCATACGTAAAGGCAGGATTGCTTTACGTGTTACTATATTTCTTCTGAAGCCAAATTGATCTTCTCCCAACTCAGCTTCGACTTGTTTTTCCATTCTTCTGTAAATAATACGTGTTAAAATTTTGCAGGCATGAGATACTAAACCAATAGTGCGATAATTTTTATACTTGTGAGCATCGGCTTTCTTGAGAATAGGTATAACAACATTCTGCCAAAAATTGGATGGTACGTCTCCTGTCTCATACATCTTACACACTAAATGGAATAACCTTGCTGTGCTCATTTCTCCTAAGGCAGTCAGTAATTCAGAGGAAATGTCATAAATTCTAGGTGCCTTGTTTCTATGTAGGTCTCTCTAAGCTCTGTCAAACTCTGACCTCAAAATTGCGTCTCCCATTTCATCAGGATCAACATCTTCTTCTTGTTCCGGAACAAAATTTTCTACATCTTCACCTCGATACAACTGTTGGATATGTTCCTGCCATCTTTCTGCTTTGTCTTTTCCTAGAAGTGGCTTTCCATCTGAGCTCTTAAAATTCATACACCTAGGTTTCCTTTCTCCAAAGGTTTCCTTGATTTTCCTGTATGCAGCATCTACCTTTCCTAGGACCATACAACCTTCGACATCCTTGCACTTCTCCTTCAGCCATTCTTCCTTAGCTACCCTGCACTTTCTATCCACTTCATTCTTTATTCGCCTGTATTCCTTTCTACCCTCTTCATTTCTAGCATTCTTGTATTTTTGTCGTTCATCAATCAGGTCTAGTATCCTGAGTTATCCACTGATCCTTGGCTGATCTTTTTTTCCTTCCTAACATTTCTTCAGCAGCTCTACTGACTTCAATTTCATGACTATCCACTCTTCCTCTATTGTTTCCTTCAGCCTTTTCATTTAGTCCTTGTGCAACATGTTCTTTGAAACAATCCTTCACACTCTTTTCTTTTAACTTGTCTAGATTCCATCTCCTTGCATTCCTTTCTTTCTTCGATTTCTTCAACTTCAGATGGCATTTCATGACCAACAAGTTGTGGTCAGAGTCCACGTCTGCTCCTGGGAAAGTTTTGCAATCCACACCTGATTTCTGAATGTGC
The DNA here is from genome assembly GCF_040414725.1 of Anabrus simplex. NCBI lineage: Eukaryota > Metazoa > Arthropoda > Insecta > Orthoptera > Tettigoniidae > Anabrus > Anabrus simplex. Next base: position 1,137,166,192 of record NC_090265.1, read on the forward strand.
CTAATCATAATGAAATCTATATGATACCTTCCAGTATCTCCAGGTCTCGTCCACGTATACAGCCGTCGTTTGTGATGTTTGAACCAAGTATTGGCGAAGACTAAATTATGATGAGTGCAGAATTCAACTAGCTGACTTCCTCTTTTGTACATTCGTCCCAATCTGAATTCTCCTACTGTATTACCTTCTCTTCCTTGGTTTACCACTGAATTCCAGTCTCCATCAAATTTAGATTCTTGTCACCTTTTACTTATTGTATTAAGCCCTCTATCTCTTCATATATTCTTTCGATTTCCTCATCTGCTGAACTTGTAGGCATATAGACCTGCACTATTGTGGTGGACATTCGTTTGGTGTCTATCTTGATGATGATAATTCTTTCACTATGCTGGTTGTAGTAGCTTACCCGCTGCCCTGTTTTCTTATTATTAAATCAACTCCTGCATTTCCCATGTTAGATTTTGTGTTAATTCTGTAGTCGCCTGACCAAAAATCCTGTTCTTCCTGCCAATGTACTTCACTTATACCAACTACATCTAACTTTAGTCTATCCATCTCCCTTTCAAGATTCTCTAACGTACCACAACGATTCACACTTCTAACCTTCCACGCTCTTGACTCTCAGAATGTTGGTATCCATCTTCCTGATGATTGCCGCCCTTCGTGTAATCCCCACCTGTAGATCCGAATGGGGGACTAGTTTACCTCCGGAATATTTAACCCGGGAGGAAGCCATCATCAGTACTTCGTTCACACAGGGAGAGCTGCATGTCCTCGGGAGTTAGTTACAGCTGTAGTTTCCCGTTGCTTTCAGCCGTGCAGCAGTATCAACACAGCTAAGCCATGTTGAGTAATATTGCTAGGCGATATCAGTCAATCATCTAGACTGCCACCCTTGCAACTTCCGAAACGCTGCTACCCCCCTTTCGACGAACCATTCGTTACTCTGGTCTCTCGACAGATACCCATCCGATATGGGTGCACCTGCTGGTCATCTATCTGCTTCATTGGGACACGCAAGCCTCCCCGACATGGCAAGGTCACATGGTGTGTTGAGGAGGCTTTAATTATTACAAGTAATAAACTTCATTCCGGTTCCGTATTGAGTTTGAATATCTAAGACGCAATTCTAAAAGAATTCAATTATGTTAGGTCGACCTATTCAATACTCTTCTGCCATTTATTAAATGGTATGTTTAAAAGTTACATAGTTTAAAATACCTTATACATGTTCCGAGCTGGCTTGGAGGTCATCAGCAAAATAACAATGAAGAAAGACAATACAAAAACAGCAATTCATAAAAATCGAAGGTAAAATACAGTCCAACAAATTCAATGGGAGTTTGTTAAAATTTACATAGCTTCAATATTAAAAATATGTTCAAGTACAATGGAACCTGTTAAATATATAACTGGGAATAAAATAAGTTGAGTGTGGGTCCAACCATATTTAGTACAATATTAGTTGGCTGGAGGAAGTACTTAAAGAATAGTGAAGACAGTTAGATGTTGTTCTAATGTCATATTTCCAGAAAACTGAAGTTTTAGAAAACACTTGTATTGTATCACAGAGAACACAAGTATAGCCAGGATGTCCTCTTTCCTCTAGCCCTATGCTTGTGTAGAACAGTTTCGGTCGGTGTTAACCTCCATACTGACTGGCAACCATTTTCCGATGAACATCCTGTCATGTACACACAAAACTCTTTCACAATAAATGACCGCCTTTTTATTATACACTGCTAGCCTCGACAACCGGTTGTACAGTGCCTGTGTGTAACATCACTGGATCTTGGAAATAGTGAACAGAGAATGACGTTCTATTAGCCTCTACAAAAACATTTCTCAAATCTGCATAATGGCATCAAAACATGCGAGCCTTAGAATTCGTAGAAAGATACTCAGTGGCAGAGTTATAACGCGTCTGCTGTTCCCGGCGCTTAGTAAAATTAAGTTTTATAGACAGCAGGGACATTTTCGTGATGGATAGTAGTTTTGTAAAGTTAAGCAGAACAGGTATTGCCAGCAAATTAACAACGGGTTCTCGTCGATGTTATGATGCCAATTTTAAGTTAATGGTTATTAAACATTCGGAAATGTAGAATAATTGTGCATAGGCCTAACTAAAGCCAATATTTGACGTTAGCGTGAAGACAAAGATAACTAAAAAAGTGCGTACTATACGAAGAATGCAGTCAGTGGTCCTCTGCGACAAGGACGCTTTAAAGAAGTCGAAAATGAAATTGCAAGGTATGTGCATGAAAAACTCAAGGGCTTGTGAGTGTATTGTAGTGAGGACAGGGAGTCTAAAATAATGTGCAAACCTGTGAACTTCTCACAGGAAATGCTTTTGCCAGAAATAAATTCATAGAGTGATGGGGAAAATACCTAGGTTATACTTCTCTCTTTCCCATAGTTTTGTTCATGACTTTATTGTGACCTCATACATGTTGTGTCAGTTTGTTCTGGACATGACTTGCTGCATCCATTGTTTGAATTTTGCCACTTGTACCATCTTCCTTAAAGGCATTTGGGTGACATCCCTCCCCTGATCAACCCATCTTCTTGTTGATCTTCCCCTTGGCCTTTTACCAGTGACTTCCCTGAATTATAACATTCTCCAAGTTCTCTCCCTGTCGTCTTGTGATACAGCCAAATAACTGCAATATCTTCTGGTTGCTTAATAAAGAAAGAGGTCTTCTCATGCCCAGCTCATTTCCGAGTGATGCATTTGTCATCTGTGTCCAGGGTATTCTAATATTTTTTTACCAGAACCACATTTTGAAGGTGTCTGTAGGCTGATCTTCTGTAGTTTTTGATAGGTCTAGGTTTCACTTACGCACAACAAAATATGAGCAAATTTTGGTATTACTAGATATTCCTCTGTCATACCAGATGGCTTTCAAGTTTTCCATTGCACAGCTTCGAAAGGCTATTATTCTTTTAATTTCCTGTTTAAAGCCACCACTGTCACTCAGAAGTGAGTATACATAAATATACCTGTGTACAACTTCAAGATCTATAAAGAGAATAGTGAAGTTAAGGTGGTTGTCGTGGTCAACCACTGTCAGCTTTGTCTTGTTAAATCAAGTCATATATATATATAGATACTTATTTGTCTTGTTAAAGTTGATCACCAAACCAAGAGTGTGACTTTCTACGTTTTTCAACAGGATTAAGAAGCTCTTCATTGATCGTGAATTGAGTATCATTGGAAATAGATTTTTGTCCGTTTTTTTTTTCGGGCGAGATTTAATGCTGATTAAATTAATATTTTACTTAATGTTGCTGTGTTTGTACCATCATCATCACCACCACCACCACCAAGCACTTGGGTAGGTGGTTGTTAGCAAGCTCTCTCCAGTGTTGCCTGTCCAAGTATATATTTTTGTCATGTCAAATTTCGAATTACATCCTCTGCTCTCTACATCTCCCCACAGTTGGTCCTTTCACATTTTCCTTGGTCTTTTTACTGGTCTCCTACCTGTTAATCTTCTTTCCACATAATCATGTCATACTCTTCTTCTTATCATTCTTTAACATGCCCATACTATTTATGACTGGATGTCCTTATTCTTTCCTTGATAGGTTCAGTTAGTCCTAAGATTATTCTTTAAATGATAAAGTTATGTCTTTTTGGAGGGCATCTCTAAGAAATTTAATCTCTCAAGCTTGAAGCTTGCTTGCTAACTGTCTTTGATGTTAGCGTGAATGTTTCTAAAGAATATGTAAGAATGGGAATGAGATATTACTCGTATAGGATGATTTCTTGGTTATTGTATCCTACCTGTCCCATAGTAAATATCACTCAAGAGTGTAGAAATTAGGTTTATTATTGTGGTGGTGATGATTTGTAGAAATTAGACGCTATGGTTACTCTGTTTATTAGTTCTGACTCTCCCTTGCCATTATTACCTTCATGCTGCCTAGATAACTGAATTGATTTTCTGTTTCAACCTGCTGGTCTTGCCGTTGTATGTTGCAACCAGAATTCTCGCTGCTAATTATCATTACCATAGTTTGTGTTGTGCCGGGGCCGAGTGGCACAGATGGTTGAGGCACTGGCCTTCTGACACCAACTTGGCAGGTTCGATCGTGGCTCAGTCCGGTCGTATTTGAACGTACTCAAATACGTCAGCCTTGTGTCGCTAAATTTTCTGGCTTATCAAAGAACTCCTGTGGGACTAAATTCCAGTACCTCGGTGTGGGATGTAAAGCCATTATTATTATTATTATTATTATTATTATTATTATTATTAGTTTTTGTTGTGCTCCCTTTCATTCCGTATTCTAACCATCTCCAATATGGACACAAATTTTGAAATTTATATAAAATGCCTGGCTGATGAGTTACTCGGGTATTCCAAGTTTTCTGAGATTTCCCCAGACAACTGATTTGGGGACGTTAACATACGCCTTTTCATGGTCCATAAACGTAATAATAAAAAGTATTTTCCTCTTTCTCAATATTTTTCTGCCAGTGTCCTCAAGGCAAATATCAAATCTGTTGTGCTACTGCGAGCCCTAAACCTGTGTTGTTGCTTCTCGAGTAATTCTCATACTCTTGCTTCAGAGATCTTCTCCATAATCTTTAGGCCATGGGAGAGAAGGGTAATACTGTACCTTTTTCACCTTGTCCGCTGTTCCCTTTCTTGAAGATAGGAACTGTTACCCCTTTAGTCCAATCTTCTGGCTCTTGGTTGTCATTCTAAGCTGCTTTGAGGACTCCCTGGAACCACTGTACCCCAGGTATACCAGCAGCTTTAATCATATAAACTGTAATTTCATATACTTTGGCTAAGGTAAATTCTTCCCAACATTTCTCTTTTTCACCCTATGCTGTTCTAATTTCCAATTTCCTGTGTGTATATTCTTATGCAGTCTTTGTATCTGCTATTATCTCTGTGGTCTCACTTGTTCCTCTCATTAGATTTAGCTAAATCTAGGACTTTTTTTGACTTAGTTTCTCTTAGGTGTTCTCCCTTTCACTCCATCTTTCAACCATGATATTTTTTTCTTGTCAACTCTGCTGCTTCCACATATTTTATCTGCACTTCTAACGATATTTGCCTTTGAGTCATTCCATTCATTTCCCTTTTTGAGATCTACTATTGGTAGCTTGTTTCTGATCACTTCTTGGAACTGCTGCTTGAATTCTAGATCTTTTCAGTTTCCAGTCCTTTATTGTCTTTTCCTCTTGGTTACACCTGTAATAGCTTTAATTCGTCTCAGGTCTGCAACAAGGAGGCTATGGTCACTATATTACTTCAACATCTTTGTCAGATACCACATAATCTCTGACAGACCTATAGTGACCATCCCAGGTATATCTTGTAAGCGTCTCGCCGTCTTTTTTCTGAAATCTGGAATTCTTCACAAGTCGATTCTGTTTGCATAAATGTCTAAGTAAAAAATAAATTCAGTATTTGTAAGGCTTGGCTGTGTCCTTTCCAATTCTGTCCCCAGTTATTTGCCAGTATGGATACCATACCTACCCAGGTTATAAGAGATTTCACATGTGCTAATTATTTGAAGTGAACGTGCTTGCATGAAGCAGTATTAATGGTAAGCAATCTTTGCTTGAAAACTAAAGTAAGAGAGATTGCGTTATAAATTGTTCAAAAAGAAAGTGAACCATTTTTGTTTTTCCCATTACACTCTGCCTAGAATAATTAGTAAATTTCATGTGATGTGGTGAAAAAAGTATGTGCAGTCTTTATATTAGTTTTATGGGTGTATACTTGATGATCTCATATCCTATATTGGAAAATGATTGTTAATACATATTGAATTTTTTACATTTTTCTGTTATGCTCTTCTTTTCTTTAGTATACTGTACTTTATCATTAGTTACAATGACTAATTAATAATGGTATAATTGTCTGAGAGATATTAATTTAGCATCTGGTAATTTGTAATTGTGTGTATATGTATGTTTACTCTTGTGTTCTACAGCTTGCAGGCTTTGGTGAATGACACTAGTCTATGCTGGAGTGCATTATCACTACCAGTACTGGAACCATTGACTCCTGAAAAGTTAGAGAAATTGTGCACTTTGACAATGTCATGCTTGTATTGTGCTGTATCTACTGCTACTGCAAGTAGTTTACTGGGTATCTCATCAGTGATCTCTCCAAAGTGCACGGGTGGAACCTCTGCAGGTACTGATCTTTAGTTTTCAATATACAGTTATTGCTCAAGAGATATTTTCAGTTAAGCTACGTGTAACTAAATTAGAATTGAAACCTATGTTTCTAAAAATTCAGCTTATTACAATTCAAGTGATTGAAAGGAACAAACTATTGAAAGTCAAGCCATATATTGAAAAGAAGGAACATTGATAGGCACACATAATAGATAAAACAGAATTACAATTCAATGTGGGAAGAGTTAGAAATCCAAAGAACACGAAAGGTCAGGGACAATCTCCACACCTTCATAGACTGCTATCTACAAATAGATGGACTTTCTCCTCTTCATTCCCAATTCTACATCCATTTCTTCTCATCCCTTGATGAGCTCATTTCTGCTTCCGAGATTCATCAGGAGAGGGGGATTCACACTCATAGAAGGGCTATCTTGACCATCTCTCTAGTCTATCTCTTTTGTCTCTTTCCTTTGCCTATGTTTATCCAGCTTCCTTCTAATCCTACACTTCTGAATATCTTTCAGGATGGCTCCTCAGTGAGTGTTGAAACTCGCCCTCCTGAAAAAAAGATGGGAAGCAAAAACAAGCTCATCGGGGAGGGGGCTTAAAAGGGATATAGAATGGCTGGGATTGACGATAAGAGAGCCATCTATCTGAGGATAGCAGTGTATGAAAATGTGGAGATATGTCGTTTTCTTTTTTTTGTGTTTCCTATGTCTCCCTCTTCCGCACACTGATCTATCATAGTGTTTATTACGTGTGCCATTCTTTATTGTTATTCAGTTATGTTTGGCTCCACGGTTTGGGTTATGTAGCTGTCGGTTTTCATTCGGGAGATAGTGGGTTCGAACCCCACTGTCGGTAGCCTTGAAGATAGATTTCCCATTTTCACATCAGGTGCTGTTGCTGTTCCTTAATTAAGGCCACAGCCACTTCCTTCCCACTCCTAGCCGTTTCTTATCCCATTGTCACTATAAGACCTATGTGTGTCAGTGCGATGTAAAGCAAATTGTTAATTACATTTTCTGTTATTTGAATTGTCTATCAGTTCAGCGGTTGTGAAAATCGCTTAATCTGCCTGCACAGATTCCAAAATGAAAAGGTTCCGGTAGGAAACTGATTTTCATTGATAACTGATAATGTGTAATTTTACTAAGCATAACATTGTAAGACTCTCAATGTGTAATTTTACTAAGCATAACATTGTAAGACTCTCTTAACTCTTTCTGGTGTAACTGCGAGCATAGCTTGCAGCGGCTGAAATTACGTTCAGGCCGCGCTGTGGGCATAGCCCGTAGCAAGGTTTAACAATTCACTAAAAATCGAGAAGAGCTATGCACACATTCTGGTGGTTACATTGTGTTTCTTCATGTATTGGTTACGAGATTATTTAAGCAGATGGCAGTATTATTTGTCTAAGTCAGAGAATTTACGATATTTTCAACCAACATGCATCAGTAGATGTTGTCACTCAGTGAGCTCTAAGACATGGCTTCTCGAGGCAAATATGTGCTTGACGAAAGTTATATTTTCGATATTTTATGATATATTATAAGTTTATGCGCAAATGAACATATTATTGACATGAATTTTTCAATAATAATAATAATAATAATAATTACAATAATGAAAATTCTTACATTTCATTATGATTGGATTTCATTTTACGGCCTAGCGTATGTTCCTGCATATTTCAGAGTTGCGTGAATACGTAGGATTATCTACATATCAGTAAAGTTTTCTGTTTAGAAGGCTGTATTTTCTCTTTTTCAGAAGTCTTTTGTGGTAAATGGAACAATATTTTTACATTTGAGTAACTTTTGAAAAAAATTATCAATTAAAATAAAATTTCATAAGAGCTCCCATTTTCATTATTGTAATTATTATTATTATTATTATTATTATTATTATTATTATTATTATTATTATTGAAAAATTTTCTTATATCGTACTCATTATTGTTGTAGTTTTGTAATTGCAATGCACATTTTATATTAGCAAAATAGGATAAATATAACAGTATTTCAGAAGACTGTACTTGCTTATTTATCCGTCAGACCTTTTTTCCATTCACAAAACATGGTATAATTTATAAACAATTTTGATATCTCAGGCGATAGTTGACATAATACAAACAGCATTTTTTGAAACTGGATGCTCAAACAAGCACAAAGAAAAAAGAATCGTGCAAATATCTCTTACAGGTACAGAGATATGTTTTAAATATCATTAAAAATGCCTAGTCCAGAACGTTTGTTAGGGATATCAAGGCCCAGACTGGAATGGGTTAATCTCCATCACTTTCATACATATTACCTTATGTATCGTTGTTTTTAGATATTGACTAATTCATCAAATCTGATGGATGGTAGTAAATTCTGTGTTACATGGAAGAAAATTTAAAAATGTCAAATCTGAAGTTGATGCTGCTTTAAAAAGATATATTCAACAAAATATTCATTTCACAGTATTTTAGTAATCAGATTACTCTATTCACATAAAGCCAGTCAAAAGTAAAACTTCCTAAAATAGTATTCAATAGTTTATAGCAGAACTGTAGTACGTTGTTTGGAACTTAATAGTCCATGTTCAATGATTTTCATAGCTACAGTTAAAAAAAAGTATAACAAAATTTTGGGGACCTCAGAAATTGATTTGTTATAGTTAAATTTTGTTATACTGAAATAAGTCGGTTCTTAACTCGCTCAGTACCAAGAACGCGGATTGAAGTTTTAAAACTAGTGTGCTGGTAGTGCCAAACGCGTCAATTGACATTTAAGTGCATATGTTCAAATAGTTGATTGTAGCTCCGTAAGATGTCACCCAAATGCAGTCTAACTTTCAAAGATCATGAAGGATCAGTGTATCGATCGATAAACATGCGAACCACATTCCTTAGTAAGGTAATTTCCTGTTGACATCTGAACATCTACTATCTTCACTTGTTGAGTAACCACTTGTTTCACATATAGTGTCTTTGCACTTTTGTAAAATGGTCTGCAAATCATACAAAAGTACAGATTACTTGCAGGAAGGCGATATGTGGGGTGTGTTAGAAGAAGTGTATACTGATTGTGAGTCGGAAAATGATTTAGTGCCTCGTATTGAGGAAATTTATAGCGATTCATCTGATGAGATAGGTCCAGCAATATTTAACGATTTAATTTCGGAGGATATATCTGGTGTTGATTCAGATGACTGGTCAGACACCGTTCAACGTGGACACATGCCCAATTACTGTATTTGCTTGCATTTAATTTGCCACGACGTATATCTCACACCCCATTTTAACACTTGAAATTGCAGAGAAAAAATTCCTGCATATAACTCACATTAATTTCTGACATCATAAAACATACGGCACATACACGACATAAAGCTTTGGTATTTCGTGCACGTGTCTACATGAAATATCGGGACTGTACAAATTGCTATTACGGTACATCGTACATGACAGTGCGAGGAGAAGCTGCATTTCTTTCTGTCTGCAGAATGGTTGAGGCCAGCTGTTTCAACAAAAATACCTAATTCACAAACACCTGTCCCAAGGCCGCGTTCCTAGCCAGTCATTCACACTCGGCCATCCATCTCACACTTCCGTCTTTGTCAGTATGCTTTTCACTATCTGTCCAGCAGAGCTGATCACATGAACTGGGAGTGTTTTCCTGTCCGTGCTGTCAAATGATCACGGTATTAGGTATGGTCCATCTGTTGCATTGTCGATAACGTACCTGTATTCTGCCTTCATGTTTCATTATTTCTCAGTTAAGTTTTCTTGTGTAGGTCAATCTTTTAAGTTATGGAGAAACCTGGGAGTTAAATGGCTGGGTTTAAACTCAAAGTGATAAAATATGCTGAAGAACATAGTAACAGAACTGCCAGTCAAGAATTTAGTATGATGAGTTTAATGTTCGCTGCTGACGTAAACAGAAAGCTGCCCTAGAAACCACCAACTGAAACACGAAAGGCATTTAGGGGACCGAGAACTGGTAAGTTTCCTGAGTTGGAAGACAAGTTACTTCATTGCGTTACAGAGTTGGGAAATGATGGTTTTAGTATCTCGCACGAGATGCTACATTTGAAAGCACGTGAACTAGCAATTAAAGGAGGAATCTGCTATTCGGATCTGAAAGTGCCGGGATTGGATCCATAGATTCATGACACGAAAGGGATTGTGTCTGCGAAAGCGAACATCTCTCCGCCAGAGATGCCACGCGATTTCAGTGACAAAATCATAGATTTTCTTCGCCATGTGATAGCAGTGTGGAAGAAAAATAATGACCTCTTATCTCAAATTGGCAATGCAGATCAAATCCCGATAAACTTTGACGTGACATGCAACACCACCATCAACAAGAAGGGTGAATCTAGCGTGCTTGTATGTACAACTGGGTGTGAAAAACAGAGTTGTGCTGTCATGCTAGCAATAACCGCAGACGGAAGAAAATTGCCACCGTACGTTATTTTTCGAAGAAAAACAGTGCCTAAAGCAAAGTTTCCCAAAGGCATTCATTTACGGGTTCAAGAGAAAGGATTGATGAATAAAGCCCTTGACCAGGACTGGGTCCAATCGGTGTGGGGAGCACGGCCAGGGGGATTGCTTCGGCGCCCAGCAATGTCTGTGTGGGATAATTTCCGCGGACACTTGGTGAAAGGCACGAAGAAACGTCTTCAGGAAATGAAAACTGATCTCGTAATTCCTTGTGGACTCTCACATTGTCTGCAGCCTGTAGATGTTTCCATCGGCAAGCCTTTCAAGGACAACATACGTACATTGTACGCTGAAGGGATGGCAGGAGGGGAGCATGAGCAGACGCTAGCAGGCATAATAAAGAGGCTGTCAGTTGAACTCGTGGGTGATTGGTTTCGTGCGCATGGGTTATGGTGTTGAGGGACGTTATTGTGGAGAGTTTCTTGAAGACGGGCATCGCAAATATTTTAACACACATTGAATAGGAAAAGGGGAGGGGTCCTAAAATTAATTGCACATTTCTGATCATTTAGTTATATACGTGTTCATTATGGTGATATTTTACTATACGTGTGTGAGTAAGTTTCCAAGTGCCTGATTCTTCATCTCAAGTTCATGAGCCTACATAGAGGTAACCATTTTTGAGGGATAGGCAAAAATTGCACTGATCAGTATGAAAATTGTTCACATGTTTAAAGTCTTCTGGTGCTGTAGTCTGCATCCATCTGACAAATTTACTTAGGCTTAGGAATTGCTCCTGCAAATAGTAACGTAGAAATTAGTATACAAGCTACCTGTATGCCACCGTTTCTGAAGACCTACAACTTGCTCTGAGGCCATATGATTATTTTTATTATTTGGGTGAATAACTACTTTCATTTTTGTTAAGTCTGTACACTTTTTTCCATAGTCATTTACGTAACTATGTAATTTATGTAATTATTCAACAATTTTATTTGTAGATAAGTAATATACAGTATTAACTAAGTATTAATAATTTCACAAAAATTTTATAAATTGATAATTGGTGAAGACTAGGTGTCTCTAGCAATTATCAGAGGTCTTCCAACTGATGACTGCGACTTTTTTGCCCTTAGGACAATTTTCTCAAAACTGCTATAGTATGTGACAACCAGTATGTCGACTGGTGATTTGTCTTGTTCAAACTTCATCCCAAAGTGAGCATGGTCACTTTTTTGACAGATTGGTTTAGGTTTTCACTTTGGTTTTAATTCTTATAAGCTCACTGGGTTGAGATGGTGAAAAAGCTCAGCATGCCGTACTGTTGGCGCTAGGGTGGCTATATTCGTGACTTAGTGGACTTCGAGATGTCAGAAGAAGATTAAGATAGTATCCCACAGACCTACTACGCTGGCGGATAGGGGATACTCCCACGTGGCGCGTCCCAGGTGGATGATAGGGGGGCCCTAACCAGCTTGCCGGCGGACTTGAGGGAAATAAAATAACTCCCGCGGACCAAACACACAACCCCCTGTGGGTGGGGGTCACAGAGAAGAATACACCCATGGTATCCCCTTGCTGTCGTATGATGCAACTAATAAAAGGGGCGACCATGGGATGATTGTATTAGAACCATGAAACTACTTGCGATTAGTACCACCACGCGGGGAACACTATGGGTCGCTTTTACTTGTGCGTAGTACCACCATGTTAGTTACCAAATACTGCTTTTCACGAGACTTCAATCCTGATGTAAACAAATAGGCGGAGCACCTTGCCTTTACACGTGGACATAGACGTAGTTGATTGGAGAAGCAACCGTCGCACTCACTCGACTTTATGTGAGCTAAGGAGAGAAAAGTAGTACATCACATTAATTTTATTTTAGTTTATTGCATTTAAAGGGTTTCGAAGAGTACGTAATCAAATTAAAATATGGTTGTCATATATTGCGGTGTGTGTGTGTGTGTATTATGTATATGCTTTTTTTAATTTTATGAAATACTGATTAAATAACGATAAATGAAGGTGCAAGGCGTGTAATACGGGAAGTCTTCTCTTAGTGGGGGAAAGTCCCAAGCTGTACATTGTGGAGATAAGGTGTTGCTTCTTGCAGTTGTCAGTAAGTCCGTATTCATAGTGAGAGAAATGGGGCAAGAGGTAGTAGGACCTTCCTGTGTAGTAAAGCACAGAAGAGGAAAACTGCTCAGAAGTGACCATAGGCAGTGCATTGTGAATGCTTTCAATAAACTAAGTGAACAGAATCCAGGTTTAGTTGTTTATTGAGAAGTTCAGATCTTCGCACTGTTGTCCTATGCGATGCGCAGCCCTGTACGTCTGAACATGAGACGTTGACGGGGTGGAGGTAGGTACTACACGCTCAGCGAATCACAACTCGTTCTTTGGTGGAGGTGTGGACATACCATGTTTACATCAGGATTAAACTCTGGTAAAAGACATGCAGGAGGAGCACCGTGCAGTCAGCCCCCCACTTAGAGTGCACTGTCGGCTTTTACAGTACTTGTGATTAGTACCACTATTTGAGCGACACCATGGTTCTGGCTTGCCTGTGATTAGTACCCACTATATGAGGAACACCACGGGATAGTACGAGTCCCTGTGGTTAGTACACTTATGTGATGAACATCATAGTTCTGTGTTGCCTGTAAATGGTGCCGCAATGTGCGAAACACTATGTCTGCGTTACATTTGCAAATTTCATTACCTGTGAGTAGTACCATGATGTGTGGAATACTGCGAGTCTACGCTAATTTTTATTAGTACCGCACCATGACAAATACCATGGTTTTACATTCCTAGCGATATTTAGAAGCAGTCCCTTGGTCAGTAATACTATTGTTTTCTGTCAGTTTCTGGGACTGTGAGGCACTGCGGGTGGGATCCACTGTTCATTTTAAATTCATATCCATTCATTCTTCGTCCTCACATTTTGAATTCTGGTCATTGGAGGATTTTGGACTTTTAATTCGTCATTACATTTCTTCTCATTTCGTACCATTAGGGGCCAACGACCTAGATGTTAGATCCCTTTAAACAACAAGCATCATCATGAAGGTAGTACCTTTTGGATTTGGTTTACACTTAACAGATAGATACTCAAAGCACATTCGTTTGAAACAAATGAAATGAGGAAACTGCGTATGTTTACTGCAGGGTGAAGTGTGTTTTGTGCGAGTACTGTCTTTTGAAAACTTCAAAATATATTATTTTGTTCGTTATATTTTTTCCGTTTTAAAAATAGTTTGTTATATTTTGTTTATATTCAACGTTTATCGATGTTTTCAAGTGAAGTATTGTTTATTATTCATGTTATTAGGTTTTTGTGACGTGAGTAGGCCTGATTTTTTCAATAGCTGGGCCGAGTTCTGGGCTAAATAAATCCGAAGTATTGGATTATTTAGATGCTCAGGCAATGACAGTACTTAGGATTTTACAGAAAGTGATGATGATGCCCAGAAATAACCCCAAAACTTGCTCACAATATATGACTGATGATGATGAGGATGATGATATGAAAAGTGAAGACTACAGGGAGATTCTGTTGCCTAAAAGCCTTCTTATCCTTTGATATATCATGAATTATCTGGGCCTGAACACATGCTACCTCCTGATCCTCTTCCAGTAGCCAACTTCTTTTGTTTTACACAGATTTTATTCTTTTTTTTTTATGGTAAAAGAATTAATTAGTATGCCCAGCAGTTCATCACAAGTAAGAGATAATATTCTCACCTTTAAAGTATTTGTTCAGGATTAGTGTTTGAAATGAAAGGATTTATTGCATGTCTTCTCAACGTTATCAATAGGAAACCAACCATAACCCGTTATTCGTGCACATTGCCTTCTCAGTTTAACCCATGGTTCCCTAAAATGTTTACTAAATATAGGTTCTCCCACTTGTTGCGATTCTTTCATCGTGTCAAAAATGAGGGATTGCCAGGGCCAGGAGAAACGTGATATGATCCCCGTGCAAAGTATCAACCATTAGTGGATCATGCCAACAGGTTATTTAAGCACCACTATACACCACATTACTGGTCTGGCCAGAGTCTTGCTCTGCTACAGTATGGAGTCAACGGCTTCGGGCGGATGAGCTCCTTGAGGAAGGGTGATGGTCCCTGTGTGGAGGAAATGCCACTGGAATCCACTGACAACCTGATGTCAGGCAGCAGCGCTATCAGTATCGACTTGATGTACAGAGCAATTCATGCTCAAGATGGATCAAGAGCGGGGAGCCTCAAGCGTCACCAGAATGACTGGTTTTTCGGTTGTGGTACTGCGGTGTGGAAGAGAGAGGGACCTCACTACGCTATTATTCCCATGAACACTATCATGATACCTGCCTTAAATGGATCTAATTCATCATGCGATCCGTCTGACAACCGGCGCTTTTGCGGTTCCAGGCTGCACAGAATGAAATGTGCATGTAGGCAACCAGGCTGCATATGTGAAATTTGCGGCTGGAAGAACAAAGCAGAGTGTGGCTACTTGGAATGTGAGAGGAGTTTTAGCTTCATGAAAATTTTTCCTGATAATACAAGAGCTGGAAAGGTATAATATAGGAGTGGCTGGGCTAAATTAAACTCGCTGGAAAAACAATGGCCATTTTAGAAGTGGCTATCATTCGGTCTTCTTTTCTGGAAATGATGAAAAAAGCAGTAACGGGGGTTGCAATTGTGATCACCGACAAACTGAATGGCCTAGCGAAAGGATGTAAACTTGTTAATAGTTGCATTATTACACTAAGTCTCAAATGCAAGCCACGTTCAATCAACATCATTCAGGTTTATGCCCCAACAACGGATGCGCCTGATGAAATAATCGACTGCTTCTATCAAGATCTTTATGCTACTGTTTCAGCTTTTTCAAGCAGAGAACTAACTATTGTTATGGGAGACTTCAGTGCCAAAATTGGTTCAACACAACATGATGAGCATGTCAGAACATCGGTAGGAAGATATGGAATTGGAGAAAGAAATGAATGGGGAAACAGGCTTCTTGAGTTTGCAATTCAAAACAGGTTCACTATAACTAACAGTCTTCAGGCATCACATCTGGCACATGTACACATGGACTTCGCCTGGTGGTCAATATAAAAATCAGATTGACTACACCCTGATCAGTTCAAGATGGAGGTCTTCTGTAATGGACACCAAAACCTGTCCAGGTGCAGTATGTGGCTTCTTAGAGCAGAAATAAGAATAAAACTTCAAACACCAGTTAAAAGATCACACAGGATACCACAAGTAGTTAATATGTTGTCATTCAAGGAATCATTGGCGTGAAGAGCCTCCATATTACAGGATCCAGTAACAACTGCAGAAGGGCTGTGGAGTGTGACTAAAAACAGGATAGTGTCCTCTTTGAATGAATCTAGAGTACCAAATGCTAGAAGACAACAGTGCATCTCTGGTTTGACCCTTCAGCTTGTAGAAGAAAGAAGGTGCCTTAAAAAGTCTGGCATTAACACTAAAGAAAAAAGAGAGCAAATGTTTGATCTTGATCGAAATATTCTTGTAGAAGAGATAAGAATAAATTCCTTAGTAACATTTGTTCTGAGATTGAAGACCATGCAAATCAAAACCACAGCAAGGATCTTTTTGACAAAATTAGAATAATCACTTGAGATTTCAAGCCATATTCGTGGATTGTACAGAACCCAGAGGGTGATGATGTTGTGGATATACAGAATGTTCTAGAAACATGGAGTTTGTACTGCCAGGATCTGTACAGTGAACAGTGCAATGTACAAGACCGAGTGAAGATAGACAAACAGTCAGATCCTGAACCTAACATCCTCCGATATGAAGTAGAAATGGCTTCGAAAATGCTGAGAACTGGAAAAACGTGTGGACCTGATGGAATAAGTGCAGAAGTCTTGAAAGCCACAGGTGGTGCTCGAATTGAAATGCTGTTGAATATCTGCCAAGCAGTATGGAATTCTAGAAGCTGGGTACAGTCAGTCTTTGTCCCAATCCACAAGATCGGATCGAGGAAAAAATGTGGAAATTATCACTTAATTGCTTTGATTTCACATGCCAGTATAGTTATGCTTCATATTCTGCATAAGAGACTGGGCATTCCTAGAGTATCAAATTTTTGAAGTCAAGACTGGATTCATGAAAGGAAAAGGCACTCGAGAACAGATCTTAAGGCGAAGACAAATCATAGCAAAGGCTAGAGAATTCAATGTTCCGGTATACCTGTGCTTTATTGACTACCAAAAGATTTTGATACCATCAAAGGAAACCATCTTTGGAAAATTTTAGATGACATGGGTTTGCCACTCCATTTGATTGATCTCCTCAAGCCCTTGTATAAGGAAAATATAGCCACTGCGAAGATTCAAAACAAACAGTCAAAGCAGTTTTGTACGAGGAATGAGGTCGGTCAGGGATGTATCGTGTCACCGTTACTTTTCAATCTCTATGGTAAATATGCAATGAGAACTGCAATAGATGACTGGGACAAAGGATTCTCCATTGGGAGATGCAAGATCAGCAACTTGAGATTTGCTGATGACACCACCTTAATAGCATCATCTGAAGAAGAGTTGACAGAGCTGATCAAGAGAGTGGAGGAAGCAAGCCTTGAAATTGGATTACGCCTAAATCGAGAGAAAACATAAGAGCAACAACAGTCCACATATCCAACAGATTGGAGGTTGTGAAGTTGTACATCAGTATGTACACTGACTGAGCAATTGTTATGGGATAGCGGAGCACTGATGCGTAGGTGTGTTGTCTGCGCACCACAAACCCGCTGTGGCAGCGGCAGTTGTATAAGAGACCTTGTGAGCAGTGGCTGTGCTTGTGACAGGTGTAATGTGGAACGTCGTCGTGAGCTGACACTGTTCGAACAGGGTAAGGTGGTCTGTGCCCGACGGATGGGAAGTGGGATTTCGGGAGTGTCCAGGATGTATCGTGAATGGTTGAATGCGGGTGTCACCGTCCACAACAGACAAACGACCGGCCGTCCAACCACCCTCGATGACCGTGACCGGCGACATCTGAGACGGATTGTCAATAGTGACAGACGGGCAACCGTGCAACAAATCATGGCTCAATTCAACACAGGCCGTGCTGGACACGTCTCCCAGTGGACAATCCATAGGAACATGGGTTAACCCAACGTCATCGGGCACAAGACACGCATTTGTCGCCAGTCACCAGGGATGGACACTGGAACAATGGTGTAACATGATATGGTTGGACGAATCACGATTTCAGCTGCACCATGCCGATGGTAGGCACCGTGTATGGTGCAGACCACATGAAGCGATTGATCCCGCCTGCCTCGAAGGTGTGGTCCAGGGTGCTGGTGTGTCTGTTATGGTCTGGGGTGCATTTTCCTGGTATGGAATAGGCCCCCTAGTTGTTCTGGAAGAGACTTTGAATGGTACGCGGTATGTTGAGCTGCTCGGAGACCTACAGAGGTGCTAGATCTTAAGAATACACACAGTATTATGACACATAGTTTGGGATACATCATCATGAAAGAACTTCTAGTCACAGGTCACCTCAACAAGGGTTACTATGTTTTTGTTGACACTTTTTTCATATCTGTACTGCTTGTACGCCATCTTTACCAGCTGGGCATATATAATGGGAACCGTTAGGAGAAATAGGAAATATATGCCTCAGAACTTAAAAAATAAATTTTTGGTTGGACAGTTCAGTTCAGTGTTAGCATGTGCATTTCGTGAAAAAAAAATCTGAGAATAATCCAGTCATTCTCCTATCTATCCATGCAGTAGCCCAAGAACAGGAAATTCCAGCAAGCCACGGCAATAAGCCATTAATAATAATATTAAATTTAAAATTAAAAACATTTTTTTTTAAATTGGTGGTGGGATTGACACATCTGACATGTTGTACAGCTGCCTTGATGAGAAGAGGTGGACTGTACAATACTAGAAGAAGATGGTTTTTAATATCATTGCTAGAATGTTACTGAATAGCTCCATTTCTTTACAAGGGAAACAGTAATGGACCAGGGAAAATAAAATCTTGACTACTATACAGTATCAAATTGAGAGCCTAAGTGCCATCCATGATCCAAGAGGACCAAAGGGGATGAGAAAGCTTTCTTAACTGTGTTATATACAGCATTAAAGAAAAGTGGAGGGTGGCCAGAACAGATACACTAGGTGTAATAAGGGTTGGCATGGAGAGTATTTTCCAGTACACAAATGCTGTCTTCGGAAGGTATGTGTTCACTTCTTAACATTAGGTACTATAATTCATGACTAGATAAGAGTACAGAAAAAAAAAATTATCACTTTATACAGAATTAAATGTAATTGTTTTCAGAATGAAGGACTGGTCAAGAAGAGTACTAATGAACATATTACATTTGAATGGTGTTCATAATTTATATTCTACATTTCAATTTTTTTTCATGGTAAAATGCACCATTAACAATTTTGGGATATATTTTTCCTAAAATTACATTGTATAATGTACTAGTGTGATTTATTTCAAATTTGTATATATGGATTTCTTTTATACAGGGCTGTTTTCATTTTAACATGCATAATCTTGAAAAGTGGCCTTAGTGTTTTGGGCATGGTGAGAGCCAAAGGGTTATGGAGTACCGTATTTATTTGATTATAAGTAGACACTGATTGTAAGCCAAATCATAGGAAATCAGAAATGAATATTAAAAAACAATAATTCATGAAGCACACAAAGTGTAAGAAATACATTTTCTGCCATTTGATTATTTTGTCAATCATCGACATCAGATGATTGAGATTCGTCATGTATATCTTTGTACAGATCATAGTCTTCTGTTCTGTCAAGCGCATTTGAGTTTGAATATGTTTTAAAAACATGACTATGATTTTTTATGTAATGTTAGGAGACAATACTTGAATTTCAAAACCTTCAGTTTATGGAATTGTTAGCAGAGTTTCTCCATTGATAGCATCCATGAGAAAATTAGTTAGTATTTCCTTCAGTAGAAAAGTGTTAACAGATTATACAAGACTACTATGAAAAATGCCATTTTGCTGGTGTTTTAGGTGCAATAGATAGTACACTCACAAGAATCCAGTCACCTTGAGGAATAGAGGTGAAATATTCTGGCCGGGATCTGTAAACAATGGTTTAATATCTAATAGTTCCCAGATATATGCACGGTTTGAAGTGGCTACAAGTTTCAAAGGGATCCTGAACAGTGTAGAATGGGTGATACAGGTTTGTAAATGACGGTTTCGTATTCTTAGCTGCGGATTGCGATTCAAACGTTGAAAGAACCTGTTGGTGGTAATTTCATGTGCCATGTTTTACGGGTGTATTCAAATGAAATTGCATTGGATCACGCTCAAAAACTGCTTGGGTCTGCCACTGCCGTCTAGTTTTGCACGGTTCATAACTGTTGCAAAAATTAACGTTTAAGGTAGATGACAATTTCTCAGCAAAATTGTGAAGAAACCCGACTTAATGGTATAATATTTAACAGCTGTTCATGAATCTATACGTGTTAATGTATTTTTCTGGCAGTATTTCTCGTAAATTCTCCTGTTGTGTTTTTAAAGGTTGTTGTCCACTTTATTGGCTGTATTAACAATGATTCTAAGCCGAGGGGCATTTTTTGAACCAGGAAAAGGTAAAAACAGGTCGGCTTACAATCGGGTAAATACAGTAAATGTCATAATTAAAACAAAGGAATTTAGTCAGGTTTGCTTTTCAGGTAGCAGCAGTACTCCGAAGGGTAGCAGTGAAGATGAAGGAAACTCTGACAACCATGCTATTGCTGTGGTGGAGAAGGCACTTGAGATTTTTTCTCTTGTATCAGGTGTCATAAAGACATCAACGAGGGCTGGTGGACATGTAAGTGTTTCATTGTTTCAAAGTTATATGTGATTATGACGACCATCCTTGGCAGCACTATTTAAGGAGTTAAAATGTAAAGGATTAAATATTGAAATTCCTTGCTACTTAATACAGTAGAACCTTGATGTATCGTTCACGGGTGTGTCATTTTCCTGTATTCATTGTCCAATTTACTTGGTCCCGAAAATGTTCCGTATAACCAATGTTAAGTTTCTCTGCATTTATCTTTCCTTGAACTATAGTTTTATCGCATAGATCGTCAAAAGAATATTGGTTCTCGGCCACAATTGACCCAGCATTGATCGTTAGTGAGGAAAATACACACTCAAGTTTTTTGAATTTAAAGCGACTTCTCAGTACTCTAGTACTGAATGACAGCAACCTGTTAATCGAGAATATAAGAGTGATTCAGAGTTGCTAAGCTTCAGCAAGTGTCTCGGCTGGAACAAGGTTCGTGTAAGCTGGAGTGCAGTGCACAGGTTAGTCACTCGCAAGCACACTGTATGCC
The DNA here is from genome assembly GCF_040414725.1 of Anabrus simplex. Taxonomy (NCBI): domain Eukaryota; kingdom Metazoa; phylum Arthropoda; class Insecta; order Orthoptera; family Tettigoniidae; genus Anabrus; species Anabrus simplex. The sequence goes on from NC_090265.1 coordinate 1,137,187,137, forward strand.
TGTGAGCCTTAACTATTTCCAACGAAAGAATAAAGTAGGCATAAACAAACATTTTGTATAACTCTGCGAGTTCCACATGGTTCGCTGCTTGCTCTTTACGATAATATGAGCGTAAATGAAAATTGATGGGTGTAAACATATGAACATATTTGATATACGTTAACAAAAGTACATTATCATGGCTATAAAATATATTTGCCATAAAAATTAATAAGTATGCTTTCTTACGTAACATTTAATTAATCTGAACTTGCAAGAGGCTCAGTTCCATGTAGACCGCTGTCACTTGCACGACTAGAATCCTCTCTTAAATTGATGACCAGTTTTCCAACCAGAGTATCTATGGCACTTTTCAGGCCCCACGTTGTTTTCTCTTCGTACATCACATGCTGGATATAGGAACGCCATTGATCAGCTGTCACCTCAGAAAATGCTGTGTCAAGATGTTTATGCACGTCACATAGTTTGAAAGTGGTGTTAAGGCTGGTAACATAATGTTTGCTCTGGCTCCACACCATCTCTATTGGGCTTAATTCACAGTGATATTGGGACAGTCTGAGTAGAGTGTGGCCCGCATGTTCAGCTAAGTCATCTATTACATATTTCTCTCACCGAGGCTTATGAGTGTTCACCAATTCCAGCAAATCGGTTTTAACAAGTCCTTCATCGCATGTTATGATTTTACTTCTCAGCCATGAAATTACTTCAGTTTCTTTCCAGGATTTGTTCGGGATACGTTCTAACTTCACACTGTTATAAGGAGCGTTGTCTAACATAACACTACCAGGCATCAGCGTTGGTAATGTTCTTTCAAACCACAATTTAAATACGCCACCACTCATTTCATTGTGATAGTCTCTTGTTTAAATTTTTTTTTTAGACTGGACCACAAGATCACCACCCTCCACAAAATGTGTAACACTATCAGTTGCTTACCATTCCCTATTGGATTTTTTAGCCCTGTGCCTAAACCCGAAAGAATTACCTGTTTCTTCGACTTTATGGTAGTGTCTTGACGGATCTTTGTTGTTATATGTCCTTGTTAATCCATGTCTCGTCCAAATTGTAAAATTTTTGTCCCTGTTTAAATCTCTTACCTTGCAGAGATAATTCCTACGCCACAGTCTATCATCATCTCTGTCCGTTACAATGGTTTTTCGATTTCTGCTGATGAACTCAAAACCTATTTCATTCAATAGAGTGTGATGGGAGGAATTTTTAAATCTGGGAGTTCAGAATCAGAATTTACAGCCAATAACACTTTGTTAATTGTGACTGACTCGTTGGCTGAATGGTCAGCGTACTGGCCTTCGGTTCAGAGGGTCCCGGTTTCGATTCCCGGCCGGGCCCGGCTTCTGATTAATTCTTCTGGCTCGGGGACTGGGTGTATGTTTCTGTCCCAACACTCTCCTCGTCATATTCAGACATCATACCACACTATCAACCACCACAGAAGCACTCAATAGTAATTACATCCCTTGGTGTTGGGTTGACATCAGGAAGGGCAAACAGGGCCAAATCCGCACGTGCGACGCACTTCGCACCCGTGACCCCACAGATGTGGGAAAAGTGGTAGGGAAAGTAGAACAACACTTTGTCAATCTTTATTTTATTGTTTTCAAAAAGTATATGCACTTTCTTCCAAATAGCAGAATGAACACATTCATCACACTTCACGTTCAGCACACTTCTAACACATGGCCTCACTTTACCTGGTGTGCTAAGACTGCCAATAGTAGAAAATTCTTTTGACGCTCTGTACACACTCGAAACAGACACACCGGTGAACTTGGATGTTAATTTCTCAATATCGTCTATTGAACTGTCAGGATATATTTACATAAACTTATCAAATACATTTACGACTATAGTCTGCTCCCCACTTTTCAGAGGTCTCCTGTGCTTATGCTGTACAACACCAGCCATTGACACGCAATTGAAATGAACTGGTTCAAGGTCATGCAATCGTGTGTGACTTTTCTCGCAGCTGACAGGTACCGATATGAGATTTAGGGATTTTTTGCGAGCAGGTATCGGATATTTAAGTTATTGACCAGAAGCGTGGAACAATAATATAATTTTATAATATAATATAATTTTCAATCTATAAAATGCTTTTGCATACAATAATCCATACTTTGAACTTCAAACTTTCAGAAGGAACTCATATTTTTAAGTTTAGAAATGGACTATTTTCTGGGCAGACGAAGAAGGAAAGAAGTATGAAGCAATTGAAGACACGTGGTTTTGTTTACGCTTACTTTATTCTCTAGTTGAAAAGAGTTTAGTGGTGCCAAGGCTTCTGCTCCAAGCATAAAGGCATCATTGTGCTGTTTCATTTTGTTCTGAGTGGCCTTGTGCTGTGTCTTGGTTGTGTATGGCAGTTACAACATTATTTATCATTTGTAGTTATGTTCTGTTTCTCTTTTTTTTGTTCCTTTATCACATCCCGTGAAAAAAGTAACAACTCTAAATAAAAGGACGATTGGAAATTATAGTTGAAACAATCTGTTTGAGAAAAGAGTAATCTCACAAAAAATCTATTTATAATAGGATGTTGGAAAGATCCACCTTACCAGTTCACATCATTAATCTTATTTATATTATTGCTGAGGAAGAGGATATTTGTTTTTCTCGAAACATATATGATGTTTTGAAAGAATAAATAAGATTGACATAAAATGCATTTGTTAGGCAGATCCTTCCAGCATCCTATTTTGAATAGTTTATGGGAATATACAAATCAGTGCAGGATTAAATAGCACCTATTATGGTCAAATTTTTCAACAAAAGACTAGACATCGCTAAACAGCTTCAGTTAGCCTCTTTAAATTTAAACTCCATACTTACCATACTAACTTATGCAGCTGGATCGTGGACTACAACAAAACGAGAGGAGAATAGAATACAGGCAGTGGAGATGAAATTTCTAAGAGGTATTGAGGGCAAGACCAGAAAGGATAGAATTAGGAATGAGATAAGGAAAAGGACGGGAATCTTGGAACTTAAAGATAGGATAGAAACAACAAAGCTAAAGTGGTATTTGCATATGATGAGAATGGGAGAACATTGTCAAGAAAAGTTTTTTCAGGGAAGTTAACATGAAAGAGACCATGAGGAAGACCCCGAAAGCGATGGACAGACACAGTGTCGGAGTATATAGAGAAGAGGGGAGGAAAACAGGAAGATGTACTTAAAACAAAGAAGAGTGGTGGAGAGACAGGATGCGATGGAGGTCTTTGATTCACAACCCGACCCGAGAAGCTGGAAATGAGAAGTGAAGATGATGACGACTTACCAAAAAAAATAACGATAAGAAAATAAATTGATAAAAGTGGCATTTCAAGTAAAGAAATGGAAAACCATGTGAATCTATATTTGCTGAGTTGGAGGATATTTTTTTAAAGCTTGGTACCAGCCAGCAAGTGCTTCAGATACCCCTACCGTTGGAACCATGTGATGAAAGCCAAGAATATAGCTGCACATTTGAATATGGATAATTTTGCTGCATGGAATGGATGATTACAAATTTAATCGTTACATATTTCATTGTGATCTGTATTGACAGTTATCAGTTGTGAAATTGAACATCAGAAAATAGGAATGTATCCACTTATTTTTCTACGAAAATCTATCATCCAGGTCAAGAATTTATTTTGTCAAATCAACGACAGTTAACAACTACATTTCTCAACATCTCAACTTTCAGATTTTCACTTTTATTTGAAGTATTTAATCAAGCGAAGGTTTTATGTTCTTTCAAAAGTTGATATGCCGTTCACATTCAACAGAACACTCTGTTTTCAAACAGGACATTCTCTTCATCAAGTGGCACTAATTTTTAAGGATTTCCTAAGGTGTGCAATATTTTAAATATCTGGTTTCCATTGAACAACATACATTCTTTAACATCAGACTCCATGAAAATGGACATCTCAATATGTAATAGTTAATCAAGTGCTTATGATGTAACAGAGAATTCATGCACTCTTCACCAAATTTATATGCAGTGTTTTTAACATGACATTCTTTTTTGAGGGACATTAATTTTTAGGATCTTCACAAATGTTATAATGTATGTTGTTTAATGTGTATCTTTTAGTTTATAAGAGAGTGACTATTCTTTACCATTAATTGTATGTTAGCTGATGATGGCTTAAAACAAACCGAAACATGTGCTGACGAATTGTAAATCATCACGAGTAAAACGAGTATTGATTAGGTTGACACTAGATAACAAAGTTCTTTGTAACTAATCAAAAGGATGGATTGCTCTTCAAAAAGGTTTCCAGAGAAAGTGCTTCTATGGACACATTAGGCAAGCGAACTGTGGTTCGAGATACTGCCATCGCTCCTGGAGGGGTATGAGCCGTGTGACATATAATGTGGATGAGATCACCTTTTCTCAAAGTCCTTCTGGAGAGAACACTGGCTCTGAAGGGTGAATTTGATGGGCGGGGATGTGTGATAGATTGGCCAACTCTTCTGCTGTCTCTCATCGGTGATGGCAGTGGTAAGAGTGTGACAGTCATAGTGCGAAAGTCATTAAAATGAGTTCACAACAAAAATTACTGAAATTATCAATGAGGTCATTCGATGTCTCTATGGATGCACAAGGAAGAAAGTCATGCTCCTTGTGGATAATTGTGTCGTTCGTCCACAGTACACAGCATTTCTTCGCAAGTGCCTAGAGCAAATGCTGTGGGCTCGTTGGATGCCAGGAAAGAAGTGAGCAAGAAAATTGATCTTCAAGTGAACCATTTTTCAGTGGCAGCTTGGCAGCAGGTGTCTCAGCCTACTGTAGGGAACTGTTTCCACAAAGGTGGTTTCAGCTATAAGCTATGCATAGTGGAAAATAACTGTGCTGATGGTGAAAGTAGTGATGGCGATGATGCCTTTAATGAAGACTGTACAATTAAGGGATGAAAATAATGCTGTCCCATAGATTTTGAAGACTTTATACTGATTGTGATGTAACCGCGTATGGATTGGAAACGACTGAAGAGCTGTGTGCTGAAGGGGTTGGGAAGAGGAGTGTCAAAGAGGAAGAAGAAGATTGTAAGCCCCAAGTTGTCCCATGTTTCGCCGAACTGCTTTTCTCCTTAGCATGTACTCGGGTAATATAGGTGCTCTTGAAGAGAGCATTATGCCAATAGAGAAGGCTTTTGTTTTATATGAAACACAAAGTTTAGATGAAAGAAATAACGAACACTGACATTTTTTTTACCAAAAGAGGAAGTAGTGAAATAAGAGGTATGAAATTATACCATTAACATTTTCTGCTTGTAACAAAATTGTATTAAATGAGCATTCAGTAGCATTAATTACTAGAAGAAGAAATAGCAGTTATTACCTGTAACCTGATATTATATTTTATTATGCCTGTTTGAGAGATTTAAATATAATTAAAATATGCCTATACAAATGAACATACATAAGCTAACCAATATTACTGCATTCTGTTAAATAACTAGGCCGTTAATAACTTCAGTATTGTTGCCAGGGAAAGAAGGTAGAAACTATCATGACAATGCAGAGTAAAGGTAATTTATAGCCACTAATGCCTTTAACCCTTTCAGTCCAGGTGTACAGTATACTGTACATCAAATTCATTAGCTTATAGCACCAAGAATTATTAGTGAATAGAGGAGTTCTCTATCTTGCTAGACACTTCTATGCTTTATCTTTGTTTCTCAATTGGTTGAAGTGACATCTACCAACACATTAGTGAATTATGAAGATAAACATCAAACATGGCAGACAAGCATGCTGTTAGTGGAGGTAAGTGGGAAAATTTTATTCTTTATTTTTAACATTTTATTCTGTTTAGGGTAAAGTTCTGTTTGGGGGTTAAAGATAAAGGTTTGAATAGAATATGCATACTAATTATAGTTAGCCTTTAATATCCCTTGCCTCATAACATCCATGTATATTAGCATGTACAGTATACTGTACATGGGGTCCCAAGTGTTGCAAATAGTGTGACTGAGTTCATTATCTTTCACAAAGTTTTATTTATATACCTGGTAGTTTCTAGTAATATAGAAGAAGATTAAGTGTTGTATACTCTAGATTGTCTCTTAGAAATGTAAAAAGAAACTTTGTTTTTGTTCTCTGAGTTCCCTAAAATATATTTTTTGTTGAAATTCAGGCACGTCAAGGATGAAAATGAACCCAAGCGACGTTGATATGATTTTGAAGTTGTTGGAGAATGGAGATGTGTCTGATGTGGAGGAACTAGCCAGTGATGATGAGGATGAACCACAAACCAGCCACAAATACAGCGCATTGGTACGTTATCACATTCAATATTATTACACATTATGAAACTCCAGTACTCTTATGGCAAACTGAGTTGCCCAAATTTTTAGCTAATAATTATTAAAATATAGCTTTATTTTGCGATATGTTTCAGGAGCTGATGTTGAGATGATATCTGTAAGCAATCCAACCGAGGCAAGTGGCAATGGATATACTATTGGTACTTCTGGAGATGCTGAACTTTCTGTTGAAGATATTTTCCTGACACAGAGGCCTGATATTCTGCTCCCATAACAATGTGCAAACCAAACAAAACTTTAATTACTTTCCTCAGGTTTGATTGGCTTGTATGTCACATCTTTCTGAAGTACAAAAATATTTGTTTTCTCTGAGTGATGGAGTACAGCCAAATGCTAGAAATGCTGGGTTGGCACAGAAGGAGATAATGGATTTGTTAGATTTCAGGCTTAGGGTAACTGAAGCTTTTGTGAAAGTTGATAACCAATTCAAGGGAATCAAAAGAGGAAGGCTATCTACAAGCTCTGTAAGATCACCTTCAACTAATAAAAAATGAACAACTGAGACGAGACCACAGAGGGAAGTGCGGACGGATAGTGTTGATCACTTACCAGAGCATGATGGCAATAAAGAACCTACTCGATGCAAGAAGATTAATTGCACCCAGCGATCACACATTATCTGCAGAAAATGTGGAGTACATCTTTGTATAAATAGGAACAGGAACTGCTTTGCAGCATTTCATAAGCAATGAAATGAATGTGAATTGTTATGAAGCATTTCTTTGTCGGTAACATGTGAACAAAATATAAATATTTGTAAATAATTATCTGTAAACAATGAAAATATCTCAAAAATAGATAATATCAGTTCTATAGGAATGTATAGCTTACCATTTAGTACAGTATAAACATTGTATACCTCCAAATCCTGTCCTAAGAAGGTTGCCATCCCAAGGTAAAAGTTTAGGATTCAGCAACACTTGATACCAAATGTACAGTATACTGTACATTATATATTTTTGTAACGGATGGTCTCTCATCAACCAAATTTTGTAAGTACACCCCCAGTATGACCTAAAATCAAAATCCAGTCAGAAATAATTTTTCTTTCTAAACAGAAAAAATCAGGACTGAAGGGGTTAATTTTGTCAGTGTTTTCCTGGCTTATAGGCAGTGGTCCTGGAGCAAGTGATGGTCCTGACGTTTCACCGTAGACTGTGATCGGCATTGTCAAGTGTTCCGACTGACTTCGATAGCAGAAAAGCTCCCAGTGGAATGAAGTGGTGATATAATTCCTCATTATATAGCGCAGGCTACGGTTCGCTGCTCGCCTATTGGTCCGTCATGCTGGGGGGGGGCTGTTCTTCAGCCAATGGTTGAAGCATTAAGGAGCCCGATGTACATCGACCTACCTTGATGGAAACAGGCAGCTGATCACCTGTTGCTTTTTTCTTTTCTGCCTCAGCCATAGTGTCGTTCAAGATTTAAGGCTTTCAGGACTGGAAACGAGGCTTTGTTTACCCGTTCAGATTCCTCCTTATGGTTGAAGCTGTTGATGTCCTTCAGGATTTCAATTTCTTCCCTCTGTAGCCAGCCATGATAAGACACAGTAGTTGACAGTACTTTGGTGTCGTCGTACTGTATGTCATGGCTTGCTAGGAGTGAGTGTTCAGCGACTGATGATCTATCTGCTTGTCCTATACGACTGTGTCTGTTGTGCTCCTTCGCGATCGTGTGGCGATGCTGTGTTTAGTAGTGCCTATGTACACCTGGCCGCAGCTGCACGAGATCTTGAAGACACCTGCTGTGGAGAGAGGATGGCATTCGCCTTTGATAGACAGTGGGTTTGAACCCCACTGTCACCGAGCTCGATAGCTGCAGTCGCTTAAGTGCGGCCAGTATCCAGTATTTGGGAGATAGTAGGTTCGAATCCCACTGTCGGCAGCCCTGAAAATGGTTTTCCGTGGTTTCCCATTTTCACACCAGGCAAATGCTGGGGCCGTACCTTAAGGCCAAGGCTGCTTCCTTCCCACTCCTAGCCCTTTCCTGTCCCATCGTCGCCGTAAGACCTATCTGTGTCGGTGCGACGTAAAGTGGATTGTAAAAAAGAAACACCGATATTACAAAAGCCATTTGTATTGATGCCTCCCTTCACCTTTCCTAAGAAACGACCATCATCCTCTGCCCTCTCTAGCAAATAGTAACTGCACATGCGCGGATTACAGTTAATCGGCTGGGAGTCTTCTTCATGTTCATGATTAAGTTATCTATTTTCCATGAATTGATGATAGTATCCAGGGAAGGTGAATGGAGAACATACACTTAGATTCCAGCCATATCATATGTTCAGTAAAGAATGAAACAAAGTCTAAACATTTTCTTTTTCGTTTCTGAAGAATGTTTAACTAATTTTTTCAAATTGTTCATATTTTGAGGAAAATGCAAGTTATCTCCGTAATTTCCACTTACAGCATTTAATTTGCAATAAGAGAACTGACCTGAAAGGTTTTCAGTTATTATGACACTAAAGAAAAACAAGAAGGAATGGCATAGAAATCATGCTTTTAAAAATTTTCTTTGCGTATATCAAGGTTGCAATATTTATTGCCTCTATGTATAGTATGAAGAAAAATGTCCAAGTACAGTACCCGTATTTTACTATTTTGCTTTCCCCCATAATTTTTATGTTACCCGCATTTATAGCTTTCCTGCCCTCATTGCCATTTTCCCCATTCCCCTTGAAAAAAGCTGAAGATTTTTCCGTATATAGTAAAATACCAGGATAACGGTATTTTGGGAACCTCAGAAATTTATTATAGTGAAATGTTGTTATACTGAAATAAGTTCATTCTTAAGAACTCATCTGTTATATCCATTGCAGGATTTACATTACGTCAGCATGAATTTACAGATAAAGGCACTTAATAGGTGGATTATCAGAGTGAAAAGACCATTGTGAAAACTGACACGTTAGAGTTTTTTGTTACAATGCACAGTCTCTCAAAAAGAGAATGGCTGCATGGTATTGTAAGTTCACACTTAACAGACTTAATTTTAATTATTATCAAAGAATAGTCCACCTCCCATGTAAATAAATAAAAAACCTGAACAGTTTTGTACAGTTGACATGTATGTAATACGTAAAGTGTATTTTCATAAGAAACAAACAGTAATATTTGTCTGGTTGTGTTGTTACATGTTAATATTGACTGTCAAAGACAGGCTTACATACTAGAACTTAATCATTTCACAAGAACCTAGGATGGCTATTGCTTATTGATTGGTTGATGCGAGCAACTACAGGATATTGCAATACGGAAGCCATAACGAATTTTGAACACACTGAAGATAAGTTATTCTTGACTCATTCTCAACTTATAAACACCAAAAGAAAACAAACTTCTCAATGCCCACTGACTTGTTTTTAACTCATATTTTAAAAATAATAATATATTTAGATACTTGCTGACGAGAATTTCACACTATCCACAATGCGTTTATATGGATTATACCTTATTCCACAAGTACAATTATATTTTACTCATTTACTACTTGAGGTGAACTAAGATGTTCCCTAGGTCAAGTTTAACTCCTTTCCGTACATCTATGATAGAGGAGTGTAGCTGGCAATCTCCTACTACAGCCATCTTTGCTTGGCGTGCGCAGTGCTTGCGAGTCCAATTGAAATAATGTTGTAGAAATTTATGTGGACACTTTGCAATGCCATACCATGATCGTTTCGTGTGTGCCTTTTCCCTTCTTGAGGCTGAATTGGTTTTTGGTGAGTATCTCTTTGATTATCCGTTCCATCTGCTTCATGACAGTTGTTCGAATTTTTGAGACATGTATTTGTCATGCTGTTTGGCTGAAGGATGTTTTGGTAGTGGAACATTGATACATTATGTGAAGTCCTCAGGCAGCCATCCAGTTTTGTAGATGGTGCTCACCAAGTTCAATAGGGTGTTGTTGACTCCATCCCTTGCAACTTTGATCAACACAGCTGGAAGCCTCTCAATTCTCACCCCCTTCTTGGACTGCATGGTCGAATTCTCCATGCAAGCTGTTGTCCCTTTGCCCCCCTCCCATTCTTGTCCTCCATGAACTGCATGATCAAATTTTCCATGTAAAATTATGTCCCCTTGGTCATCTGAATTGATAACTCTTGTCTTCTATATTAACTACTCCTGCAGTTATTATACAGCCATACATTATTTCCAGGTAATGTCCATACTAGCACTAATTCATTCTGTACATATGCTAGTGTGTTGCCATTGTTCAGGAGGCCGTGACTCACTACTCGTGTTTCCAAAAAAAACCTTTAACATTCTTATAACTATTCTGCAGTGATTTTTCCTTGCGTTCTCTTTATTTTTCCTTCCATTCTCTTTCTTTCTGGTTTATGGCATTCTTTTTGCTTCTGTACTGTTTTCTTTGTTCCTCTCAAGAGTTTTTCTTAAGCTTGATCATCTTGATCAGCTCATCAGTCATCCACTCATTCCTCTTAACATTCTTCTGAAGCCCCAAGACCTTTTCTGCTGCCTGGGTAAGTCTGTTTTTTATCCTTACCCATTTCTCCTCTTATATATATATATATGTTTATCTTGAAACTGATAACTGTTTTTCACATCACCATCCATTCAAAATTTACTTGGTGGAATGTGATTTTGGACAATGTTAAGAAGGATATTTAATTACCTTGGTTTGTGCCCTGTGTGTTTCACGAAATATTTGATGTCTTATTCAGATCTCGTCTTTCAACTGTGCCACATTTTGTGAAGAACTGAGGCCTGTGTGAAATAAATAGCGTATTTGTATGAATTGAAGACGACGCTGAATGCAAGACGACGTCCCCACTTTTGCCTTCAAGAAAATTAAATCAGGCTTAAAATGTGCTTTGTGAAATCATTTTATTCATAACAAATTTAATGTTTAACTTGAGAAAAAATAAACACAAGTATCATGTAAGTCCTACCTACTTCCCTAATCATTTTCATTAGAGATATCTGATACTACCTTTGAAAGTTCAGGAAATTCCTATTCGCGAACCCATATTTGTATCGCCTCCCGTGTTATGACCATTCTGACCTTGCACTTTTCGCGCACATACCTCACAGTTTCAGGTTCGACTTCTTTAAAGTGCCAGTATAAATGGTCCGTTATTGGACATTATAAATTTTCCAGCTAACTCATTCCTGGTTGCCAGTGTTTCGCTTCAGTGTGCTAAATTGGGCTCATCAGTTGGTAAATAGCACACCTACCAAGACGCATGGCTGGCCACCTTTGGCTCCAAGTAGCCTGTGCAGTGGCTTCTACGGTAATTCATATCTCTCTGAATCAAAGATGATTTTTTCAGCATTTTGCTGGCGAGATGTAGTGTTTACAGTGCACTATGTCTTCTGATGTGGGCAGGAATAAATTTGTTACTTTCATTGACCTGTCTCATCCTTGGCTTTGACAATATGAAAGTAACTGAGGTATCAGTGATGGTAGTAATACCATTCCTTATGCAACCAGTCCCTGTTATGAACGGTATGAAAATATCTCTTGTAGGGTCAGTTGGTGCGTGCATTTCGGTGGGCTTGGCAGACTGATATGCAAGCAACTTCTGGCTCGGTGAGAAAAGCAACGGGAAACTACCTCACTCCTCATTTCCCTAGTACGCCTCTTCAGTGATACCTAGGCCATCTATGGCAGCTGTTAGCATAGCTGTGGAGGATCAAACAAGCATTCGGGCTGAATACCATACATACACAGCTATTCAACCTGATAGGAAGTCTGGCAGGTTTTTGCATGAATTCCAGGTGGTTTATTTATTTATTTAATCGTACAGTGATTACAAACTCTATACAACAGACACAAAGAAAAATGACACTTTAAAGTCCAAGTTTTCCAGCCACTTCATTAAATTTGGAGAGAGACTGAACAAGACATCAGAAAATCCAGAGTATGAATGAAGAGGGCAGCGTTGGACAATGTTCAGTCTGTTCTTCTAAACTGCATTCGCCTGTTGTTGAACTGATCCAACTCCATTTGTACAGAAAGTAGTTACCTTCTTAGTGGGATCAAGACGGTGAGAATTTTTTCCCAATGTTTTTAATGACCACTCCTTCCAACTACCATTTAAATTAATTCTATCCGCAATAAGTTTCCCTGTGATGACACTTGCTCCTCTTCTTGATCACAGTTGTTGCTGTGGTGGATGGCAGAATTCCTGATGCAGTGGTAAAGAGGGCAATTCAAAGATTTTCTTAGCGTCCCTTAGAAGAACTTTTTTCTGCTCTAGGAATGTGACTTCACATAGGTAACAAGTGACATAGAGTTGATTTCACAGTGTCAGTGATGCAACACATTGTGTCATTTAGTTTTGTGTATTTTCTATACATGTATACTTTCTAGCCGAATAGGTGCACAGTAATCAGCAGCCGAATAGGCAAGGCTAATGCTAGTCGTAGGCAGTCAGGAGAGTCTCCCCAGGAGATTCCACTGAGCTTATGCAGTATTTTGTTTCTTGCTGCAATTTATGAGAGACTTAGTGAGGTGTTCTTTATAGTTCATAGTTCTGTCTAAAGTGACTCCAGCAGAGGTAGTCGGATTTTTGAAGGGCGGAAAAAAGTCCATTCGACACTCCATGTCGTACGATGTCTGCATGTAAAAGATCTCTGGTGACACATTTGGTGTTTACCCGACAAAATTCATTAAATCTCAGCCATAGACACCCAAGAGTGTTTCGGTTTACTCGGTCTGCCATCTAGTGGCCCTATAATAAAACGGAACGTCGAAATTGACGAGCGGACAGCCAGATGGCGTCAAATTGAAATGTCTGCACACAGTAGCTGAGGCCATACGATTATTATTATTATTATTATTATTATTATTATTATTATTATTATTATTATTATTATTTATTTACCGTTAAACAAAATTCTTGGTTTATAGTTGGCAGCATGATGTGCTAGGTGGAAACAAGAGACTTCAGTTTTTGTCGTACTTGGGATAAATCTCCAGGTCTTGAAAAATGCTGACAGTTTCACCAGATCTTCCGTCAGAATGCGTTCACCGTCTTCGAAGTTACTACTGTGTGCAACCACTGCGATATCAGCAACATAGATGTACTGGTTGATTTTGTGGTAGACATGTCATTGATGAATAAATTGAAAAGGAGTGGAGCTAAAACAGATCTCTGTGGTAGGCCATTACAGTAAAATCTCGTTAATTTGAAGTCGTTGGGACGTAATAGTCGGATTTTGAATTACTTAATTTTGAATTAACCGCCAACTCATAATTCAGAAATGCCAACCCTTGCGGCATCACAAAATATTTTAAGACACGTTACTGCATGCAGTTAACCTTGATTCACAGTTTAAACCTTTCAAATGCCATGGAAAAAACAACACTATTTCCAAAATGTATCCATCCAACAAGGTGCATTTACAGTAGTTAAATAATGCACTTGGATAACTCGCTGGCAAACATAACCTCATGCAACGAAAGAAAAAGAACACAATTCAAAGATGAGGACAAATTATGCTGGCTCTCCTGTGCAAATGCTTTATCTCTTGGATTACTGAACTGTTTTGTATTTTTAGATGCCTTGTATTTTCATGGAAAGTGCCGGATGCTTATTGAACTTCCCTATGACGCGGGAAGGAAGTCTCTCGCTTCAGTGTGCATTGCAGCACGGTACAGTGGCTCCTACCCTTGTACAATTTCCCACCTGGCACTTCTCTTGTTTAGAACCATAAGTCCGTTTGGGCTCAGCATAACAAAGAATGCAATTTCATCGGCATTGACAATATTTTTCAGTGTGTACGAATTGATTATTATAAGCCACGCTTTTTCGTCAACTGTCGGCATTGCCAGTGTTCACGGATTAGGTTTTTCCCCACACAGCCTGCTACATAATATTGTTGCGTTCCTTAAACGGCTGAATACAAAAGAATGACTATTTCTCTCAAACTTTAGCAAATATGAAGCACACTGTAGACACACCGAAGTGAGTGAAAGTGCGGAAAGCTACCTCTGCACTTTCTGTAAGATGCATTATATCATGATGCGGAGAAATATTGTATTTAAATAATTCTGTAAAATACTTTTTTTTTTTTTCAAAATGTAAAGGCAGTTTTGAATTAAACGTCTGAATTTCGGTAATGGGACTGACATTGTTTTTGAATGACGAATTATCCATGTTTTGAATTAAACAGTTTAAATAACATGCAAAACAGTACTTCATGTTTCCGGGAACAAGAGCTTCTTCGAATTGGCAAGATTTTGAATGAATCGATTTCCAATTATCGAGCTTCTGCTGTATTTAATTTACTTTTATGACTTTTAGAATCGCCCAAGAACACTTCAAATTACCTTTTACTTAACATGTTGGATATTAGGTCCACAATTTCACGGTTCGGTATAACTTGCAACAGTTTGTAGATCAGCCCGTCTCCAAACAGTGTCGTGCACTTGTGAGGTCGATTAAGACGGCTGTAGATTTCAGATGGCCTTGAAAGCCTACTTCAGTATGTGTAGTTAGGGCAAGAACTTGAGCCGTGCAACTGCATTCATGTCTAGCCAGCTTGTTTAGAGTGGGTGACAGCCTCGATATACGGAGCTATTGTGATTAGGAGGACTCGTTCCAGGTGGTAAGAAGCTTGTAAATGGAGTGGTTGTATGTGATGATTTAAATAGATTTCAGTATACTGTAATGCAGCTGTGCCGTGCTTGGGCTGCAAGCCATTTCTTGCATCACTGTACCTCTTGTGTGCTCATCTGAGCTATGTACCTTATTTCTGAATATAGGGGCAGGGAGCATTTGGTATGATAAGGATGAAAGTTGGTAAAGAGTGGGTATTGCTTGTGGGTTTAAAATGGGCTGCAAATTGATTGCATGTTCTTTTAGTTTATCATTCTCCTGTTGTTATCTTGCAAATTCCTGTAGTTCTTTTAACGAAAGTCATCATAACGCCTCAAAGTTTGATCTTGACTGTATGATGCTACGGTTAAATGGTGGTTTGTGATGTAAATTTTATTGTCTACTTGCAAAGTGTGTAATGATTGCTTGTGTGAGTAATATTTAATATTTGTTTTGTAGATCCATCAGAATCACCTACTTATAGGAGTGTGGGTGCTCATCATGGGTCTTCAGACTCAGTTGTCAGCTTCAAGCTTTCTTGCAGCAGAGAAGAGTAAAGAGGAGAAGGGGAAATCCCCCAGCAAAGTCCGGGAAGGCTCCAGTCGAATAAACCTTATGAAAGTGTGAGTCGAGTTTAGGCAATGATTCTGTATTATGTTTGTAACCGTACCAAAATCACAAGGTTAAATTTTCTTATACTTTTTGTTGGATCTAGTCCAAGTCGATAGTTGGCACGGGTGGTTGTGGAACAGTGTGTTTGCAGTCACCAGTTTATGGCCCGTTGAGCTCAGTTGGAAAGCAAGTTTCAAACACTTATTGCACAAGATGGTATAGGTGGGAAATGATACAAACGTCTGCTCATATAAAATTATTGTGGTTTTTATAAGGATATTTTAACATTAAATGTAAAAGGTTGTGTTATATTCGGGCCAGAACTTTAATACCTCCTGTGGCTTTGTATGTCTAAAGTGTGGTGCATCATTTGTTCAGGTCAAGAGAACTTTATCATAGCCTTTATAATGCCTGGTGGTGCCAGAAGATTGACTGCATCATTCAAATCTGCAGCAATTGTGAAAGGTTCACCTAAGTAACATGTCAAAATGGGTAGAACAAAGAAAGTACGTTTTTTTTTTAAAGACTATGTCGTACTTAATGAGAAGCAATCCATGATTAGAGGCTTGATTTTTTTGCAAATTTCTGTAAGATTTTGCGAGAAGGACACTAATGATCGTGCTATTTTGCTATATAGATATTGCCGTATGTCTTTAATTTCGGTTTAATGAAATTCTAAAATTAATCATTAAAGTTCATTATTTTGGATCGGCATTATTTACATGAATGGTGGATGTACAAGTTACTAATAAACATACAATATTATTACTATATGCCTGATTTTAATTACATGACACATTGCATTATTGTTGGGCCATTCTACCCCTGCTTTACTTCGTGAAAGATAACATAGCACGTTACAATGGTGCTCTCTCTTTCATGAGTCGTGTCCGGTTGTTGACAATGAAATTATACTTTTAAAAAATCTCTCTGCATCAACGGATGAACAGGGAACCCAAATAGACTTTTAAACAGCATTTGCAAAATTCAGGAGCATTCATTTCAATGCTTGGAGTGGCTGAATTATTTCATCCTGTTGACCGTGATTTTATTGAGTTTTGATTTAACAGAATATTACAAGTTGTCCATTTCATGACCGTATCGATGTTTAATCAAGAAGTAAGTATAAATAACCACCTAATCGATACTTTATTAATGCCTCAGGCAAAATTGAATAAAATTAAAACTTACAGGACATGTTTCGACCACTTAGTGGTCCTCTTCAGCTGTATAAATAAAGAACTGAAAAGAAAAACATTGACAATAAGCACAAATAAAAGTTCTTTGGAGACTCCTTTGATAAAATGGAGGTCGTCAGAATAAGTCATCTTGCCTTTCGTTCTTGTTTGGAAAAGATGTTTATTCTGCGCTGTCTAGAGGGTCTGTCTTTGAGCGCGACCTGGTGAAGTAACAATGTGATACAGTTTGACAGTTCATGGAAAGCTCTGGAGAGAAGGGAAGTAGAGTTTCATCGTCATCTAAAATAACATGTGAGGGAGGAGGGAGATTGGGCTGTGCTTCTGCGATGTCGTGTTTGATTATATCTCTTGTTCGTCTAGTCTGTTTCATGTCTACCCATTCTAAGTATTTGCTAATATTCTCATATAAGATGTTTTTATGCTCGTTGTTTTAGTTGAGATTCTTTTCACCGTTTTCCAATTTATCAAGAACGATGTGGATGTTTTCCAGGTTGTTCATAAGATTACCTTTATTAATCATACAGATAATTTGAAGGTCCTGTTTTATATTGGTGAATTTGTGGTTGGACTCTTTCATATGGGATCCCATGGCAGAGAATCTTTTGTATCTTTCAGCATTGACGTGTTCTTGATATCTAATTGAGAAGTTCCTTCCAGATTGTCCCACGTAAGTTTTTTTACATTGAGCACAAGTCAGCTTATAAATACCCGATTCCTGGAATTCGTCATCTTTAAGTTTATTAGCTTTATTATGACTAAAGAACCTATGTTTCGTGTTGTTGTTTGTAGAGAAGGCTACCTTGGTATTGTGTTTCTTGAATAAGTTGGTGATTTCGTAAATCTTCGGGTTATTAAAGGTGAATTTTACATATCCTTTTTCTTTTTCTGAATGCTGTTTAATTTGTTGTTGGTATTTGCATTTAGTGATGATTTTATTGATGAATTTCAAACTGAAACCATTATGTAGAGCCTGTTGACGAATGAAAGAAAGTTCCTTTTTTCTGTCTGTTTCTGTTAGCGGAATTTCAAAGGCTCTGTTGACGAAACTATAATAAGCTGATTTCTTTTGCGAGATGGGATGTAAAGAATCACTTTTGATTGTAGTCGGGGTGAAATAATTCAGCCACTCCAAGCATTGAAATGAATGCTCCTGAATTTTGCAAATGCTGTTTAAAAGTCTATTTGGGTTCCCTGTTCATCCGTTGATGCAGAGAGATTTTTTAAAAGTATAATTTCATTGTCAACAACCGGACATGACTCATGAAAGAGGACCACTAAGTGGTCGAAACATGTCCTGTAAGTTTTAATTTTATTCAATTTTGCCTGAGGCATTAATAAAGTATCGATTAGGTGGTTATTTATACTTACTTCTTAACAGAATATCTTTAAAAGCAAGGTACCTCGAGGTACCTTGACATGCAAGGAAATACAAGAACACAAAAATAAATACATTTTTAAAAACTACAATTTAGATTGGGTATAATAGCAATTAACTTAATTGTAATTTTTAATATAATAAATAAACGAATTGTATAGTCCCTGCCATGTCAGCTTATGCACTACAGGTGCAACTTTACTCCTAAGTCTTACAGTTACGGTTTTGTTTACAACTAAAATACTAACATTTTGAAATGGGAGAGACGCTTCACTTTGTAACAAGTCACTAAATCCCTCAATCTTACTAACTAGTTCACCAACATGACCAGAAGCAATTACATTCGTCCTATCTTTCAGTTCTGATATTTTTTGAAATCAGCAAGTGGGAATAAGGATAATTGGACATAATTCCAAAGCAATGTCTGCAATAAACTTACAATTTTCAAAAAACAAATGCTGCTTGGAATTTTACCAGGTCACTAACTGCTTTCTCCAATCCATTTGTTTTTTTTTGTTGTTGTTTGTTTTTCTTAAACAGAAAACTCTCAACTCGCTGCTCCTTATGCGAATTTCACCACTTTCAGCTTGAATGAAGTCTTCATCGGCACAAAATTTTATGGGAATATCCAGTCAAAAAAATTAGGATTGTGGCTGTGCAGCTGTGAGCTTACATTCGGGAGATAGTGGGTTCGAATCCCACTGCTGGCAGCCCTGAAGATGGTTTTCCCATGGTTTCCCCATTTTCACACCAAGCAAATTCTGGGGCTGTACCTTAGTTAAGGCCATAGCCGCTTCCCTCCCAATCCTGTCCTATCGTCGCCGTAAAACCTATTTGTGTCAGTGCGATGTAAAATAACTTGGAATAAAATCTTATTCAGACTGCATCATCTAAAGGTATTTCAATGTATTTCAAGTGCCAGTAGATGAATGATGACCTTTTTGCTATAAATTTACATGGGAATAGCGTTTCTAAAATTAAACCAGGTGCAAGAAAAAACGGAGAAACCTCGTAAGTGCATTCCTCATTAAGATGATTTCTCACATAGCACATTTGTAAATTCAAAGTCTCGATTCACGTCATTGTAAATCTAAATTCAAATACCTCGCTTATCGAGTTCCAAATTTTCTCTATTACCTTTTAGTACAATCACATTGATCTTAGCCCTGAAAATGTTCATCATCCCTTGTGAAAGGAAAGTGATTTACAGCACAGAGTCCTCGTCGTCGGACATAGGTTGGGGAAAGTTGCCCGAAAACTGGTAATGGCCTTCAATTTCTGAAATTTACCGGATAAATTACATCTTCAGGGAGCATTTTGTTATGATCAGGAAAGTTCAGTTTTGCTCTCTGTTTTTCATTGCTATTGCTGAATAATTCAGTAAGCCTGTTTGTGCTTGTATTTTCCAATAGTTCAGTAGTTAGAAATTTATTCTGTGTTGTGTGATATAGTGAAGGATAGGAAATATTTGGCGCCTGATAGACTACCTACGAATTAGAAACATAATTTTGTGAAGTTGGCTAGCATGGTGCATATTTGTCTTGTGTTAGCCCAGTAATGAATACTGAAAGAGTCATAAAATCATTTAGGTACTAATGAAGACAAAGTTAAAATCCAGGAAGTTGACAGGCATCTACATCTTTCAACTGTGGTGTGTATATTGAAACCCGCACGTTTGAGTTTCGACTCGAGTCAATTGAAATGTTTACAAAGATGGAAGTAAATTCCTTCCTAATCAACGCATTAATTTGAGGTAATGAGCAATAACTCATTCAAAAGAAAAAGGCGTTTTGAATGAGTTAATGCCAATTACCTCAATTTAATGCAGGGCCTCTCAGGGTGCATGCACCAGTGCATTGGCCGGTGCAAGGTGCAAAAGACAAAATCGCTTGGTTGACCAGAGTGCAGACCCCACTCCCCGATTTGGAGCAATAGCGCTGTATCTCTCTTTCCCCACGCCTGTCTCGCTCGCTCCGTAGTGCTCCAAATCCGAGCTGAGTTTAGTCGAGTCGCCCTGAGACGAAGTACTGGTCCGAGCCAAGCCGTGTGGGACCGATGCACTGTCCACAGGACCTCTGTGTCTCAGTTTGCACGCGTGAGATTTTGCGCGCTTGATAGGCCCTGATTTAACGTATTGATTAGGTGGAATTAAAACTTTTATTTATTACCGAGCTCGATAGCTGCAGTCGCTTAAGTGCAGCCAGTATCCAGTAATCGGGAGATAGTGGGTTCGAGCCCCACTGTCGGCAGCCCTGAAGATTGTTTTCCGTGGTTTCCCATTTTCACACCAGGCAAATGCCGGGGCTGTAACTTAATTAAGGCCACGGCCGATTCCTTCCAATTCCTAGGCCTTTCCTATCCCATCGTCGCCTTAAGACCTATCTGTGTCGGTGCGACGTAAAACAAATAGCGAGGGGAACTTTTATTTTTGTAAATAAGGTCATATCCATCAATACAGGTCTCAGTATGAAAATTTTTGCTTATACAATTGAAGTGTTGTCATATTCTAGATGATGTTCAAAGAAATTATCTCGCATATGGCTGAGTTTAACCTCCAGATAATTCATGATTGAAGAGTGTGACCAGAAAACAGTGTTCTCTGATTTTGATATTTTGAACTCTATCTTTTGTCTTTTTAACCATGTTCTTAAAAATGTCGTTTCTACTCCTTGGATCTTTCTATCTTGTCGCACCATTGTTCCTAGTACGTATGTTACAATTGGTATGAAATACTGTTTTTATAATGTTAATTTTGTTCTCTTGGGTACTTTGTCATCCCATAAAAGCTCTCTGACTTGATGATAAAATGATGTATCTTTACTTAGTCTGTTGTTAATTTCAGGGTTGACTTCATTACTTCCATTAACAATGCTACCCAGATATGTAAACTTTTCTACATTCTCGAACCGTTCATCTATGTTCACTTGGTTTCTCTTTTTCTCTTTTCCACAGTGCATGACTACAATTTTCTTTTTACTAATTACCATTCCAAACTCCTTCAGATTTTCATTCCAAAAAATGTCCAGTACCCTTTGTTCTTCCTTTTCTCCCTTTCCCCAAATCGCCACATCATATGCAAATACCAAAGCATTCACTTCATCACTACTGATACTCTGTTTTACACGTTTTATGATTTCATCTATATAATAAACAATAATGGCGACAGTGCACTGTCTATCTTCAGTAGTTCCTTGTTTACATGTATGTGCATTAATATAATTCTTTCATTTACATACTCAACTTCAGCTATTGGTTCAACATTCTGATCTAGTATATAGTGTACAAATTTACTCATCTCTGGCTTGCTAAGCCTAACACATCTGAGGATTTTTTTTGGGGTTTACTCCCTTAGTCTTTGAAGACTCCACAAGGCAGTTGTTTCCTCCTCTAATTTTTCCCAGAGAGGATGGGTTGCCTCATCCACCATCTTCGCCATTCCGAAGGTCTCCTTCTCTGCCTAAGATGCTGTTGAGGTCTTCACCTGTAACCTGGGGGATGGGTTCCACGTTATACCCTGTGAGACTGGGTTCCTACCATAACTTAGCTCTCCTTCACTGCGGCCTACTGATGTGGAGGTTATCCACCCCCGCAACGTGGATGTGTCCGACAAGAATTACTCAAGTGAAGGATAGGGGAGGTGATGCTATGTCCTCTGAGCCGGGTTAATGGTTGTGTATGATGCCACAACAAATTCATGTAAGTACATAAAAATGAGATATCGGCAAAAAAAGAAAAAAGTCTTACCTTTTATAGGGTACCATCTTCAAATTCACTACCAGCACTGGAGGAAGAACTGCTGCTACTGTTATCACTGGTCACATCTCTCCATAAGAAATCATCCTCCTCCCATCTAATGAATTTGAGATTTCTGTTTTCTTGAAGCTCTTTTCAATCACCTTCGAAGGAATCCTGTCCCAAGCGTGCAATATCCACTCACAAAGTAGTTCCACAGGTGGGTTCCAATCTTGCTTGCTGTTTGGGGTAAGTTTGTGCACACTTTCCTCCATCCAGCACTGATAAAGTTTTTGCACATTGTCCTTGAATAGTTTATTTATCAAAACGCCCAAGGGTTGAAGTACCAACGTCGGTCTACCAGGAATTTCTGCCAAATCGGTTTTCATGTTTTCCAATAATTTTTTGGTGTCTTCCATCAGGTGACCACAAAAACTGTCCATTACGAGTAGGGAGGGACCCTGCTCGATTTCCGCAAACCGTTTGTACCCATCTTGTAGATTAATAAAATTTTTGAGATCACAGAAAGCACATGTGCCGTACCCGAAACACTCATAAAATATGTTTGTACCAGACTGGAATAGTGTCACTAGCCACTTCTGCGCTGATTCACTCACTGAACTAGTGCAGTGGTATTTCCTACTGGTTGATAACAGCACGTTGCCCAGTATTTGCAATGCCCTGTTTCATAATAGGAAGGCTGCTACTCGAGTAGTTGACATCTTTATTTCGAAACTCATCTGGAGCTGCGTGATGGATGTTCGAAAAAATGGGAGCATTTCTTTTTCTCCACTTTGGACCCAAAAATATTGGGATGCAGAAATGATGCAAAGGCGTTAATTGTTCGAGAACATACGGTAAGTTGATTGAGCCTTTTCGCGTAAAATATATATATATATTTTTTTTTTTTCATCCATTCATTCTCTTTTTTCCCATTACAGATGATGCATACTTATTATTCCCTTTATTGATGGTCTCACCATGCTGCGCAACACACTGTTCCACTTTTTAAAAAGGATTAGCAAGTTTTATGTCAACCAAACAAGTTTTTAGATGAGAGGATATTTTACCTCAGCGTGTTTTTACTTTCAGTCATGATCATTGTATTTTAATTTAACACACTTCATCAGTGTTTTTGTTTGCATAAATGTAATATTTGAGTTTTTACTGAGGATGGCCTTTAGATAGGCTGAAACATGTATAGATATCATCCCATCTTATTTAGATTGTTGTTTTGTATTGAAAAGGAGGAGTTTATAAAACTCTTTATTTGTAAAATGATAATCGTCAATACGGAATGAGATTTATAACATGCAATAAAATGTGGTCGTGAAAATTCAACATTCAGTATTTGTTAGCTGCTTAAGTGCCTTGAACTTAATAACTATGGCAAGAAAGTCTTTCAGATAGTGAAACTACAAACCAGGTAATACCGTATTTCACGGCATAATCGTCGCTCTTTTTATACCAAAATTTTCGAAAAAAATTGTAGGGTGCGACCATTATACGATGAATATTTAATACCAGTATTTGTATTACTCAAAAAATGTATTTATAACTAAATTGTATTTGATACAAATTTAAGATGCACGTAATACTCGCGTTTATACATCAAAATAATTAAAATAGTCTAAAACAAAATTCATAATTTTTCGCAACAATTCGGCGAACGTTTTTCCAACTTGAAAATAAAAATGAACGTATTAAGTTAATTTGTCATTAATTTGAGTATTAAAGTTAAAATATTAGGTCTACACTTGCAAAAAATTATCGCTTTGTTGTGAAATGCGGACTTACCGGTACGCAATTTATTCCAAATCTTCGGTGTCTCTATCGCAGGTTTCGCTATCTGATGCGCCGCCCTGGCCTCTGTTAATACCAGTATCAGATTCTTCGTCTCCCTGCCACACTGCGTCATCTTCGGAACCGTCTAGTGCATTCGAAATCCCAGTCCTTTTGAAGCTCTTGGAGACTAGTTCAGGTGGTATAAGATCCCAACTCTTCTTCACCCACGAGCATAACAAGTCCAAGGGTGGACGCCTGATATTTCCGGCGGGCGTCAATTGCTGATCGCCGCTCATCATCCACTCGTTGTAAAATCGACGTAAGTGGTCTTTAAAGGGTTTATTAACACATACATCTAGTGGCTGCAAAGCAGATGTTAGGCCACCAGGAATGACTAACTGTCGTGTCTTATTTGTAGTGAGAATTTGCTTCACTTCGTTCACGAGGTGACCTCGGAAACTATCTAAAACAAGCAGAGCTGGTTGTTTTAGTAGTGCACCAGGTCTTCTATTCCACACAGTTTTAACCCAGTCCAGCATGAGTTCTACGTCCATCCAACCCTTTAGTTGCACTCGTACATGAATTCCACGGGGAAACTGTGTATTCTTAGGCATCGTTTTCCTCTTGAAAATGATGTAAGGCGGCAACTTTCTCCCGTCAGCTGTAATGGCTAGCATTGCCGTGCATCGCAACTTCTCACTACCGCTGGTTTTCATTAATACACTCCGTGATCCTTTTAGCGCAATAGTGCTGTTGCGAGGCATATCAAAAAAGATTGGAGTCCGATCGGCATTACCGATTTGAGAAAGCAAGTACGAAGTTTCCTTGCGCAAACGTATGACAAATCGGTGAAAATGTACAATCTTGTCCGTGTAATCAGCAGGCAACTTTTGGCTTAGTGTTGTTCTCCTTCGCACTGACAGATTGTGTCGTCGCCTGAACCCCTTAATCCACCCACGAGTCGCCTTAAACTGAGTTACCGGTATGTTGTGTTTGCGCGCTACCTCCTGTCCCTTAATTTGTAACATTTCATATGATACACTGCAGCCATTGTTACGTATTTCACTGACGTACCTAAACACTTCTTCGTCAATTATAGGAAACTTCCCTGTTTTAGGACCTCTAAATGCGCGTCTAGAAGGGTTTGTGCTTTTTAGCTTGTTTTTTTACTTTCCGCCAGTCACGCACCAACTTTTCACTCACAGAAAATTTTCTTTCTGCAGCTCTGTTCCCGTGCTGTTCAGCGAAGGCAATTACGCTTAGCTTGAAGCCCGCAGAATAGTTTCTATATTTACCCATAATCGCTTATAAATGCTTCACAAGTGCACCCTACGGGTCAGGGTAACCACAGTAATTCCCAACTAGTCAGTTAAATACATCTCAGGGTATCCATGCCTCCAGAAAAATGGTTAATTTTTCTATGTTTGGTTTTACGTGTGTCCGAAGAGAAATAACGGTACCATACGCGGTTCAGAGAAGGTAACGATATCATACGCGGTTCAGAGAAAGTAACGATACCATACGCTCAGTAATTGTTTTGTGAACGTAAATTTCAGTCAGCCTTAAAAAAAAAAATATATTCGCACAACGAGAACCTTACACACTAAGTAAAACTATTAACTACCAATATGAATGAAAACTCACTTCATTATATAAGAAACTAATCAAGAAACACATTTATTAAATTGTCAAGTTTCGCAAAAGAAATGGTTAATACCAGGTATGACTCATAAACTTCAATTATCAACTTAATAAATAAATATTTTAATCAGTGAATCAAATATGTTAGGTCAGCGCTGCCTAATTCCTAAACTAAGCTTACATCTTAATGCACTGAGTAACGTATTCCTGAAATGAATTATCTTCCCTTAAAAAAAAGTTACATTTTATCACTTACATATATTGCATTGCAGTCTTTTGGCCACGGTCGAAATTCGTTATATCAATAAATTATTCCATCAGTCACGGTATAATTATGTACCTTATTGAAAATACAACCATCACGTTGTTCAAGTCTCTGCGAAAATGAATTGAATTTGAATAATATGTCCTGACTACAAATATCAGTTACCTAAGTTATGTTGAAAAGTATCTGAGTTCGTTGGTGCAGGTTAACGTGAAGAAAATGAAATATTGAATCACGCACTAAGTTCCTCGGTCCTATTGCCATTTAAATTACGGCTCCTAACTAAGTATTCGCTCTAATAATATTTCATATTAACAAAACATCGATGATATCCTACGTAAATGTCAAATAATTTCCCTATTCTAGCTAAATAATTTCTTATGTATCGTATACCAGCTCGATATACATATAGCCAGTGAGCATTTTTCATATATAGGTGTGCTAATGCCAACACAAAGATGTTTCAACACTACATTATGATACTACTTGCATACAAGCTTATTCTTCCATGCAATAACCATTCATTCAGAATATGACATAATCATGTATTCATTTACCCATCACCGGTTGTTATTACTGTCAAACCACTTTCACACATCATTAAAATATACGTAATATTATTTTCCATACCTTGCTATAGTTCCTCTCTGGGGCATACTTATATTCTGTAATCGCACTACATGTGCTCCAACATCACATATTAAATATATCAAATACGCTTCACTTCCTATTAATCTGCGCAATATATCATTTAAAATATTATACACACTTCCATTATCTCACTATTAACCTTCAATTCAATTTATATTTAATTCATTTATCATCCATAACTACCGCGTTTAACCTCCAATATTTAATTACACACGACGATACGTATCTCATCAGTAGCGCAGAATTCGTTCCTCAAAACGCATTTTAATCATGCAATTCCGTATATAACCCCAAATTCAGTATCTTTCCTTTCAATAAAATCATACAGCAAAGAGTATGGTAACTTATCTTAACCAATTCAACATGCGTCCCTCTGTGACGTAACTGGGTTTGACTATTACTACATCACTCATGGACCTTTCTAACTAACCGGGATTCTTTGAAAACAGCTGTTACACTATGTCGTACTTTTAAATCGTATTCCTTCATCCTTGGATAAAATAATGTAGTAACACGTTACCACTCCGTAACGAGATATCGTCTTAAATATTTCACACTGCACTTTCTTATATTCACAAGCACACTTAATTATCTCACGCTTAGGCTATTCAGATCTACTGTATATACTGGTAATACTCCACATAAGAAATTATATTACTTAATACTATTACTTAGCTCGCCATTCAATATCTCGGGCCTTAGTTGCTCCTCGGTGTGGTCGTAGTCCTTGGATCGGGAACTGGGCAGGATTTCCACCAGTGGTATCTCAGGTAGTGTGACCTCCTCCACACGGGTCGGGTTGTTTTAACGGCCAGGATGACATCTCCCTCCAGGTTGGTCTATGTCGATTTAGCAAGCCATCATCTGTTCAGCAACACAGTAGGCAATATGCGATGATTCTGAAAAATATAAGCTCATCATAGTTCCGCGTAGAATATATATTTTTATGGTGATTGCTTCTTTATTTGGTTTTCCTTGTGATTATTTTCACTAAGAGTGGCTTAATCTCGAGCTCTCACGTCTCAATCAAGTTCCTATTTTCAAACGGCTTTGCGTCTAAGTATCTGGACGTATTATTCAAAGCTTCAGGATTTTACTCCCTCTTTCCAGTATTTTAACGCTTATCTATTCTATTCGCTCAATATTTCCTTCTTCACAGCTTAATACTTCTCGCTAAATATTGCCAATCTTGCTTATTTTCGAGTGCGAAGTTCGGAACGTCTTGTTCTCACCACGTCAATTTTTCAAGTCAGTTTTTATAATAATCTGTTTTATCCTTCTTATTTTTTAAAAACAATTCTATCGATTCTACACCATTGTACACCGCCTTCATAGTGGTAGGTTTAAGTTAGTCATGGCCTCCTAGCATACATCAATATCGATATCTTATTATACATTTCCTTGCCTTGGTTGGCCTCTACCTTCCGTAGGCGCCATTTTGAATACGTCCAGTAAATGCATCGGGTACACAAGTTGATGTTTTGCGATATAAATGACTTTCCGTAATTGTTCACTATTAAAACAAATTATTTCTGCAAACACCCAAAACACAAATTAAAAACTTAAATTCTCACTCACACATGTCTACAGTAATCACGTAAATCTGAAACAAATGAATGCATCTGTGATCTGTCCATTCCAGAGCAGCCAATACTGTTAGGCAGCAAGGAAGCATGCAACAATTTATCAGTTTAGCTCGTTGGTTGCGACACACTACTGCGCTTGCGCAAAGCTCTCAAACCGGAGCTCTAGCTAGCGCGGTGTAGATCTACTGTATAGTTGACTGTATTCCGAGACGTCAGTAACTAACATTCATTTTTTTCAATTTCTTTTAAACATACGGTAATTAGGTTAATATTTCTTCCCAGTTATTGATGATTTTACGTTACATTACTGTCGAGTTTATAAAATAAAACTTTAATAGCATTGGATAATAATTATCTTGACTGCTTGGATAAAAGTTTTCATCCCATGCCCGGACACTTATGACGTAGTAGTAGTAAGATAAGAGTCTAGCGATGACAACTGAGACATCGTAAATAATTCGGCTGAATAATTCCGTGGAAATCTGCGTTATCGTCTTGGATTTCACTTCGTGCGCAATAACACAGGAGCCGGCCCCATGGTGTAGGGGTAGCGTGCTTGCCTCTTACACGGAGGCCTCGGGTTTAATTCACGGCCGGGTCAGGGAATTTGACCTGTATCTGAGGGCTGGTTCGAGGTCCATTCAACCTACCTAGCCGGTATTTCCTGGCGACGTTGCCGATAAGCGATAACTTACAGCCTTACGTATTTCAAATGGGAACTCATAATATGTAGGTGGTGAATAAATAGTACACTGTCTCGCGACCACGTTGTCAAACTGCCGATAGTCTACCGGTAAGCCATGCGTCGTACATATACCGGTATTATTTATTTATACGTTGTGCAACATGTCGCAAACGTGACTGTGTTGCCAAATTGCCCATAAACCATACACGTATTTAAATTGCGCATTCATGTGCAACTTATGTTGCAGTTCCATTTACCTTTTAACCAGATTAGTGAACAAAATTTGGACGTGCGACGATTATGTAATTAAAGGT
The DNA here is from genome assembly GCF_040414725.1 of Anabrus simplex. Classification (NCBI taxonomy): domain Eukaryota; kingdom Metazoa; phylum Arthropoda; class Insecta; order Orthoptera; family Tettigoniidae; genus Anabrus; species Anabrus simplex. The sequence continues at coordinate 1,137,215,889 of NC_090265.1, forward strand.
TTAAAGTCCGATTTTTGTATTGAAAATAAAGGATGCGACGATTACGCGGTGGCGACGATTATGCCGTGAAATACGGTACCTGCAGTGTCTTATGAGTTTACACACTCCGATGTTGAAAATAGGGATAATGAAAAAGATGTTGACATTGAAAGTGGATGTGAAGATAGTTTAATGGCTTCTCCTTCAAAGCAATTCAGGATTTGAGTAATATTTGGCAGTAGAGTGATAAGAGAATTATTGATTATCTTAACAATTCCTTATCAGGAAAGGTTAGTCTTCATCCATTCAGAAAGGGAAAAACTTTGCATGCCTCTGTTTTTTTATCTTTTTATTGACAATTTGTGCATATTTTAACAATCTTTTAAATTCCTTTATGTTTTGCTTTATTGAAACAGAAATCTTGTTACATTGTCTTGCTTCAATTTTGGAAATGTTATTGTGCTCTAGGCAACAGGGTTTTGGTGTGCTGTCAGTGGCCTTAGCATCTCAGGCATTAACAATGATGTCTGCCTTATTGGATGACCTGCAAGTAGAAAGTGCCTGCCAGCCTGAGGAGGAACTAGAGCCTGCCTCACTTGATATCCTTGGCCAATTCACCGCTCAGCAGCGTGCTGCCCGCTTTCTGAGCGCTGCACCACTTAATCAGTTGCTCTTCTATTTGGCCACCATCAGCTATCGGAAGGTATGGCAATACTTATGTTAACTGTGCTGTTATACTTTTTTGTAGTCTGGTGAAGTAATTTTGTTTTATAATAACTCTCATTCATTATGTACTACAGGCTTGCACTCTCAAGAGAATTCAAAAACATCCTCCCGAAGGCGACACATTCAGTACTTCTGATTCCACAACATATTATGAAGATGACTTCAGCTGTTCAGACGAGAGTTCTGCTGATGATGGTCAGTTATATTTTTGTACTTATACCTTATACATGTTACAAGAAACCCAATCTTATTTGAATCGGTATTTAACTAGTGGGCTATTCCATAATTCATCTCCTATTTCCAGAAAGAACAGAGTAACTGCCACAATCAAATTAAGGACTATATCAATTTTATAAGAATAAATTCATGGATGAGGCCTTTCCTAAAAACATGTTTATGTTTAAGATTAACATTATTTATCTTTTGGAATACTTTGAATCAATAATAGCTCCATCAATTCAGTAGAGCGAATGTGTTCACTTTTCATGCCCCTTTTTAACAGAGACTGTCATGTTTTTGCTCACTTGCATCTTTGTAGTTTCTTAAACCATATACAGTAAAACCTTGTTAATTCGAAGTCGTTGGGACTCAAAAATGGGACTTTGAATTACGTGATTTCGAATTAACCGCCAATTCGCAATTCAGAAGTGCCAACTCTTGCCGCGTTACAAATATTCTAAGGCCCGTTACAGCATGCAGTTAACCTTGATTCACAGTTTATACCTTTGAAATGCCATGAAAAAAGATCTATTTCCAAAATGTACCCAAGAAGGTGCATTTACAATATTCAAATAATGCACTCGGATATCTTACTGGTAACCATAACCTCACTCAACGAAAGAGAGAGAGAAAAGCACGATTCAAAGACGAGGAGATATCTATGCTGGCTCCCCTGTGGAAGTGCTTTATTAATTGGATTACTATACTGTATGCATTTTAGATGCCTTGTATTTACACAGAAAGTACCCGATGCCCTTAAAATCGAACTTTTCTATGACTCTATCCTTGTACGATTTCCCGCCATGGCTCTTCTCTCGTACTTCAGAAATGTGAACACTTGCCGCATCACAGGGTATTCTAAGACCCATTGAAAATGAAATGGCGCATGGCTTTTAGTGCCGGGAGTGTCCGAGGACATCTAAGACCCATTAATACATGCAATCACCTCGATTCACGGTTTAAACCTTTCAAATGCCATGGAAAAAAAAAAACTATTTCCGAAATGTACCCAACAAGGTGCATTTACAATGTTCAAATAATGCACTTGGATTAATCACTGACAAACATAACCTCACGCAACGAAAGAAAAAAAGCACAATTCAAAGACGAGAATAAATTATGCCGGTTCCCCTGTGCAAATGCGTTATCTTTTTCGATTTCTGTACTGTTTGCATTTTTAGATGCTTTGTACTGGCATGGAAAGTGCCCGACACCCTTAAAACAATGTAGCTTATCGAACTTTCCTATCTCGCGCCCATGTGCATTGCAACGCACTACTATGACCCCCATCCCTCACCCATGTACGATTTCCTGATTGGCAATTTCTCCTTTAAAACCATAAGAACGTTTGGGCTCGCATTAAAATAAAGCAATGCAGTTTTACCAGCAATGACAATATTTGTCGGTGCGTACGAATTTATTATATGAGCCACGTTTTTTCGTCAACTGTCGGCATCGCCAGTGTTCGCGGGATTCTGTTTTCCCGCACATTGCCTGTTGCGTGATATTACGGCATTCGTTAAAATGTTGAATACAAAAGAATTCCGATTTCATTCAACTTAGCAATCATGAAGTGCGCTGTAAACCCACCGAAGTGAGTGTAAGTGCGGAAAGCTACCCTTCCACGTTCCAAACGCGCATTCTATTATGAAGCGGATTGGATAAATTTCGAGTTGAAATTACTCTGTAACATTTTAAAATGTAAAGGTAGTTTCGAATTAAAAGTCTGAATTTCGTTAATGGAGCCGACATTGTATTTCTAATTACAAATTATCCGTATTTCGAATTAAAAAATTGAAATGAGATGCAAAAGTGTATCTCATGTTTCCGGGAACGAGAGCTTCTTTGAATTAGGCGGGATTTTGAATTAACCAATTTCGAATTATCGAGGTTCTACTGTACATTAATACAGTACCTGTTCATCTCCTTGACTGTAATGTGTGTGAAATTAGAAACTGCTCTAGATTTTGTGCCTTTACCCATTGGATGACAGGAATTGAAGACATCAAATATTAAATGAATAATCTTAACAAATTTACTGAGCTCGATAGCTGTAGTCGCTTAAGTGCGGCCAGTATCCAGTATTCGGGAGATAGTAGGTTCGAACCCCACTGTCGGCAGCCCTGAAGGTGGTTTTCCGTGGTTTCCCATTTTCACACCAGGCAAATGCTGGGGCTGTACCTTAATAAGGCCACGGCCGCTTCCTTTCCACTCCTAGCCCTTTCCTGTCCCGTCGTCGCCATTAGACCTATCTGTGTCGGTGCGACGTGAAGAAAAAAAAAAAAAAAAAAAAAGAAAAAAGAAAAAAAAATCTTAACAAATTTAACTGTGGGTTCACATCGTGCAAATTCCTGAAACCCTAATGCATTACATAAAGACATAGCACAACCCATTTCATTTTTTGGGTTTCATAGTAGATATGTCGTCATCTCAGTTTATTTGCAGCATGTAAACTCTCTTTTTCCTGGAGAGTAACTAGACTACAAAAATAATCCCATTTAATCTTATTTTGGTCACCTCCTTGAATAGTGCCATCAACAAGAACTTCCCTTTGTGCCAGCAAGTTCCGCATTAACTTTAACTTATGTGCAGCATAAAAAAAAAAAAAAAAAAAAAAAAAAAAACCCACACTTTTCTCTGCTGAAAAGATGAGTGAATGAACCAGCACTGTACATTATCATCAGAAAAAGTTAAACCTAATTTCTGCATAACAGATTTATTTGTAGGTGTTCCATCACAGACTACACTTACTATGCTGACTCCTGTTCCATGCAGTTTCGTAAGATACTGCTCTATTAAATTAGCTTTCATAGTAGCTGATGTGCCATCTACAAGGCAATAACCAACAGGTGTCTTCCAGTTATGATTTAAAGCTGTAACCATAAAAACAAGAGCTTCTCTGGCCAAGGGACAGTCATCACTTCCAATAAAACACTGCCCTGAATTTACATAACCACAAATTTGATTACCGTCCCACACAAGATCTTTCTTTATTGCCATTTCATCAAACATTAAAGATGCAAGGATAGGCTCGGCTCTTCCCTCTACCTCCTGTGTAATTTTCACGAAACTTTCCTCTGTGAATCCTGGATTACCGTCCAGAACTGATGCCCAACGACTCAGAGTCCTTGGTTGAGGAAGTTTAACGTGTTTCCTGAGGTACTGATAGGTTCGTGAGGAATAAAAATGTAGCGTCAAAGCAAATTTTCTTACTTCCTCAGTATAATTCTGACCACAACCCTTGATCTGAAGTTCTAAAAGTTCCTTCAATACGCCAGTAAAACACTTGTCTAAAATTTCAGAGCCACATTCACACTGTCTTTTATTAAGTCCTAAAATTAGCTGCTGGTAATTAATTATTTTACTCCTCTTTCTATTAATGTTCTGTTGAAGACATTTATTTTTTTCTTTAAATTGGCATTTTCTTCCATTGCATTGTCATATATACTTTTCATTTTGCGTGGACTAGGGACACAGTATCCATGATCATTTCTTATGATCTTCAGTTCAGCACTTCCTGAAAACAGGAAAGAAGTAAAAATGAAACAAACTAAAACATATAATCCACTGTTGCTGGTAGCATTACTATTGACAAATAAGGACTAGATCTTTCTACAAGGAAAAAATTGCCAGTTTACTGGATGTGCCAGCATTCCAACAGACTACATCTCTGATGACTTGAGACATGCTAAAGGAAAGCTATACAGTATTCAAACTTTACAAAAACATTTGATAGTATTAACAGACAACAATACGTTAAAACCATGATCATAGGAAAGGACCACATACTGGTAATTACTAAAATAGTTAGCCTACTGTATTTACCCATGTATTAGACCCCCTTCGCGTATTACACCCCCCCCCCCCCCCCATGGCTTTTCAAGACGAAGAAATAGAAAAAATGAAACTTACATACAAAACCCCGCAACATAATTCATCAAAGAACGATTCTGCTTTGAAGCAGCTACAAGTCTTATGCAGCTCTGATAACATCGCACGAATTTGTGAATAGTTTCGTCCGTACGACTCGCATTGAAAACACGCGTCAAAGTCATGCAGCACATCTGTGTCTTGTAGATAAGAAAGGTCTGCCCCCGTAACGTAGGCCTACTGCAGGTCTGATGATGTCGCACAAATAGGTGAACAGTTTCGTGTTGGACCCGCGCATTGCAAGCAGCATTGGTCATGTATATATGTCTGTGTTTTGCTGTCAAGAATGTCCGCCAGTGTAATGGTTAGCACAATTAGCTGCCATTCTCGGGAGCCTGAGTTTGATTCCCCGTACCGGATTGCCAGAGATTAACGAATGGCAGGAAGGTTGATTTGCGGTAAAAATGGTACATGCAACACCCTTCCACTGGGGGCCTGTCTAAAAGAGAGCTGCACCACCTCGGTATGAGGAAACAAATTTACTTTAAGAAATATTCACGGTTGTTGCTAGGCTTATTAATGTAGGCAGGCGAGATCATTAACAAAGTGATCTTTTAATATCTCGTAACTTGGGCCAGTATAGGGCTTTTTGGGAGAGAAGTATGTTTAAAACATGATAAAAACAATCCAATCACAATTGTTTTACTCGCCAAAGTACCTAACAAATAATAATATTAATTTTTTTAATGTCCCCACTTAGTTTCATTGTTTTTGGAGATGCGAAACAAAACATACTAGGGTATGCTTTAATAAAAAATGGAAGACAACGAACGTATGAAATTAAACATTATGATAATAAAAACGCATTACAGCCACACCTGTAGATATCCATAAAAGCGGCAAACTTTCCTGTTATTTATTTCTATTCTTTCCATCTTGGAACTTTTGGCACCATTCGGGCGATACCATACCTATCGCCTATGCGGTCTCACATATCTCACTTACAGCTGTTTAGGTAAATCCTGATGTGATAAATGTAGAGAAATAGGCATGAAATATACTTAAAAATAAGGGTCTGACTTTCAACAGCTGCAGTTTTTAAAACAATGCTTCCAGTCACTATGTATTACATTCGAAAATACAACTCGTAACATACCCTAGTTATCAGCTGGTGGTTTGGCATGCTTTCAACAACATGGCTTTATTCAGGAAGAGTGGCTTCTGCTACAAATACACCAGCTGGGAATATCAGAGACCATCTCCAGAATCCATTTGGGAATAGCTTCACTCAGTTTGGACTCTACACTCGGGAACGAAACTATTTTTAAAAGGTTCAAAAAGACAGGACCTCGAATGCTCTCGGTCTTGTTTACAGTTGCAGTGCATGGCTGAGTAGGTAGCAGTGAAGATAACGTCACTTGGAATGAAGACACGCCAGTAGCAGGGAAGTTAGCTGCACAAGACAATTAAAATGAAAGCAGTTATCAGGTTTACTGTGTAGTAGGCCTGCTGCTCAACTGACAGAGACAAAAGACTGGCCATTGGGTTATTTTGCATCAATATTGCATAATGTGATATGATACCCTTATCCCTTTTCTCTATGGGGTCGAGTATGAAGTGAGACAAATCTTTGTAGCAAGTTTTTAAGTCCGGCCCTTCCCGACGTTGAACTCATCAGAGGAACGAATGATGTGATGTGAGTAACTAAGTGGACTATATTTATTTTATATGTAGGCCTAAAAGTAGTGTTCACTATTTATTGACTTTTAACATTTAGAAATACTGCCTTCCAACGAAAATAGCCAGTATAACTCAAATACATTCATAGGTTTTGAACGTGTAAACATTCTACACTGTTCTTTAACAAATTATAGCTCTTTTTGCCTTGAAGTCATGTGTTCACTGCACAAAATTTGAGGTTATCGCATATTGGACATCCCTTTACTTTTTTTGGCTGTAAAAGTGGAGTAAATACGGTACATGCATACTATAAAATAATAACGTAGTAATTCATGACAGTGCTATTGTTTTTACTATTTGTTTTACGTCACACCGACACAGATAGATCTTATGGCGATAATGGGATAGGAAAGGCCTAGGAGTGGAAAGAAAGCGGCCATGGCCTTAAGGTACAGCCCCAGCATTTGGCTGGTGTGAAAATGGGAAACCACGGAAAACCATTTTCAGGGCTGCTGACAGTGGGGTTCGAACCCATTATCTCCCGGATGTAAGCTCACAACTGTGCAACCCTAACTGCGTGACAACTCGCCCTGTGATAGTGTTATTCTATCACAACCAATTCAGCAAACAATCTGGTTCTACAGGGGGATCTTCTGAGCCACATTTTAAAAAATATGGTTACAGGAGATATAAGTTGCATTGCCAATTCCACAAAAGTAAATATTTACACATATGCTTATGACCCTTCTACATCAAAAGAAGAACTTGAATATCTCTTAACATCTTGCAGCGTGGACAATGACCAATGAATTGGAAATTGACCTCCAGAAAACAGAGTCCCTTGAATTTCACAGCAGAGGATGAAGATTGGCAGGAGATAATGTACAGATACACATTTCAACTAGTAAATGTCAATAAATTTAAAAATCTAGGGATAACTCTTCAAACTCGGGGAATAGTTTTCATTACCCACGTCAAAGAAAGGGTAATTCAAGCTACTAGAGCAATGCAGGATATACAACATTTATCCAAGCTATCCCTTGCCTCTGTAATGAAACTTTTCAAACTAAACATTAACCCAATCTCTCTTAACATAGGCCAATGACATCCATAAATTCTGGGAATATCTACACACGAAAAACCGAATGGTACCGCTTCCATACCTGGTGTGCAGATTTAGGTATGATAAAAATCATATAAAAATTATGTGCAACAATACCTTAAGAAGCAGAAAGGAGAGATCCTTCTATTATGCTTGCCAGAAACCCACCAACCCCTCCCCTCCTCCCCCCCCCCCCAGAAGTATTCTCACTTATATAGAATAATTAAAACCAAGACTGTGTGGTATTACATATAGAAGAATTAAAATCAAGACCATGTGGTATTACTCCAGCCCAGTTGAAAACATATTTCTAATGTTATAAGTGGAAACCAATGAAATCTTACTTGGAGTGCGTTCCAGAGGGGAGATGTGTTCATTGCGATGCCCAGGAACCCACCATCCTGCCCCAAGAAGTACATTCACTTATATAACCTAACGAAGAGTATTATACGCCATTTTCATTTCTGAAGTAGCTACTTGTATTCCTATTGGCCAGTGTAAAGTAGCACGTGATCTCGCTCCCGTCAATAATGTTAATCATAATCCGTTACCAACCCTAGCACAAGAAAAGCGCAAGAAAATGTACTGGCAAGAGCCACTCCAGACCAATGGTCTTGTCTAGGTCCTATCCTAACGTCTGCACGTCAAGAACCAGTCCAGACCAACCGTATTTCCACACAAAACTAGTGGGCTAGGGCCACTTCATGGCTTCTAACCTGGGGGCCGAGCCCCCAGACTCCCTTTGCTTGTCCCTATATCACTGGTTTTGTACAGTTTGTACAGTCTGCACGGCAAAAAAAAAAAAACTCACCAATCGTGCAACAATAATCACCACCATCAGCTATCGAAGCATCACTCACTCATTAGTTCCTAAGTACAGAGGTTGACAGTACAGAGCACCGCTTGACAACATCCTTCCCAAGAAAGCTGCGAGCGTGTAAACAAACGACAGTCGTTATGCGGGTGTGAAAGTCTTGTCAACCGGGCTGGAGTAATGATGAGCTCACATCGTGTGCAAGTACAGGGCCGCCATATTCATTAAAAGTGAGAGAACCATCAATTTCACTCTCACTTATTGAAATTTTTGTCTAACATATCGAGACCAATGGTTTTGTCACTAACCTACCGTAACCTATCCAGACCAATGGTGGTGTCGTGCACGATACTAAAGGCCTAAGCGACTCTAACCTGTACGCCCCCAGGCCAATGGTCTAGTAACTAGACGGACCTATCCAATCCACGCCAATGGTTTTGTCGCTCCCTGGACCTAACAAATCCAGCTCAATGGTCTTGTCACTAAGATTGTGGCAGCCTGCCGAGTGTTACATGTGCCATGCTGGATCTCTAACCTCGCTTTCACACACCTGTTATGGAAGTTTTACCCCGAATACTGTAACAAAACATCCCATAGCGATAATGATGATAGACCGAACACTTTGTACGTTTAACCATTTGAAATAATTATTGTGTATGTCAATTATGTGAAATCGCATAGTTGCCAAATTGTTCAATTCCATATTTGTGGACGAAGATTCGAATAGTGGCGGCATAGGACTGGAGGCTCTCATATAGTTCATCATAGGTGGTCTAGTACGCTGTATTTTCATAAGGTGACTCGGAAAATCAAAAAACTGTAGGGATGGCTCTGGACAGCAAGCGTCTTCTATCATTGTTGATCACTATGTATTTTTCTTCAAAATGTTGTGAACACAGGAAACTGTGCTTTGTCAGAAACCATTTATCACGTTTCATATTTTTTATCCATTGTTTTGTGAGATCCTTATCTTTCAGAGGGAACCTACAAGACTAAAGCATAGACTGATTTACAAACACTTACAACGGGGAAACAGACTCTGCTAATGACAAAAATTGTATTCTTTACTAAAAAAAAACTTACCTGAAATATGATATATCCTTTGAGCTGCCTCTACGGAACATGCAATTGATTGCTGCACATATAGACGGCATAATTTATAAAGTTAATTTATAAGATTCAGTGCAATAAACCACGATAAGAACAGACCATAACCAGAATAAACCGTAAAACACGGGTGGATATAACATGGCGTCGCTATTTTGCCTTGGCACCGCCTAGAGCGCTGTAGCAGACATGTTGGCTACTCTATAATCCTATTTCTAGCTCGTTGGATGAAATGAATGACATGATATATGATAGTAACAATGAAGAGGATGAAATCGGCGCCGGAACATAGCCCAGTCCTCTCGAATAGCTCAAGACTTTACGTCCCCATCCGACGGACGAATCACCGTTAGGAGTGTCATATGCCCTCACACCCTATAACACAAAAAACGGCTTCCTACGCCATGGATGTAAAATGGCTCCTATCTTATGTATGTTGCCTAGCGACAGTGATTCTATGCATATAATCTTGGTGACAGCATGTTGGATTGTCATATCCCAATACACTTTTTGCGACGGTTTTTCTTTCATAACTCACCAACGAAAGCAAAAATGAAAATTCCGGCTTCGAGGTGCATTCGACCCCTTTCCACATACCTATGTTCAAAATTTCAGATCTCTGCGTGCTGTAGATTTTGCTGGGCATCGCGCACAGACAGACAAACACTTCCTTTTATTATTATAGATGTACAGTATTTCTTTCTTTAGTTTTTCCGGATTATCCAGATTTTTGATAATACGGATCAGTTCTGGTCCCACTTAACCCGGATAAACAAGGTTCTTGTGTACTACAAAATATCGCCAAGCCAAGTAACAATTGATCACAAGTAGTGCGATGTGAATAGTAATCTGTTAGCAAGTTCACTGCTGATCGCTTTTTCGTTACTTGCTCTAATTACCACAATGAGGGAATGATAACACTAAGATTCATAGGCATGATATTGCCATCCTTGCATTTGCATTTGATTACTGGTATACGTAATAAATTTTTATGTCTTTTATTGCATATATTAATATTAGGCCTACTCGACTTTTAAAGGTTACGGTATGTTATATTCTCGAGAATATGGTTTTGAGTGCAAGTATTGATTCTCAAAGTTCTGGAATGCATTAAATTCATTTCTGCCCATCTTGAAAAACGCTTAAGTTAGGATTTACTGTTTATGGGGTCAATATTTCTGGACGGTTGATGCAGTAAATTGTTTCTTCGAGGAATCGATTATGCAGGATTTTTAAAACATGATTCATTTAGGCTGTTTGTAGGACCTCGTAATTTGAATGAATAATTTGAGAAAACATTATTTCCTGGAATGGATAATTGGATGTTCCACTGTATTTCTTTAAAAATCATGGAAACAAATCTAACAGAGATACTGACAAGAAGTTCAAGAGAAACAAAATGACAAACCACTTAATAATACTGGAAGGTAACTGAGCGTCTATACCAGTGCTTTTCAAACTGGGTGTTGCCTGAAGATTTAGCCTATGGGGTGTGGTGAATTGTCTGATATAAAGCAGCTACAAACTAAAGTTTGGTTTGCACAGCTTGCTTTGGCTCTCACTGATCTTCCCTGACATTACGGTATGACAAGCGTGCACATTGCTGGGTAACTGGCTGGCTGTCAAGATGCCGTTAACACGTACTATAAGTAGCTGCACTCAGGTTCGTCGATTGATGTTAATCTTTCATTAATGCTGGAAACTCAGTGCTCAATGTGAAGTGTCCAAAAATATAAAACATGGTGTTGAATTGAACTGTTTACGATTGCCATGCTGTAAACATTATTTCTGAAGAAATATAGTATTCTAATAAATGTTTGCACAGACGACATAATATGAACAACTCAAAATAATGCATTCTAAGCACTCGGTTATGAAGGATTAAGGACTAAGTCATAAGAGGCAATATAATTTACCTGTCTTATCTACCTTCTCACAGTCTTCCCAATTACTGCTAACTTCCTGGGATACAGATTTGGATGAGTTGCCATCACTCACAGAAATAATGCAGCTGTTAATTGTCATCAGTGAGAGCATATTTAGACCTGTATTCATCTACTATCTTCCATACATGCTTGCAGTGATTTTTTTTTTTTTTTTTTTTTTTTTTTACCATTCGGTGTTAAATGTTCCAAAAATGCTTGCTCACAAAGTTTATGCTTCACATCTAGAGAGTCTGACACAGATTCACCAACTCTATCCTTGATATATGCCCATGTCAACTCAATAGGATAGAAGTCTGTGTGATAAGGCGGCAGACGCAAACACTATGACTGGCATTGGTAAATATCTTTCCAGTTGTGTTGGTCTTCTCACTAGGGACACTTTTACCAACATCTGCAATTCTGCTTGATCAAACTTCCTTCTTCACACCAGGCAAATGCTGGGGCTGTACCTTAATTAAGGCCACGGCCACTTCCTGCCAACTCCTAGGCCTTTCCTCTCCCATCGTCGCCATAAGACCTATCTGTGTCGGTGCGACGTAAAGCCCCTAGCAAAAAAAAAAAACTTCCTTCAACTTCGATGTTATGTGTAAGCCAATCAACTACATCTTTTTTGAATGATGAGAGTGTTGGCTTCTTTCTTTCTTGTACACTGCGATAACTAGCTTTGTCTGATATTGTTACTCTGTTCGGACTTAAGTTCGGTAGCATTTGTCTTTTCACCAAGGTTGAAAGATTGGTAGAGCTCATGTCGTTATGGTAGTCCCATATTTTTTGCTTTGCTTTGATTTGAATATGAATAAGGCATTTACTAATCCTCCCTCTCCCCTGGCATGCACAACCATAATGCAAGGACCTTTCCTTGTAGCTTGTAATTTTTCCCAGCTTTGTATCAGATTGCCAGTATGACAGGTCAGAGTGCATAGAATGAACAAATCTTTTGTCTAAATATACTATTTTCCAACCATTTGCTCTGCCTAAAGTACCTTCCTCTCCATTCCATATCAGGATTTTCTATCAACATTCAAGGACTACGGCACCCGGTCCACCGGATCCCCATTTCTTTCAATATCCTTGAAAGATACTCCCCAGTAGAGTATATTTTCTGATTTTAACCCATTCACTGCCAAACCTGTATATATACTTTATTGAACGCCGTGCCTCTTTAGTCAAACCCGTATATATACGTTTCGGTGCAGTGTGTGCTTCACCTGTCTTACAAATGTATGCGATAGAGCGTCATGCTTTGAGATTCTGTGGAAATGCTCAGGGAAGTTCTGTACGGCAGATATACCACTCCATTTTGCGTGTTTTGAAAGCGATCTGGTGTTACTTCAGCTTTGTTGGAGTGGAACATCTTTCCCGCTTACATGTAGCCATCGTGGCGTCTTGAAGTATACATTCATCTCTTGTTGACGAAGAAATTGAATGTTTCCTCATAAATAGTGATTCTGGAGTGCTATATTTTTGATAATGAGGATGGAGAATATATAAGTGGCGATATTGAACTACAAGAAAGTGCGTACTGGGCGAGTTGGCCGTGCGCGTAGAGGCGCGCGGCTGTGGGCTTGCAACCCCACTGTCGGCAGCCCTGAAGGTGGTTTTCCGTGGTTTCCCATTTTCTCACCAGGCAAATGCTGGGGCTGTACCTTAATTAAGGCCACAGCTGCTTCCTTCCAACTCCTAGGACTTTCCTATCCCATCGTCGCCATAAGACCCATCTGTGTCGGTGCGACGTAAAGCCCCTAGAAAAAAAAAAAAAAAAAAAAAGAAAGTGCGTGACTAAGTAGTAATGATGAATCTCATGCGGAATTGTCACCCCTTCCTCAGATGAATTATTTTTCCCTAAATGTAAATGATTTTGATATTACCAGTTCTTGGATCAACAATTTTGTATTATATTTCAGTAATGGTATCACCGAGCACAGTAGCCACGCATATTAACATGCTACGTCTATGGAGTCAAGCTCTGCACTCGACAGGCGAGTGGGTTCGAACGCCACCATTACCTGTCCTGAGAATGTCTTTTTTTGGTTTCCCTTTTGCATTCCCAAGCAAATGTTGGGACTGTTCCTGTTCATAAGCCACAACCGATTCCTTCCACGTCCTTACCCAGTTTCATTTACCATCATTCATCAAAACTCGGCACTGAAAAGGTTAACATACTGTTCATTTTCATTGTAGGTACATTTTTTTCTGTCACATAAAATTCACTTGCTTTCAAACGTATTCCACCTTTCGTTTAGTCATCTGTTTTATTTCTTATTTCCTTCTGTTATGGGCCGTTTTCTTGCCATCAGATGCAGAAAACTGCAGATGACCCTTAGTCATAGACGTCCTCCTTTCCACTATTATATGATTCACCCGAGATGGTGGAACCCCTTGCAGTCCGATTCATATCAAATGTAGAAGTTAACTGAGTGCAGTATTACCCAGAGAAACTTAAAGCAACTTTTTAAACGATCTTCTTTCATCCTCAATGAAAGGGAGTCTCAGAAACTTATTAAATTGAAATCGGGTATCTCCACGGCCAGGGCGCTACCAAAACTAGATAAAGAAAATATATCTAAAAACCCTGTATATGAGGCATTTTTTTTTTTTTTCAATATTATAGGTTTGAGACTAATAAGTCCATTAAAAATTCAAAAGAATTTTGCGATCGGACCAAAGATATAAACGTGAAATTGGACCAGAAAATGTATTTAATCAATGTCAGACATGTTTCCGAATATTCTGGTATCAAAAACAATAAGTCTAATAAGGAAATCTACTCAAATATAGTAATTTAATTAGGTAAGAGGAAGACAATTTTATTAATGTCGTGAAGTTCGCCACTGCTAAAAATGATTTCACCTTTAAAGGTCAGATTTATAAACAGGGGAGGTCTTCTCATAGGCGCTCCATGGAGGTAATTTACATGGAGGAGGTGAGTGACCAGATGGCCACACAATTTACATTTCACATTGCACTTATTCAATAGGTCATTTATATTTCCTTCCTTTTTTGGCCCATATTGACTGCCAAGATCAACTTGTCATTCAACATATGTCCACCTTTCTTCAACTTACCACAAGATGCTAATTTAACATCACATTAATTAACACTGCTCTGTTTATATACACATGTCAATAACACATGCAATATGTAACACGTACAATATGTTCACAATGTTGGGATAACTACAGGATTAATTTATTTTGCATAGCCACTTGTGTTGTATTACATTTGTGCAATTCCACACATGTAACGATATTTTAACCTGTGCAATAGCTGGACTTCATGTTTCATATCATGTTCATGTTTGTTACTTTACGACTCAAGATTCACAAAATGCCAGTATGCCGCGTCACAGGATTCATAAACCTTTTATCCACTGATTTTATTGTGTTCTTACCGTATTTTCAATGATGTTATGTGTGACTGAAGATGTCCCGAAAGAGGGACGAATCATGTATCACCAATATCATTTAATGTAGTCTTATTAATAAAGACGATTATGGTATTTTAAAGGTGGAAAATTAAGATTTTCACAAGTTACTACTTTTTGAGAATATGGGCTCAAATATGAAATTTATCACGTGCCATGAAGGGAGAGACAGAAAAATACCACAGAACCAAAGTTAGGTATTGACTGCTGCTGTCGGATGGAGTTGATCTGAGTGATGCTTACCTCATGAGCTACCGAAGTACTTGTATGAAATTGAAGAACTACTACTAGAAGCACTTTTACCATATGCTGGACATAAGCTGCCACCATGCCTACTTGTTGTATAAGAAGTCAGGAGCTCGGGATACACGACTAGAATTCCAGATGAGAACTGAGAACATCATAATGAAGCACAACAAGCCTGTTCGACTCGTTGGGTGAATGGTCAGTGTACTGGCCTTCGGTTCAGAGGGTCCCGAGTTCGATTCCCCTGCCGGGTCAGCGATTTTAACCTTCATTGGTTAATTCCAGTGGCCCGGGGGTTGGGTATTTGTGCTGTCCCCAACATGCGTGCAACTCACACACCACACATAACACTATCCTCCACCACAATAACACGCAGTTACCTACACGTGGCAGATGCTTCCTACCCTCATCGGAGGGTCTGCCTTACAAGGGCTGCACTTGGCTAGAAATAGCTAACGAAATTAATTAAAACATCAAGCCTGAAAGACTGCAGCCGGGTGAATCTTCGAGGACTCCTCCCTCAGTGAGAATCAGTGCTCCTCACTATCCCTCCTACACACCCTATGAGTGGGGGCAGTAGAATGACATCCATGTAAGGGTACGAACATGCAGAGTGGATTACTCCTCACTCAGTGCTCATAGCAGTGCTCTTCCCTCATCACTCATCATTCAAAGGCGCACATACCGGGTAGGAGATCCTCGCTCTTTCTTCATTAATGAGGAAATGTTTTCCATCCAGTTATGATTGTGCAGCATTCACGAGAAGATAGCGTTGTGTTCTTTAAATGTAATTTTGTTTCATGAAAATGTTCATACTCCTCTGTATACATAATAGTACTGGGCGAGTTGACCGTGCGGTTAGGAGCCCGCAGCTGTTAGCTTGCATCCGCAAGATAATGGGTTCGAATCCCTCTGTTGGCAGCCCTGAAGATGGTTTTCCGTGGTTCCCCATTTTCACACCAGGCAAATGCTGGGGCTGTACCTTAATTAAGGCCACGGCTGCTTCCTTCCCATTCCTAGGCCTCTTGTATCCTATTGTCGCCATAAGACCTATCTGTGTCGGTGCGACGTAAAGCAAAATAGCATACATAATAGTTAAGTATAGTAGCAGAAGTGATGATGAACTTCTGATAGCAAGCAAACTGTACTTAATTTAAAGTTCTGACAGAAGATACAGAGCATCATTTATACCAATAAGTGAAGAAAGACCCACAGAAATGTCACGACTATTGAAGAATGTCAATGCAGACATTTCAGTATACGACTCCTTGGCTGAATGGTCAACGTTGATCCCTTCGGTTCAGTGAATCCCGGGTTCGATTCCCGGCCGGGTCGTAGATTTTAATGGCGACATGGTTATTTGCGTTTGTTCCAACACTTTCCTCTTCATACTCGGACAACACACCATACTACAAACTACCACCGAAACACGCAATAATAATTACATCCCTCCACATAGGGTTGACGTCAGGAAAGGCATCCATCCATAAAACAGGGTCAGTCAACATGTGTGATACGGTTCGCATCCGCGGCCCCACAAGGTGTGGAAAAAGAAGAAGAAGAAAGAAATTGAAGGCAATATGAAAGCACGGAAGTACAGCAACTATCATGTATGTCATATTTGCATTGAAGAAGAACTGGTCATTACAATAACGTAAGCAGTAGTAATATAATATTATTCTCCACTTCAATAAAGCAATCTGTACTTCATCGAAAGATAAAATTTACCGAGTATAAAGATAATATTCAACATGGATATTTTACCTTCAGTGAACGCAGGCCGATAATATTATGAGTAGGAGACCGTGGCCTTGAGTCAACCAATCACAGAACTGCGCTCAATAAGCACATGGCTCCAAAATCAAACTGATTTGATTCTTGAGGGAGGAGCGGAGAAAAGAGGGATGAGTGAAGTGCCGGCATGAACGCTACTATTGAAATGTATGGGTTTGTTTTGCATATCTCAGCTTCCTGTGTGAAGAGAAAGGAGTGATGAGCGCTGAGCGAGGAGTAATCCACTCGGCATGTTCGTACCCTTATTCCCTGACTGTCATGAGTAACTGAAAGGGACCTCATGGACTCGTAACTTGGGGGAGGGGGTGGGGAGAAATCGTGGGTTGGCGACCACAGGGCCCTTAGCAGAGTCATGACATTGCTTCCACTTGCTTGTGCATTGCTCCTCGCTTTCATCTATCCTATCCAACCTACCTTGGTCAACTCTTGTTCTTTTTTAACCCCAACAGTATTAGAGCAGTCAAGGCCTGGTTAGTTGTGACAGGTAACTCGGTTACCATTTGTCACATTGAGTGTGAGCGGAATGTATGTTAGAATATTGAGAGACTCTATTGTTAATTGTGACACTTTAACACTGGAAAGTTAATGGTTTTTAGATGATCGTAAAAGAGTTTGAAGGTTCTGAACTTTCAGAAATTTCCATGGATGGTACAAAATAAAGGATCAGGCGTATTCATAAAGGTTGCTAAAAAGGAACGGGGGAACTCTCTTAGGAGCACATGTATTCAAGAAATCAACAACTAGTGGCCAAGCACACATTTGATATATCATACTCTTACAACAAGTCTTCTATCTCCGATAGCACCATTTAACATAGAAATAAACTAATCTAACGCAAGTTATTTATGAATGGACAGAAACTTCCTAAACCATACATGTTACAGCATAGAGTTTCACAAACAGTTGAGCCAAGACCTTGAAAACATTGAATAATAAGAACTGTACACATCCAATACTGCAAAAATTGTCATTTAAGAAGGCTAGGAAGGAAGGGAGCGAGGGACGTATTATGAGAATACAAAGGATGAGATCGTCCTTCGAAATAAGTAATTTAGGAATTTATACAGTGTTCAGTTCATGAAAGTAGAAATATTGTGGTTGAATGTGTTAATAAAGTACACACACTCACGTTTTCCTTAAAGTCCATTCACTGAAATTTTGATACGTAAGTCCATAGAGAAAGTGTTCACCACTTGCAAATGATAGGGATTAGCAAGATGTATATTCGAGCTTAATTTGAAAGTGAAGCAAAGCTTACACCAATGGAGCAGGAAATTCCGTGGACATGTGAAAGACAAGTGTCTCTTTTGCTCACCAAAAAGTCCTAGCTTGCATTCCCAGTTGTTCGGAAAGAAAGAGGAGGCATGAGAAACATTGAATTGAGCCCTCCAGCCAGACTGGAGCCGAAAGCGGATGATTCATCTGGGGGGGGGGGTTGTTGGTCAGGCTTATATAGTAGCTTTCACAGAACATACTGGAACAAAGTTGAGTCTTCTGGAAGGCGCAGGTGACATCAGCAGTGACGTACACAAAGGCCTGCAGATGAGTGTGTGTTCAAGGACGGTGAGTGCTGGTTGACCCTGGGAATGACGAGGTTGCGGCTAGTCAAATTCAGTATCGAAGTTGAGATACAGTTTGCAATGGTTATATGTACACAACCGTTATAGACCCTTTCTTTTTCACACTCTTCATGGTCCTTGTCTTTCTTTCGCCAATGCCTTCATTTAACGAAATATTGGATCCATTCCATTTTTCTCCTCTGATCAGTGTTAATAGAGGATGATTGTCTAGTTGTACTTCTTCTTGAAACAATAATCACCACCTCTATCCCTCTTACATTGTTGTGACCACACTCAAAGAAAACCCTACTCAGTGGTGCAGCGCTAGTGTTCGAAGCAGAAGCTGACGGATCCATCAGAAACAGTCTGAGAGGGTCACATAATAAACAGGCGTATGCACATATGAAGGTACGACATTGACACGTAAATCCTTAATGGCTGGCAACCGGGTATTACTTAATTGATAGCCAGTGTGCCTGTTGAAATTGTTAGGATCTCTACGTATTTCCACTGCTTCCTGTATAATCCTGAACCTGTAGTGTCTTTTGTGAATAAGAGCTCGAGCATCTTGGAACATGACATGACCCGACGATAGAGCTTGCTCAGCTATTGCTGATATGTCTAGGTGTTTGAGATGAATATTACGTTCATGTTCCTTGATACGAGTACCAATGGACCGGCATGTATGCCTTACCGGAAATACAGAGAATTTTTTATACCCCTTTTACCCTATAATTGTACCACATGTATATATCTAGTTTTATATCAGAATAAGACATTTTGTTTAATTAGTTTTTAGTAATGTTTTTATTATGTACAATCGCTGTTAAGCAGGTTCACCAACAGCTGATGACCTGTTTACAGGTCAAAACCGGTACTTCTTTTAATGTAAGTAATACTAAACTTTTTGTAAAATAAAGTATTGATTAGGTGGAAAACTCACCCTTCATACTTGTGTGCTTAACAACTGCTATCAGCCACATTATTTACGCATTTATTATGAAAAATGTTATCCTATTTGATTTTGAATTTTCGTTTACAGAAGAACAGTCGATGGGCATTACTAATTGACTTGACATAGTCTTTGAATGTCGAGGAGAGAGCTTGCAAGTGTACATAGCGAGAAAACGACATGGTACCGAAGATTACTGATTGCATTTTGTGGCAAATGTTTGTTTTCTTATTCGAACAGCGTCGCCCAACTTAACCATACTACATGTATCATAAAAACATATTCCAATGCCAGTAGAGAAATAATATTCTCGCATGGGAATAGCCTCTCTGAAGTTTAACTAGACGTGAGAAAATATAAACTTAACCTCTGAAATCAGTGATACGCGCTGCCATATTGTGAGATGTTATCACATTCTTACTTAATTTCAGTGTAGAGTACTATCAAAGGGTAGAGAAGGGTTCACCTATTTAATACCATTATCTTGTATAGTGTCCTATATAATTGGGACTAGTTTCGACCCCATATACACTGGATCATCCTCAGCCACAATCAAATTGGAAGAACATATGCTCACATACAACCAATAATAAAGTAAATAATCTGTTATATCTCAATTTACAATCCAAATTTAAAACATGGATGAAGTCTGAACAACACATCCAAAATTGAAATCAAATAACGCATCGAAACTGCTGCGGTTGGTGCTGAAGTATGTCGTCGCTCCTACAGCGACCAAACATTCCTGGGTTGATCTGAGAGTTGGCATTCCCCATCTGTATAGACGAGCTACTTGGTTTATAAATTGTTTTGTACAATGGTAATATGGGTAATGGCTTGTTGAAGGGGAACATTCATAACTTGAATAAGTATTCCTTTTCATCGAATCTAATGATCTATTGTTTAATTTGGTTTCAAGTGAAATTCTCTATGTGCCTTGTAAATTGTGAGCACTTGGTACAGATACCAACACCGGTGTTGGAAAAACATATGCTCACATACAACCAATAATAAAGTAAACAATCTAAGAAAGTAAAGTAAGTTCTGTAATGGATCACCTTTGAATGTCGACGAGAGAGCTCGCAAGTGCACATAGCGAGAAAACGATACCGAAGGTCGGATTTTGTGCAAAACGCTTCCGTTTTCTTATTTAAGCAGTGTCAGCTAACCTAACTTAAGACGTATATCAAGCGCCAGTAGAAAAGTAATAACCTTTTGCTGTAAATTTAGATGGGAATAGTCTCCGAGATTTAACCGGACATGAGAAAATATAATCTAACCTCAGAAATGATGATGCGCTTGCCATATCTTGAGGTGTATCACACTATTACTTAATTTCAGTGTAGAGTATTAAAATTTAGCTATTGTTTACTTTGCCTTTATTTCTAACGAGTTAACCGCTATCAACCACGTTATATACGCATTTATTATTAAAACCTGTTCTCTTTCATTTCTGATTTTCTTAATGGAACAGTAGTTGACGGGTATTAGTAATCGACTCCGACATCACCTTTGAATGTCGATGAGAGAGCTTGCTAGTGGACATGGTGAGGAAATGATGCCGAGGATGTTCGATTACATGCAATATAATCACTGGGTGCAAAAATGTTCATAACGGAAAATATCTTGCACGCTTAATTGCTCGCAATAACAGTCACGTCAGTGATAAGGCTCTTGCTGTAACCGAAGGATAATACAAAGTTAAATATAGGAATTTTGAAGGGACAGACGAAAACTGTCGTTATAACAGGGTTCTCGTTATATGATAAAGATGTTGATTCTCATAGGGAATCTGAAATATTTGTTCCGAATGAGTAAATTTATAATACCAATATAAATGGTCCGTTATTGGACATTATAAATTTTACAGCTAACTCATTCCTGGTTGCCAGCGTTGGTTGGTAGGTGTGCTAGGTACCAACTGATGAGCCCAGCCTGGCACACGGGGGCGAAACGCTGTCAACCAGGAATGAGTTAGCTGAAAAAAAAAAAAAAAATTATAATGTCCAATAACGGACCATTTATATTGGTATTATTCTCGTTATATGTTGCACTTGTTTTATAGGACCTGTACTTTATATCATCTTTGGGAAAGAAAGTGAAGGTGAAGCCTAACGATTACAAATGCTAGATTTTTGTTCTGCTTTTATGCGATTATCCCATGTTATTGATTTTATTGGCTCATTAAAAGAACATTTTATGTGTCAGAATTGTGATATATTAAGATCACTATCTTATGGTCTTGGAAGTAAAAGAGCAGTCCTTGATGCATATTATGTAAGTGAATTAGGTATTGCATTTGCAGATGATGACAGTGAACCTATTCTTGGCTTATGGTTTGAAGAGACATTGGCTCCCGAAACTCCTCCTGGTAACCAAACATCTCCATCTGCAGCTGATACCCAGGAAGGTTCAGGCAAACAAACTTCGGAAAGAAATGGTTCCATTGTGCCTGAGAAGGGTGAACCACATGGGGTAAGTTTCATTTATCTCCTTTCTCTATATGCCTTGCCCTGTCTCCCGGACGTTGGTGATGAGTATGGACAGTGTTCTTTTATCTTCAGCAACATGGTAGAGTTGTATGACGGTTTGTATTCCATTCCAGTCTTGAATGTTCTTGAGACATGATGTTCCTTTTCTGCCTACTCCTCACTGTCCTTCGATTTTGTAATACTACATGTCTTTCACCACGTTACACATGCCCCAAGTACGCAATTTTCCTGCACTTGATGTTGATCAGCAGTTCTCTTTTAGAGTTTGCTTTCTGTAATACTTGTTCGTTAGAGATGTGCTCTATCTAGCAGACTCTTAGCATTCGTCTATGAAACCACATTTCTAGAGCTTCTAGCCTTTTTTTTATGGTGATCAGTTTTAAAGACCAAGCTTCAACTCCATAAAGCAAAATTGACCTAAGCAAGTGAATTCAAATGACAAGAATTACTAGACAATATGATAATGAAACATGTGAGAGAGGAAAGGTGGTCTACCATGGAAAAATGAGATAGAACACACATATGAATTGGGCATCATTAATAAAATACAGATGTCTACATAAAATGTGGTCATAAGAGGAGGTATTAATGCTATTTATATACCGTATTTTCTCGTATAATTGATTCCCTTGCATAATTTATGCATCTCAATATTTTTGGCTCCAAAGAGGAAAAAAGAAATGTTCATGTTTTAGATGCACGCACTTCTTCAAACATCCATCATGCAGCTCTGGATGCGTTTCGAAATAAAGATGTCAGCTACTCATGTAGCAGCCTTCCTATTATGAAACCAGGCATTCCAAATACCAGGCAATGTGCTGTTATCTGCTGGTAGGAAATACCACTGCACTAGTTCAGCGAGAGAATCAGCCCATTAGTGACTGGTGGCGCTCTATTCCAGTCTGGTACAAACATATTTTACAAGTGTTTTGGGTACGGGACATGCGTTTTCTTTGATCTCAGAATTGTTTGTTAGTCCACAGTGAGGAAGTATTTGAGTAATACTATCATATAAACTGACATACAGACTTCACTTCAGGCTGTTCAATTTCCCAGACTTGGTCTACATCTGGACATGTGCACAAGAGAGAAATATACAGAGAGGTAAAGAACATGAACAAAGCCAAATCTCCAGGCATAGATGATGTAAGCACCGACCTGATCAAGGCAGTGAACCGCAGTCAGAGATGAATACTGTCTGGAAAGACGAAAAATTTGCAAAGAAGTGGGACTTGCTACAACCATTTTCCATAGTCATCCATTTAATTTCAGTATGCCCCTGACATTCTTTTAAGCACATCCAGCACAAGATTGCATATGCGTGCATATTTCCAGCAAGTGCTATGCTCACCTGCCTTTGTAAAATGAATGTTTAAGATTAATGTGACCTTGTTATGATTTTTTGCAGAGTTAGAAAATGCTATGGAGAGTGTTAATATCTCCATGAGTAGCAGTATCTATCAATCACTCAATACTGATCTGCATTTAGGGCAGTCGCCCAGGTGGCAGATTCCCTAT
This sequence comes from Anabrus simplex, assembly GCF_040414725.1. NCBI lineage: Eukaryota > Metazoa > Arthropoda > Insecta > Orthoptera > Tettigoniidae > Anabrus > Anabrus simplex. The sequence continues at coordinate 1,137,239,317 of NC_090265.1, forward strand.
CTGTTGTTTTCCTAGCCTTTTCCTAAATTATTTCAAAGAAATTGGAAATTTATTGAACATCTCCCTTGGTAAGTTATTCCAATCCCTAACTCCCCTTCCTATAAATGAATATTTGCCTCAGTTTGTCCTCTTGAATTCCAACTTTACCTTCATATTGTGATCTTTCCTACTTTTATAAACGCCACTCAAACTTATTCATCTACTAATGTCATTCCACGCCATCTCTCTGCTGACAGCTCGGAACATACCACTTAGTCGAGCAGCAGTACCACTGTTTAACGTTAACTTGAATCTGAAGCCTTACTTGGAGTCAGCTGACTGGGAAATTTGACAGCAATAGAAATAATTAAAAATGGATTTTAATTAAATTGCTGCATTACTTCACCGCAATCATTGTGATATTGTGTCTACGATACCTTGTGGAAATTAACCTACCCGAGCAAGTTGGTATAATACTGCAGAGATCGAATCTTATTTGTTTGATGAAGTTTATCCCTAATAAGAGTTTTGCAAAATTAGACAGCTATACTCAGTGTGAACTTACAAGAAAAGTTATCCATCCTCCTCTAGATGACTGTTATTGATTGCTATAAGGTTTGGTGGAGCATTTAAACATAGCATTTCAGACAGTTTAGTTTCAGCATGTCATAATAAAATGCATGACAGTTTAGAGTATTTTAAAACTTCTAATTTGTTATTTTGCCTACTGACAACCTATCAGCTATTCTGTTTGTATTTTGAGTATCCACAGGTCACTAAAGTTGAAAGAAGATTAAATGATGGTTCAACCTTTCGATACTATTAAAATAAGAAATGTAAGTTTTACATTCCTACTTAATTATAATTGGTACCGGTTTCGACCAGTATTCTTGGTCATCAGCCAATCACAAATAAGTATAAAAGATAATGCACAGGTAAACAATAAATAATTCTGTCAGATGCTGTTTTATGAAGCACTAAAACACTTTAGGGAGCAGTGTTGAAATTTCAATGTTATGAAGAAGTGTAGAATCAAATATGTAATTTTCAGTTGCAGTTCATGGGGCACTGTATAATTTTAGGGATCAGCACTGCGTGTCGATAGTTCCAAAAATCATGAAGAAATCATAGATCAAATACGTGAATACGGAGCAAGTTCTTGAAGAGTAGCAACACATATATGCCGATCAGCACTGTGCTTCCAAACGTTTGTGGAAATCTGATGAAAAAAATTTTAAAAGTTCAAGTATCAAGCCTTTAAATGCTGATATGAGTGAAATAGTACAATATACAGTAGTTGTGTATTATTTGTTGAAAGAAATATATCCAAGTTAAAGAAATTCGTATGTTAGATTCTTGAACTTATTGAAACATATGACATAGAAAAAAAATTGTGAAGAGAAAAAATATGCTAAAAAGCGCAAAATTGGAACAGTTGACGAGCGTAATGACATAGCGTGTTATATCTTGAAGGTAAGAGTTGAGGTCGATCTTAGAATTTTGCAAGGTATAAATTTGAAAGTTAGAGTGGTCTAAATCATTAGAGATGTTCGAAAATATAATTCAATTAGGGGAGGGGGAAAAAAGACGGTAAAAAGAAAGGAACGGTTGAAGTAGAAAAGTAATGATTAATATAAAGGAAAAACAGGGAAATAAATGAGGAGGTGTAGTAGTTTAAGGTGGATCAAGTGGATGGGCTATATATAGGAAGTGGAAAATATTGGTAGGAACTATATAAGGCCTGGAATATTGAATTTGGGTTTGTAAAAGCATTTTTGAAAAACTGGATAAGGAAGTCAAATCAAATATTAGGTTTTTCAGAAATATAATTTAAATTGTAATTGGGGTTGAAATATTGGCCAAGATGAATAAAACAATTTGCAGTAGTGTTTAGGAGGGGGCCTCCTTTAATAACTTTAAGTATTTTTGTGTTTTTATCATACTGGTGAAATTATGATTAGAGTCTTGTATGTGTGGTCCTATTGCAGAGAATCTGTTGTATTTTATGGCGTTCATATGTTCAGAGTATATGATATTTAAAGTTACGTTCTGTCTCTCCGATGTACGAAGAACTACAGTTACTGCATTGGAATATGTATACTCCAGATTTAGAAAAAAGATTAGATTTATTGAGTTAGGGTTGTGTAATAAATCAAGATTTCTGATCATCATCATCATCATCATCATCATCATTTCCCTTTATCCAGCTGTAGCCGGGTAGGGGCAAATATGGTTCCTCTCCACTTTCTGCGGTCTTTCCACCACTCCTCCTCCAACACTATGTCCCAGTCCAGGTTTCTTTCTATAATGCTGCGTTGGATGGTATCCTTCCATCTCAATCGTGGTCGTCCACGGCCTCTCCTTCCTTGGATTTGCATTTCCATCACCTTTTTTGGCATTCTTTCGTCGCTCATTCGCTTTATGTGCCCAAACCATCTTCGTCGGCTCTTCTCTATTCTATCATTCATTTTTTCCACTCCAATTTCTTCCCGGATTTTCTCATTCCTTATTTTGTCTCTTCTACTCTTCTGTATCATACTCCTCAAGAATTTCATTTCGGCTGCCTGTATTTGACTCTCATCCTTCTTTGTCATTGTCCAAGTTTCTGCTCCATAAGTTGCTATGGGTACGTAATATATCTTGTACATAGTATCCTTTGCTTCCATTGGCACATCTTTGTCCCATAACATATTTCTTACACTATGATAGAAACAACTTCCAGCTTGAATCCTTTTACTAATCTCAGCATCCAGTTGAGCATTCTCCATTAATTCACTCCCCAGGTATTTAAACGTTTCCACTACTTCCAAGGGCTTGTCTGCAAGTCTAATCTGACCTGTTATTGGTGATTTTATAAGCGTTTTCAGAGAAAGTAAAGGTGGAAAATGCAGTGGGTTTGGTTTTATCTTTTGTTAATGCGGTTTTGGGGTGGTGTTTAAATTTATTAATAATACGGTTTTTGAAAGAGTTGTTAAAGCCATTTAATTTTGCAATAGTACGGATGGTGTTTAATTCATTATTTAAATTTTTTTAGACATTGGCGTGTTAAGTGCACGAAAAATTAGGCTGTTATAGGAAGCTTGTTTATTTGCTTGTGGGTGTGTAGAATCTTGTCGAATAGATGTTGCTCTTTGGTTTCGTTTTCTGAAAATTTTGTAAGTTAAAAAAGAAGGATGTTGGTAATAGTCAAGTCAAGAAAATTACGGGTTTTGTTATGTTCAGATTTGAGGGTAAATTTGATGTTATGGTCAGTGTTGTTAAGAAGACATGACATGAAGAATACTGTTTTTCCTTTATATTAATCATTTTTCATTTTACAATATCGAAAGAATGGAGAGAATGATTTGGTAAGATGTCAATTTTTTTAAAATTTTTCGATTCATTCGGAAGTGTTTTTGATAGATTTATTGGATGAAAATCGATAACTTTCTAATAAAATTTTTTGGATGAATTTTGAAATGTTGTGTACGGGGCAAGGTTTTTAATTGATGATAGTGCAGATCAGAATGATGGTTTTATGAATTTTGGGAACTGCTTTGGCAGTGAGTAGTCCTGGGTTTATGTTTAATAATTTGTTTTTTTTTAATCTGTGAGGAGAAAAGAGGTGTTTTTTTTTAAGATTTCTTTAAGCAGATGTTGGATTTTATTGGTTAGGTCTTTTTTAATCATAGAAATAGGATTGTTGAAGTTATCTTTAGTTTTAGATATGTAGTCAGATTTATCCATAAAGACAGCCTTTATTGACTTTGGAAATGTTATTGTCATTAAATTTCTTTTTAAGATTTTAAATATGTTTATTATCATTAATTAAATGTTTATTATTAAGATTGGGGGCAGTTATTGTTATTATTAAAGAATTTTTTTTCGAGTTTTCTTTTTTATATCATGTCTGATTTCATATTGTTGTTAAATCGGCATTTTATTAATGGTTATTTCAGATTCAATTACTAAATTTGTGGCAATGTTTAGAGGATTGAGGTTGGGCCAGTTGTGTTTGAGGTCTTTAGAAATAATTTAATTTTCTTCGTCGTTTGAAGTTATTTTAGATAAATTGACTAAAGGGGTATGGAATTGTTCTGTGTTTACTGAAGGTATTTTATTGTTTTTTGATTTGATTTTTATGTGGAAGAGAATTTTTCATCAGGTTGTTCAGCTTATTATCAAGGGTTTGTCGTTTTATTGATAATTCATAAAATAATTCATCTACTTGAATTTGGAAGAGGTTCCATTGTGCACTAGGTAGAAGATTAGCCATTTCTAGGTGTGTTTCTTATAATCTGTTGTCTAAAAATGACATATAAGGAACGAATTTTCATTTTTTGCCAAATCTTATTTTTTTTGGGGTTTTTAGCGTGTGAGGAGAAGAACGTGATTTTTTAACACAACTTTGAAGAAATTTGGGAGTGAGGTTATGGGAAATGCATTGTTTTAGGAAGTCGATGTCCTTTCTTAACTTAGCAATCTTAATCTTTTCGTTTTGCTTGGTTAGCATTTTCATTGAGATAAGAATTTCATTGTGTTCTGTATTGAAGTGAGTTCACTATTAAGTTGAAAGAAGATATATGATGGTTCAACCTTTCGGTACTATTAAAAGAAATGTAAGTTTTACATTCCTACTTAATTTTAATTGGTACCGGTTTCAACCAGTATTCTTGGTCACAGTCAGCCAATCACAAATAAATTTAAAAGACAATGCACAGGTAAATGTAATGTGAATTTTAAATAATTCCATCAGATGCTGTTTATGAACTACTATAACACTTCAGGGAGCAGTGTGTGTTGAAATTTCAATGTTATGAGGAAGTCTAGAATCAAATACGTAATTTCAGTTGCAGTTCATGGGGCACTGTATAATTCTAGGGATCAGCACTGCGTGTTGATAGTTCCGAAAATCATGAAGAAGTCGTAGATCAAATACATAAATGTAGTACCTAGCAATTCTTGAAAAGTAGCAAGACATGTGAAGATCGGCACTGGAAATCCGTTGAAAAAATTCAAAAAGTTCAAGTATCAAGCCTTTAAATGCTGATATGATTGAAAATAGTACAATATAGTTGTATATTATTTGTTGAAAGAAATACTGTATATCCAAGTTAAAGAACTTCGTTAGATTCTTGAAGTTATTGAAACACATGACATATTAAAAACAATTGTGAAGAGAAAAAAAATACTAAAAAGTTAAAAATTGGAACAGTTGAGGAGCGTAATGACGTAGCGTGTTATATCTTGAAGGTAAGAGTTGAGGTCGATCTTTGAATTTTGTAATGTATAAATTTGAAAGTTAGAGTGGTCTAAATCATTAGAGATGTTTGAAAATATAATTCAGTTAGGAGAGGGGAATAAAGAAGGAAGGTAAAAAGGAAAGGAAAAGTTGTAGAAAAATAGTGATTAATATAAAGGAAAAATAGGGAAATAAATGAGGAGGTGTAGTAGTTTAAGGAGGATATGGTTGGTGGGTTATCCGGTTTTTTCAAAAATGTTAAATTTACAAACCTAAATTCAATATTCCAGGCCGTACATAGTTCCTAATAACATTTTCCACTTCCTGTAAGCCACAAAGACTATTTATCCAGTAATAGTGCACTTAAATGGGCACTTGGCATTTCATATTCGTTTTGCTTGATTTCATTTTAAGGAGCCTTCCCCCACATGTAGCAGACCATAAGGTGCATATAAAGATAGTGGGTATTGGTAATCCAACACCTGAAACATTTAGAAATCGAGGATTTCAATATAATTTCAACGAACACAAACTTCATATTGCAGCAATTTTTACTTATTTTTGGAAAGTGAACAGCAGATAATTAAAATCAAATGGTATTTTAGTTTGTTAATATCATTCATAGAAGTTCACAGTTTTCAAAAATAGAATTGCTGCTTCAAAATATAAATTTGACACAGAGAGATAACCTCTGAAGGGATCGGACAAATATGGAATTTTTTCAATTGATACATTTTAATCAACACAACGAGAAGGTAAATAACACCATCTAACATAGACATAACAGTAATGAATGGTTAACAGCTGATCTAGGAGGAGCAGTATATCTCTGAAGTCATGCCCACCGCTGCTAGAAGGTCTATTGAAGTTTCCTCTCGTGAAACATTCGTCCTCACTTAGAAATTATTTCTTATCCTGTAAAGTAAGATGGCTTTTGGGAAAAATGCATAATCATTTGATGTTCAGTTTGAATTCCCATTGCAAGCATTAGCATTAGGAGTCTTCTCCAGGTATGTGTTTTGCAGGTTTGATGATAATTCTTCATTTCATGCTCTGAAATGCATAGTTCGGTATAGACTGAAGGTTTTATTACCAGCACGTCTGAGATATAACATGCCCTTCATGGAAAGGGAACTAATTAGTGTCTTCTTTCTCTGAAGGGACACATTTCCTAGGTTTAAATATCCCCAATTTTATGTTACAATAGGGTCGTGGTTTGAACTTAACAATATGTGCCAGAGATTTTGAACTGCACCTGGATAGCATTCTTCCATGAGCTACGTGGACTGTTGACATACAGCGGGTAGTTGTTACTGGATTTTTCAGTTTCCTTCAGTTTGCTCAATAGCCTAGTAGTATTTTTATATTTGATATACAATTATTTATTACATTCTAAGAAAGGAATTCATTAATTTTATTTTTTCAGTACATTCTGCTGGCATCACAGATCTTCAATTTCATGAACAAACATTTGTTACACAGTGAGTCATCTTTCATGGTACGTTATGTACAAGTGGGACTTGCTGAGCAACAGATGGTTATCTTAGCTGCCATTATTAGAGATTTGGACCGTGAAACAGCCAGAACAGAAACAGGTGGGTCATAAAAGCAATACCCGAATTGTTACTACTTTCTCATAGAATTGAATTTGAATTCTAATTTTATGCTTGCAACCATTACATTTGCAGTGTACTAGTTACTGTGTTGTTGTTGTTATGCTATTATCTTGATTTGTTGGTTGATAAGTTCTGTTCATTGACTGTATGCTCTGATAGAAATTTGAAAATGACTTTACAGGCACAATCTCTGTGTATTTCGGAGCAACATTGGGCACATTATACAGTGAATTCTCCCAGGCACTTACACGCTACACTCATAATCTCTTGGCTCGTAATGTTTTGTCGGAGAACCTTCAAGATACTCTACTCAATCACTTGGGAGTCAGCCCATTTTCTCAGGAGATGAACAATACGTGGCCACTTCAGGTTTATCCTCGCACTCTGGCAGTGCTGGCTCAGGTAAGTTGTTACCACTCATCACAAAATTAATGACCTTATTGTTAAGCATCTTAAACCAATGAGTAAGTCTGAAAAGTCATTATTTTCCTCTGTTGCTTTATACTTTAATAAATTTTTCTGTGTTTCTTAGAATACTCTGATATTTTTTTATGACCATTGCCTGTAACTGATAAATATGATATACAATATAAGATTTTCTTAGGGATTACATTTCATGTTTCTACTTTGCTTACTCTTGACAAGATAGTCATAATAGAAAGAATATAAGTACAGCAAAACCTCGTTGAGGTGATGCTGCCTCCATGTTGAGTGACGAAGCGATTATATGGCAATTTTTAGAATAGAATGGCATTGATATAGAAATAAGCGACGAAGAATTTAGTGGATATGGAAAGTAGTGAAAGTAGTTCGTGTGATAGAAACTTTAGCGCTGGTAGGGGTGAACAAAGTGCTGTTTTGCCGTCAAATGAATTTTAGGCCTACAACGGATGCCGCACCAGTGGCTTCTAATCATGTTTTACACGATAGGGAATGGAACTCGGAGCACGTAAGTAATACTCCAGAGTATCATTCATGCATAGCAAGTGGTGAAATAGTGTTTTCCAAAGGCACCTGGGACAATGCCCGAACGAACTACAAGTTGTGAACGAATTTCTAACAGCAGACTTTTCGGGAACATCTAACCAATGAGGTAAATGCTTATGCAAGTAAAAGTCTTGTATCGGCTGCCGGGTATATAAATAGGGAAAGGTCATTTGGAAAGGAACACTGGTTTCCTGTATCTGTGGATGAAATGAAGGCCAGATTACCTTGAAGTGGTAATGTATGATGGAAAAAAGACGTTCAGGTCCAATATTGTTGTTGACTACAACTGTGGCAAGGGTGGTGTTGATTCCCATGACCAGAGACTTGCATCATTCACCTTGATGAGGAAGTATGTAAAAGGATACAAAAAAATATACTTCTGCATGCTACACATGACACTTCTGAATTCCAACATCATTCATCCCCTCCTCAACCCTCAAAATAAGCGAGTAGGCTTTACCACCTTCCGGATCAATTTGGCCGAACAGCTGTTGGCAAGTGTGACCTTGCCTGACTATCCAAAATAAGGCACCCAAGCCCTGGAGATACACCACTGAGACTTCAAGAGAGGCACTGGGGACACTTTCCGACCAAAATTCCCCCAACAACGCAGAAGGTTATCCCATCGAGACTTCAAGAGAGGCACTGGGGACACTTTCCGACCAAAATTCCCCCAACAACGCAGAGGGTTATCCCATCATGGAGATGCAAAGTCTGTGTGACACGGGGTCTGAGGAAGGAATCTTCATTTGAATGCCACCGGTGCAAGTGACGATGCACGAATATGACTGTTTTATGACCTACCATATTCATAAAGACTTCACAAAGTACATCTGACAGTAGCTTGGATATTTCCTCTCATTACGTTGCTGTAAAGCATGCTTTTTCAGTCTCGGTGATAATATCATGTAAAGTAATGAAAATAAATGGTACACCAAGGCATAAATAAGTTCAGTTAAATGGTATGTGAATGAGTTAAAAGGTGTGAAAAACACAAGAGAACAAATATGAAAACTTTTTTACTGGAGCTTACAAAATACTGTATAACAACAGTCCACGGAAAGGTGTGAAAAACACTGCACAAATATGAAAACATTTGCTCGGGTGTCCATAAAAATATCATTGTATTATTGCAGAATACACTCTAAGACAAATGTTAGTAGAAGCCTTCTATTTTGACCGGTAGGTTATTAAACATTATTTTCTGGTCACATTCTTAGACAATGGAGCCTCCGTGGCTCAGGTGGAAGCGCACTGGCCTCTCACAGCTGGGTTCCGTGGTTCAAATCCTGGTCACTCCATGTGAGATTTGTGCTGGACAAAGCGGAGGCGGGGCTGGTTTTTCTCCGGGTACTCCGGTTTTCCCTGTCATACTTAATTCCAGCAACACTCTCCACTATCATTTCATTCCATCTGTCATTCATTAATCATTGCCCCAGAGGAGTGCGATAGGCTTCGGCAGCCGGCACAATTCCCGTCTTCGCCGCTAGATGGGGACTTCATTCATTCCATTCCTGACCCGGTTGCATGACTGGAAACAGGCTGTGGATTTTCATTTTCATTCTTAGACAATGAAATGGAGGTTTATATTTGACCCTGTGCGACTACGAGGGAATGGCTTTGGCCACTATTTTGAATCCTACAAAACTTTGACCAGCTCATGTGATCGGGTCGAAACTCGAAGGTGCAAGTTTCAACATTTGTGCCACTTTTGTGTGCTATAAAATGCGGATGCCAGTCCACTTTCTGAATGGTTTTATTTTTGTCTTCATAAGTAAGGAAATTTTCACTACTTTTTCCGTATCCATAACCAGGTTATCTCAAGACAAACATGCATCATTCTAGTCAACTTCACACGATTATGTTCCTCGTGCAGATGGTAGGTTATCACGCGACAAATATTTGCTACCATTCACTGTACCACTTAACACAAAATAAATTTTCTAACTTCTGAATGGAATGCGAAATACAAACACAAACAGGCTCACTGTGTTATTCGGCAGTCCCACTGCTGACCGGAAAGCAAAACTGAATATTCCTGAGGCTTGCTATCCGAATGTGCAACTTATCCTGTGAAGTTTAGAAATTCAAGGCCTTATCCGTTATTATGCAACTGTTGTCAGGACTTTCACCAGAGTTGGAAATCACGTTTCTCAATGGATGACAAAGGACATTTTCAAGGCTAGGAAAAATGTGATCTACTAAGCAGTATTAGCAGAAATTTGTGATGCAATAAGTGAGGTATTTAGATTTCAAATTTATGATGCATTAAGCAGGAAAACATATGAGGGATGCACTAACGAGGTTTCACTGTATAGGGAAGGAACAAACAAGTTAGTGTCAGATGTGACCTGATAATACAAAGAATGTGTTTGAAGGGGAATGTTGCTGTGTATGCAATCCTCCCAGCACATTTGAAGTAAATGAAGGTATGCATATTGTGTATTAAAGACTTTTGTTAATTGATATGTACAGTAATTTCATTTTGCTCAAAACTTTTCTAGACTCTGATACATGAATATTTTTCTGAGTGCATTTGAGAAAGGTGAGATTTATTTTTCATGGCATGATTTAATTGTTCAGATTGTTTTAATGACCCAGTCTTTCTCATTCATTTAATTTATTTCTAGCAAAGTTTCTTTTATAGTTAACTAGCAGATACCTGTGGGCTCCACCTGTAATGTATCATGTTGTTGATTAATGTCCCCACAGATGTACTTGCAAAGTTTCTAGGTACTGGTAAAAAATAATTTATATGAACTGTTGTTGTAATAAAATATGTTACATCAACAAACAAGTGAAAACATATTGCAAATAGAAATTCAACTACTTTTTTTTCTTCTTTTTTCAGTTTGGTCACTTGTTGAACTTTTGTGAACTATTGATAATTTGTTGACTTTGTATACCTTTTCTACCTGTGAAATCATTAATGTATTGCTATAGGATAAACAATCTTAAATGACCTAAGAGCATAAATGTATAAATTATTTCATAAAAACCTATAATAATTGCAAATAAAAAAATCGTATTAGAAAATTTCACTTTTTTTTCTCTTATTGAAAATCATTTTTTCATAACTCAAACACAACCCATTCGCCTCACATTTAAATACCGCTCTACGGCCGTCGTCATCACACTATGATTTAGAAAATCATACAAAACCAACCAGTAAATACAGTAAAACCTCGATAATTCGAAATCGGTTAATTCAAAATCCCGCCTAATTCGAAGAAGGTCTCGTTCCCGGAAACATGAGATACAGTTTTGCATGTTATTTGAATTGTTTAATTCGAAATACAGATAATTCGTAATTCGAAGTACAATGTCGGCCCCATTACCGAAATTTAGACATTTAATTCGAAACTGCCTTTACATTTTTAAACAGTAGTATGTTACAGAGTAATTTCAACTCGAAATTTATCCGCGTCATAATAGAACGCGTGTTCCGGAACGTGGAGTGGTACGGTACCGTAGCTTACCGCATTTCCACTCACTTCGGTGGATCTACAGTGCGCTTCATGATTACTAAGTTGAATAAAATCGGAATTCTTTTGTATTCAAACTTTTAAGGAACGCCGTAATATCACGCAACGGGTAGTGTGCGGGAAAACATATTCCGCGAACACTGGCGATGCCGACAGTTGACGAAAAAAAAAACGTGGGTCATATAATAAATTCGTAGGCACCGAACAATATTGTCATTGACGATGAAACTGCATTACCTTATTTTAATGCAAGCCCAAACGATCATATGGTTTTAAAGGAGAAAGTGCCAGTCGGGGAATCGTACAAGTGTGAGGGATGGGGGTCATTGTAGTGCATTGCAATGCACATGGAAGCGAGAAACTTTATCCCCTCGTCATAGGAAAGATCAATAAGCCACAATGTTATGGGCGTCAGGCACTTTCCATGCCAGTACAAAGCATCTAAAAATACAAACAGTACAGAAATCCAAAAAAATAATGGATTTGCACAGGGGAACCAGCATAATTTATCCTCGTCTTTGAATTGTGTGATATTTTTCTTTCGTTGCGTGAGGTTATGTTCGTCAGTGATTTATCCAAGTGCATTATTTGAACATTGTAAATGCACCTTGTTGGATACATGCTGGAAATAGTTTTTCCCCATGGCATTTGAAAGGTTTAAACCGTGAATCGAGGTAATTGCATGTATTAATGAGTCTTAGAATACTTTGTGACGCGGCAAGTGTTTACATTTCTGAAGTACAAGATAAGTGCCATGGCGGGAAATCGTACAGGGATAGTCATAGGAAAGTTCGATTTTAAGCACATCGGGCACTTTCTGTGTAAATACAAGGCATCTAAAATGTTTTTAGTGTAGTAATTTAATGAATAAAGTACTTGCACATGTGAGCCAGTATAGATTTCTCGTCTTTGAATCGTGCTTTTTTTTTCTTTCTTTCGTTGCGTGAGGTTGTGTTTGCCAGTGAGATATCCAGGTGCATTATTTGAATACTGTAAATGCACCTTCTTGCATGGGCGCCCGCAAGCGGGGGCAAGTTCCCGCCCGCCCTGGAATTCTAAAGATGTTGATGTTCAATTGTTTAATATCATACCAGATTATTTAATAAACTGAAATTACTGACAGTCATCTAGCATATGTTATAACTGGAAGTTTCTGTAAACAATTTAATGTTGCTGACGTTATATTGGTTATTATATTCAAGAAAATTGTTAATGTGCCCCCCCCCCCCCCCCTGGAAAAGATCCTGCGGGCGCCCATGCCTTCTTGCATACATTTTGGAAATAGTTCTTTTTTCATAGAATTTGAAAGGTATAAACTGTGAATCAAGGTTAACTTCATGCAGTAACGGGCCTTAGAATATTTTGTAACGCAGCGAGGGTTGGTAGTTCTGAATTGAGAATTGGCGGTTAATTCGAAATCACGTAATTCGAAGTCCAATTTTTGAGTCCCAACGACTTCGAATTAACGAGGTTTTACTGTATTCCTTTCTGAAAATTTGCATGCATGATAACGAAGTAATAAACTTACCAATGACTCTATTTTAGTACATCTGCTGGGTGTGGTACACCTCAAAACATTCTTCTAAGTGACGCCACACTTTTTGCACTGCCAGCAACTTTCGCTTCTTTTACCCCGGCTGTAGCACACAACACACCTTCTTGTGACTTTTGATTTCTTCTGTGTAGGGGGAATACGCATGGGAAGGTGGGCCCATGATTTAGCTTGTAATCTGGTTGGGGTGGTGATCGCTGAAGTTCGACCTCGAATCGAGTACTCCAGTAACTGAACAGTCTCTAGTAGCTGCTGTGCAATGCTAGTTCAGAAGTCCATGTAGCTCGTCTTTCTGCTAGCAGTGATCTTGTGAAACACAGTGAAGGAATTGAAAAATGCACATATCTAGGAGGTAAAATAATATTTTCCTATACCTTTTCACTGTGCGTCGCATGACGGGAAACAGAACTGTAACCTCATCCTGAAAGTCAACACCACCCATCCCCTTCTGGTGTTCAAGGCCACACTTGGGCTTTATCACTTCTTCCCTCGGGGTTTGTCCTCTTTTTCGCCTGAGTTTGCCTGTCCCTGTCATGTCAGCTGATTTGTGTTTAGTGGTGAGAAATCAAACATCCTTGTTATCTTTCCACTTCACACAACATACTGTTGGCAGTCCACGTCTCATACTCTCCACGTTTTAGTTTCATCTTACTGATATCGCAAGGCATGTCTTTTTGGTTCTGTCTAACAGTTCCAATTACATTCATCTGCTTGTCATGTAGCCTTTTGAATAAATCTGGGGAAGAATACTAGCCTAACAAGGGTTCACACATGTTGAAAACAATGTTTGTACTTGCTGGCAGACTTGGATCCGTTACATCATCACCTACATAAATTTTGAAAGACAGACAGTAGCCAGAACTTGATTCACAAATTTTGTAAATTTTTATTCCAAACCTAGAACTTTTAGACCTATTACACTGGACAGATGAAAGGCCGCCTCTGAATTTCATTAGACTTTCATCTAGAGCAATGTCTTGTGAAGGTAAATATAATTCTGAAAATTTGGAGCAGAAATGTTGTATTATAGGCCTAATCTTTCTTAGTTTGTCATTACTATCGACTTGTTCATCGTCAACAAAATGTAAAAATCGTGAAATTATAATAAATCTTCCCCTGCTCATGGTTTCACGAAAAATAGGAGTGTTTATACACCTGTTTTTACTCCAGTATAACTGTATTCTTGACTTTCGCACTTGTGACATTAGTATAACTAACGCAAAATATGCCCTAATCTCATCGGGTGTAGTCTCAAACCGTTTGCCAGTGTCTTTCAACTTTTTTCTGGCAGGATTGCTCAACTGTTTTACTGCATATGAATTTGTCTCGACAGATATTTTGTCACCGGTTTCGACGCTTAATCCAATATAATACCAATAATGTCATCAGCTAGGAATCACAAAGTGGGCAGAGTACATGTCATAAAAGTTGTATAGATAATACATACATTGCAAAATACAAATGATAGGCGGTTTTCTCATTAAAAGCTAGGAGAATGATGTGTAAAATATGGTGATATAATATAACACATAGAGGCGTTATAGTCTAATGAGGCAGGTGAGTATTGTACAATAAAATTGGTCTGATGAATGAGAATAAAAGTCTTCACATGATAATAAAACGATGCAGTAAAATTGTCCACTCTTCTATTGTTGTTCAATGGAGACATATATAAGTCCAGGTTCAGTGTTGTATGTGGTTGGCAAGACCATCAAATATTTTGTGATTTCTAGCTGATGACACAATTAAGCGTCGAAACCGGTACTAGTAATAATAAATAATATGTTGTGAACACCTTGTACAACACATTTTGTATTGAATAGGTTGAACCTTCTTTAATTCTAATAGATATTTTGCCAAACAAAGGGTCCGTGTATTCACAAAAAAACTGAGAGTTCAGATAGTGGCTGCGTATCAAACTTTTTCAGTAAGTTTTCACTAACCCCACTGTATTCACTAAACTTATGTACAACAGGTTTATTGTCACTTTTTGTCCAGTTCCAGTCAGTCAAGTTAGTCTGTGCCAAGGTACGAGCTTGTTTCGAAAGACTCGGCACACCGTCGTTATTTGCATCACTTTCCGTGTCATCAGAACTATTATAGGCATCGCTGGTACTCGAACTAAGGACTTCAGGGTCTATTTCGTTGTCACAAATATCACTGCCTTCAATATCACTCTCTAAAACACTATCTATTAGCTTCCGTATTCCTTCTTCATCAACACCATGCTTGACGCCATGATGGCAACTGACAAGAGTGAATTTATATGGAAAAAGATTCTCTTATCTCATGTTCCGGAAGTGTGTGAGAACCTGGTGAAAGGGAAAAAATTGCAGGTTATAAATTTCATTTTCTTTGTCCATATTGAAGATCTACTTGTGATACAAATTCTTATAATTTTGTTAATTACCACCTATTCAATACAATAAAAACGTAATATAAACTTACATATTTATTAAGATGTTGATATGGTACATGTTTTGCTCCTTTTTCGTTAGCATCATCAGCCAATTATTATTTACTTAAGGTTATATAAGATCATGAAACAATTCTTTTGGATTAAAATTATGCCTATAAACCTGATTGACAAATCTTATAATATTTTACAAGTCATATAACAATAAAATTATGTCTTTAAGTTAAAACATATTTGTCTAAAATCTATCTAAGTCTAACATTTTATTGACGAAACTCATCTGGTGAACATCCTTTAAAATTATTTTATAAAATAATAAACTTTTGAGATCTGGTTAATTGTATTGATTCAATGTTGCTTAACTTGTATGATTGTCGTTAAAACTTCGTTAACTATATTGACAATTTTCTGCAGTTGATAATTGTCTATGTTATGGACATTTAACTTGTACTCATTGTCGCTGGTTTTGTCATAGTTGCGGCACCTTACATGAAAAAAGCAGCTACAGCCTTGAAAGTTCTCTTTCCTAAAATGCTCCACCTCACATGTCCAACCCATGGACTGCACAGAATTGCTGAAGAGATAAGAAGTTTGTATCCTCACGTGAATAAGTTAGTTTCGAATACCAAGAAAATTTTCCTAAAATCACCCTCCCGAATCTGGGTTTTCAAGGACGTGGCACCTCCATAACCAGTTCTCACTAGTTGGGGAACCTGGATCTCAGCAGTCATATATTATAGCAACAATTTGGACAAGATACGTGAGGTACTTCATGTCGTATCAGTAGACGAAGTTGCTTCAGTTCGCGAGGTAAAAAAGTTGTTGGACCGTGAAGAGCTCAGTAATGATCTGGCATTTATAACAGCACATTATAGTGTGATACCGAAAGCAATCTTGAAGTTGGAGAAAAGAGATGATTCACTGGTATCATCTAGGGCAGGGATGGCGAACCTATGATACGATTTCGGTGGCACGCCACCTGAACTTTTTAAATACATTGTTTACTACAGACTATACATATCTCGTGCATCGCATAGTCATAGTGTAACAAATAAATATAGAAAATCTGGCCCTCAATCAGTCAGTGAGTGAAATTTGACTTGTGTGAAGTAGCCAGTAGCGGGTAATTACTCTTTGTGTATAACTGTTTATTGAATGTGTTTTGTATACGGACTTCACAAACATGTTTTTGGTTCCGAAATGAAACCCAGACCGGATTCTTCAAGACTAGTGGACAAGGGAATTTGGAGTGATAGTAAGAAATAATAAAGCTTTGTGTTCCCTGTGTGAACTTCATACTTGCAAGTGCTCTAAATAATCGCCAGTTCTCGAAAATTTACACTAAGTGGAATTTCACTATGGCTTTCTTGAACAATAACGTTCGCTTGCTGGTCATGGGAAAGTAGTTTAGAGGCTTGTCGAGCTCTTGGATGAAATTCACTTCATGATAGAGCAGGACGAATTCCCAAAGTACACGGACCCTATTTGGCTGTGTGTTTGAATATTTATCCCTGATTTTACAGCCGTGTACAATGATATAAATAAGGAATTGCAAGGAAAGGGGGCATACTGCAGATAGATTGTTTGAGATCATAAAATCATTCCAGAGAAAACCTTTTTGATTTTGAAACAGACATTTAAGAACTTTCCTTCCAGTACAAATTGAGTTGATGTCAAATTTTTCAGATCAATTAACTTTTGAAGAGACAAGGAAGGATGTGGACGTCTCAGAAAATTCAAAACAAATAATTTCCAAGCTATTTTCCCAATTTTGACATTTGGAGAAAACATTACGTATTTTTGTGGTTTCTCTTCCGATATCCTGATGTTAATTCGGCTTCTGAACTCCTTTCTCTTGTTGATCACATCTGCTGTAAGTCTGCATCTCTCTTGACCTGATCATGAGGGACATTAAGGCCATTTTTATTGGCCATTTAGAGATGGAGGTGATTGAATTTGAAGAAAGCAGTACATGGGTGAACAAATTTGTACAACTTGGTGAAGCATTGGCGAAAATCGAGTGTGCTGCTGGTGGTGAATACTCTCTCCAGAAGCCAGAGAATTTAATATTTGAATAGTGGAACAGCCTCCCACAAAAGTGTTCGGTCATGAAGAAACTTGGTACAGCGCTACTTACTTTGTATGGGTCATCATACGCCTGCGAGCAGCTATTTCTACAATAAACTTAGTGAAGTCAACTGTTATAAACAGTCTTGTTTCAGACCTAAATGCTTCTTGTATGTTGCTGAAGACAAAATGTTACGAACCGAACATAAATGACATGGCTACTAAGATTCAGCAAGAAGTTTCATGCTAAGTGTGAGAATGATATTTCACTTAAAGTCCATTGGCAATATTAGTATTTTTTGTTATTGTTATATCTAATTATATTTAATGACGAATTGTGTTACAATGGGATGTTATTATTCTCAAAACTTACTTGTTAAAAACATTTTTGATAAATTTGCAAAATATGACTACGGAGCAGGGAATCAAATGTATTTTCAAGATATAATAAATAAATAAATAAATAAATAAATAAATAAATAAATAAATAACATAATTAGGAAAGGAGGCGGGTTTAGCCAGTCCTTAAAGGAAAATAACAAGTGGCACGGTAAACAGTTGAGAATAATAAACCAGACTTAGAGTGCCACACTACCTGGAAAAGGTTCGCTATCCCTGATCTAGGGCGATCTTTGAAGATGCAGTAAATCAACTGCTGCAAGCACCAGGAGAAAAAGGAAGCAGTGTTAGTGAAACGTGTAAACATGTTCCAAGTACTAATTTGGACATTGAAAAAATGAAAAACATTCGTGATGTTTTGAAAGGAGAAAATTCTGTTTTAAATGGCATGTGTCCTTCCGAATCTGTGCCAATCACTTCAGTGGAGTCCGATTCATTGGCCTTGTTCGCTGAATGGTCAGCGTACTGGCCTTCTGTTCAGAGGGTCCCGGGTTCGATTCCTGGCCGGGTCAGGGATTTTAACCTTCATTGGTTAATTCCAGTGGCTCGGGGGCTGGGTGTTTGTGCTGTCCCCAACATCCCTGCAACTCACACACCACACATAACACTATCCTCCACCACAATAACACGCAGTTACCTACATATGGCAGATGCCGCCCACCCTCATCGGAGGGTCTGCCTTACAATGGGTGCACTCGGCTAGAAATAGCCACATGAAATTATATACTTCAGTGGAAGTAGAACATTCCTTTCCCATGAAGAAAAACATTCTTTCTGACAAGCGTCTGTCTATGACAGTTGATACTTTGAAAAAGCACCTTGTTGTTGCTTGTAACCAAGGAAAATAAAAGTACGCTAATTATGTGATAAATTGATAATAAAGAAATGAATGAGTTTTTAAAATACATATTTTCATTAATAATGAGTGAGATTCCTCTTTGCTTTCACTCCTAACAAATGCCTATTTTAATTACAGTACTGCCTATTTTCAGTATTTCAAGTGCCTTTTTGCCTGCCTATTTTAACCAAAAATAAATGCCTAACTTCCGGGCTCTAGTGATTACAATTGAGGAGCTGTCCGACGGTGAGATGACGGCTCCGGTCTAGAAAGCCAAGAATAACGGCCGAGATGATCCGTCGTGCTGACCACACGACACCTCGTAATCTGCAGGCCTTCAGGCTGAGCAGCGGTCACTTGCTAGGCCGTGGCCCTTCGGGGCTGTTGCGTCATGGGGTTTGGTTTTTGGTTTGGTGCTACAGAAGAATATTGCAAGTAGCCTGAATTATACACCAAATGAATGTGTCGAATTTGTAGCAGGTTGGCATCAAAATAAGGCCATCAAAATTTACCAGAGAGCAACAGCTTAGGTACAGCAGTAACATTGTCGGGAGACCTGAAGTACTGGAGAAGATGATCATTGAAGGGAAAGGGAAAGTTGCTGGCTGAAGTCCTAGAGGATGTGCTTCCTTGAGATGGGTGGCTCAACTAAAGGCCCTAACTGGAGAGAACTTACAAGAAGCGGTTCACATGCTCAGGACAGAGACTCGTGGAGACAAGTCATCAAGGGGTTATCTGCATCATGCGGGGAACACCATGGGTTGCATGTACTTGCGAGTAGTATCACTAAATTGGTACGAAATAGGTTTGTGATTAGTTGCAGTAAAAAGCCTGGCCTGGTGGATTCCAGTACTCGTGCGTTGTACCCATGTGAGCAACACCGCGGGTCTGGGCGTAGCCTGTGAGTTGTACTGCTATATGAGCGGCACCGTGGGTCAGCGTTGCCTGTGATTGGTACTCACTATGTGAGGAACACCACGGGAATACCGGCACCCGTGACTAGTACACCTAGGTGAGGCACCTTACCGGTTTGTGTTGGCTATGAGTGGTGCCATTGTGTGAGAAACACCATAGGTCTGCGTTCCCTGTACGAATTGCAATACTTGTGAGTAGTACCATCTTGTGTGGACCACCGTGAGTCTTCGCTACTTTTGATCAGTACCCCAAAATGACAGATACCGTGGTTCTACTTTACTCGCGACATGTACCATTCTGTGGTGCCTTAGACATGAATTTAGCACCCCTTCAGACTCGAGCATCATTGTGCTTTATAAATGGTCCCTTGGTCAGTAATACTCTAATTATCTACCTTCTTTTTGAGTCTGATCCACTGTTTATGTTTGTTTGTTTTTGTTTTTTTGTAGGGTTCATGTCCATCCATTCATTGTTCATGACATTTTTTATTTTATTTTGGTCAGTGGATGAATTCGAATTTTTTGTTATTTCATTTCGTACCATTAGGGGCCGATGACCTCGATGTTAGGCCCCTTTAAACAACAAGCATCATCATCATCATCATCATCATCATCATCATGATCTGTCTGAGTGCCTCATATGCTTTAGTGTAAATTTTGGTGCTGATCGCTGGAGGTGTGTAAATTTTTATTACGAATAAACAAACTTACATTGATTTTATAGATATAAGTAGGAAATATTTAATTACGCTCAGCCTGTAATGACCGGTGACAGTTATTGAGATTAATTAAATGCTATGATTTACAAATTTTGGAATTTATTTTAGTCATATGTAGAAAGATAGCAATATGAAAAGAATCACATAATAGGATATACGCGATAGGCCAATTTGGGATGAACTAACAATAGAAAGAGGAGACGACAAACATGAAAACACAAGGACCAGTTATAAATTAAATTATACTGTAATTTATGGGGATTTGTATAGGTATTTGTTATTAATAACTTAAAGAAGACAGAGTTACATATTACAATAGAAGATTTAAAATACAAAACAAATACACCCAAGATATTGAAACACACTAGATTACAGACGAAAATCAACAAGCAGAGAATTGGAAGAGTGATTCCAGAAGCAGAAAGAAAATTACATTCAGAAATTATGAAACAGTATTGGGCTGAAAAATTTTTTTTTCCATAAACCTGACGATAGTACTGTTGTCTTATGTTGGCTAAAAAATTATAATAAATAAATTAATTGTTATTAATTCTATGTAGTAATCAATAATTCATGTTTTTGTGAATACCTATAGGTGCTACTACTAAAGGGTCAACAGGAGAAAGAGGTTGCATGTATCAGCATATGGCACCGTCTAATCAATACCTTGGTCGAAAATGTATGCAATCCTCCCAGCACATTCGAAGTGGAGAATGAAGGTATGCATATTGTGTATTAAATAAAAAATTTTAATGTACAGGAACTTCTTTGTGGTCAACATTTTTCTAGACTATGATTCTTTTTTGAGTGAATCTTGTGTAAACCCATCATAATTAGGATTGTTTACAAAAAAATATTGTGGTAGGTTATCAGGATTCTTACAACTTAATTCGCTATAATATAACACTTGATATATTAATTTTATAGACTTTGTTACTTAAAGACTGACAGTTACACCATAAATATATTGGTTGTCAGACAGGTATGTGAGGGCTGATAATTGTATTGTTCTGCTCTGTAAAACAATAATCATTACCATTAGCAGATTTTTATAATACAGTAGAAGCCTGCTATAGCTAGTACAACATATAGCAAGAACTCCATTGTAACGGCAGATGTTCTCTGTCCCTTGAAAATTCCTATATTAAACTGTGTATTATTCTTTGGTTACATTGAGAATCCTATTACTGATACATCCCATATTACGAGTGATTAAGTGTGGGTTGTTTTTTCCATTATAGTTATGTATGTACTCCAGTGATTATATTGAATGCGAACGATCATCTTCGGTATAGTTTTTGCGCTATGTGCACTAGCAAGCTCTCTCATAGACATTCGAACTCGAAGGGATGTCGGAGTCGATTAGTAATACTCATAATCTATAATTTTCATTTCTGTATTGATTATATTCACAAATATGAAGGTTTGAAGCTTCCATCTAATCAATACATACAATAATCAATATATACAATAATATAATAAGATATGTATTGATTAGGTGGAAGCTTCAAAACTTCATATTTGTTGTAATACTCATCGACTGGTGTTCGGTAAACACAATTTGAAAATGAAAGAAAATATGTTTCCGTAATACGTGCATAAATAACGTGGCCGATAGTAGTAGTTAACTCTTTGGAAATAGAGGCTGAAATAAAAGATCTCTTAATTTAATGTTCTGTACTGGAATTAAGTGAGAATGTGCTATACCTCAAAATACGGCACAGAGTAGATGACTTATTTTAAGAGGTTAGTTTATTCAGTAAAACCTCATTTGGATGTTTCTGTAGGGGACAGGGAAAGATAATGTGTTAAGTGAGAAAACGTACTATCGAATACACGAATCAGAACTATCCAACAGGGATATGTAAACACTTGATATGTTTTTCCCTGAGATGCCTGTATTTTACATTGTGTATGTACGGGTACAGTTAATAATATAGGCTGTCTCCTGTTTCTAAAGATGAGTGTGTTAAAAAGTGTAAGACAAGAGAACAGTTACGAAAATCTTTTCCGCTGGGGCTTATTGAATACCGGTAACAACAGTGTGTTAAAAGGTGTGTAAAACGCCAGGCAACAAATATAAAAACAATTGCATAGGGGTCGATAAAAGTTTCTCTTTCTTAAAGAATTACCAGCTGAAGCCTTATATTTTGGACAAGTGGGTTATTAAACATAGTTTTCTGATCACTCTCCGATCGTGAATTATTTAAAGGTTAAACTTGGCCATGTGCAAGAGGATTACTTTGACTGTCATCTCAAATGTGACAACACTTCAATCAATGGGATCAGCTAGAGTCAAAATTCGAAGGAGCAAGGTCGAATCTGGAAGGAGCGAGTTTCAACATGCGCCCCACTGTTGAAAGATGCAGACGCCTGGCCACTTCCTGGATTTTAATTTAGTCTTCATTAGTAAGCGATATCACGACTTTCTCAGTATCCATAAGTGGGCTACAGAATTTATTCACGCTAGTTAACTTCGCACGATTATGTTCTTAATCCATTTGTAGGCTGTCACGCGACAAATATTCGCTACCCCGCACTGTATAATTCAGCACAATAGATTTCTAACTTCTGAGTGCAGTGTGACATACAAGTACAAACAGTCTTCCTGGGTTATTCAGCAATATCAGTGAAAACTGGAGAGCAAAACTGAACTTTCATGAGGCTAACGGCTTGCTTCTCTAAAGTGTAATTTACCCTGTAAAGTTTAGGACTTCGAGGCCATTTCTAGTTTTCACGCAACTTCCTCCAACCGGCCTGCATTGGCGAAGGCTCAAATCTGTGTTGGAAATCACTTTTCGTTTGGAAGGGATGGTGAAGTACATTTTCAGGGCTAGGAATAATGAGATCATACAAATTGGTAATGGTGAAAATTTGTTATGTGATGAGTGAGATATTTTTATACATGTTCAACACGACGTGAATTGATGCATAGAATCAGCTTCATGGTCCGTATCGCACTTTTTTGTTTTTAATATTGTCGATCTTCTTATCTTAATTTTAAGGACACTTCCTCTAAAACATTGATACTTTGTCAATTTATGAATGTGTTATCTAAACAGTGTTATGTAGTTGAAGATAATATACGAAACATGTACCACTTTTAACCAATAAGTTGCCTTAAGCAATTTAGTATATCGACAGGGTGGAAATTAAAAAAATAGTTGTGAATCTGTGAATTGATGCTTCGAATTTACGGCGCGCTATGGGAGAAATCATCTTTAAGAGGAAATCCCTAATGATATTTAACTCTAAATTTATAGCGAAAGGGTTATTACTTTACTGGCACTTGAATTATGTTTTCATTATGCACATAAGGTTAAATTAGGTTAGATTATGCTATTTTAATAAGTAAACCAAAACGTTTGTCACAGAACCTACTGGATTGATACTAGTCCAATTTTTCACGACGAAATTGAACACACGGGTTCATGTTTCTCGGAATCGGAAGATAACTAACGAGTAAGCCGCAGTATGGAAATCTTCAGAAATGAAAGTTTTGAACAAAGTGATTGCCTTTTCACATCAAATTTAATGTGTTAGTTTTCCGCCTACTTTTACGAAAAATGTGATAGAACGACAATCTGATATAGCGAGTACATTTTTCGCTGTTATGAAATCTCGCTATAACAGACTTTGACGTTGCAAGTGATAAAAATCATTGTTATCCGTATTGAAGATACTGAATGTAGGATGTAAAAGGTTTGTTTTTTTCACCTATTCAATACATATAAATTTTATAAATTAGGAATTTATTGTAGATTCCACTTGAGACATGTTTCGCCCTTCATTGGGGGCATCATCAGTCAAAATATCACCTCAAGGTAAAAAATCAGGTAACTGGTTAGTAGTAGACATGTACAAATTAATACATATTATTAACAACATATAAAAATTAAGTATGGGAAAAAATTTGCATAAAAGTGATGGTTGAACATGTAGGTTTAGATGAAAAGTCAGCACCAATGCCTAAAAATAACAAAGTAGAGTTCTGCAGTGGTGCTCTGGAGAAACAGTTGACGCAATCATATGAAAATAAAAAGTTTAAAAAATATTTACAATAAAACAATTAAGGGAGAAAAGGTGTAGTGTTTGGCATCAATGTTAGTAACCAAAAATTGATGTCAAAGGTTGGTAACTATACAGTATTTACATAGTTCAATTGAACAGTTGAGATAAAGTTTTTTAAAAATATTTACATTTAACATTCAGCGTAAATGTTTGTAATAAAAACTAATGTTAATGATTGGTAACTATATAGTAATTACATTATCTAATTGAAAGTTGAGAATTTACAATTATATACAAATTTACACAAGAGCAGCTGGTGCGCAAGGATAAAAAATTTTAGTGCCAAGTGCGTCCTGATGTTTTAGAGGTTGGAAGAAAGAATTAGCATTGACATTTCAGAAATATGTAGAGCAGATAATTTTAGTTAAAAATCACCGGGGGTAGGGGAAATTTTTTATAGCCAAATGAGGTTTTATAGGCATTAAGCTGAAAGTTTTCCAGTTGAAGCGCCGAGATCGGGACGGAGACTGGTCAGTGTGGCTGGAGGTTCATGGGTAATCCGTGCGTTTGAACGACAATAATGGTGACAGTTAAAGTGGGTAATTGCTAATTAGGAAAAATGTTGTGGGTTGAAACTTCTGCTTATTATTTTAGTTGACTTCTGTAGCATCGATTGTGATGTGGAGACCTCGGTGTGAAATGCCGGTGAGACAAAATGATATTGTTCCGTGGAATAAAATAAGGCGGACTACGGGATGAAGTTGTTGGTCTTTACTGGTCTGGTGAGATAGAATAGAGTTGCTTGTGTTGTGGACTGCTGTGGAGAGATTAGAAAGTATACGGCAACTGCAGAGTCAGAGCGTTAAAGCTGAGGTGAGGCATCTTCTTATTTTGACTGCAAAGAGGAGCCGTAGTGGCCCGCCATATTTGTGCCGATGTGCACTGGGTTCCGGTGAGTTGTTGAAAGTTGTATTGTAAGAAGTGGAAGTTATCTGTAATTGAGACGTTAATAGTATTAGTTGGTGTGTAAGAAAGGTTTATGGTAAGTAATGAAGAGTGAATGTTATGTTACGTACCTGATGTGTCGCTGAGAGGTGATTGTTGATGAGTATTGGTGGACTAAGAAGGAGGCTCAGTCGGTAATACGCACATGCGGTTAGCAATGGCGGCGGGAGGAGTGGATAGCTTTGGGGGGGAGGGGCATGGGCGGAGTCATGCGCAAAGGTGAGCTGTCAAATACGCAACTTTCACATACACTAATCCAGTTATCCACCAGATAGCCAACCCCCTAAAAAAGCACGAAGTCAACATTGCTTTCAAAACGCAGAACACGAACCAGAACATATTTTTCAACCAGAACTCTGTCAACCCAAGAAGAAACCTCTACGCGGGCTCAGGTATTTACAGACTCACCTGTTCACAATGCAACTCCTCGTACATCGGACAAACTGGCCGAAGCTTCCAAACCCGTTATTTAGAACACTACAATGCCCAAAAACATAATAAATTTTCCGCAATGAGCACCCACATGAGGGACACTGGCCACCACTTCACCACAATAGAACAAGACTTAACAATCCTAAAAAAAGTCGAGAATTGCAAACTAATGACTGAGTTTGAGAACCTATACATCTATCTAGACCAACACTTCAACAAGGATAAAAACCTCAACGAGATAATAGATTTAAAAAACCCCCTTTATGAACAAATTCCCACCTTACTACAAAAAATAAATTTTCAAGGCAACAACTTGTCTAAAATCTTCAATACCACATTAACTAACTCACCCAGCACGTCGACAATTACCCCCCTACCCCCCACCTCCCCCTTTCCGACCATTTCCCCCACACACAACGACTGCAAGCCCACACGTCCTCCCACCCAAGCACCCCCCCCTCCACCACGACCCCACCGATACAACACGAGAAATAAGAACCACTCGACCTTCAAAAACAATACAACACCCAACACAAGCAAATAACATTCATCACATTAACTAAAGGCATCAATATTATCCGCGTAACTTTCGGTTCCTTATCCCCCCCCCCCCTCTTTTTATAAACCAACACTACATCAACCTGCACTCCCAATACACAACTAGCTCGCCCCTCCACTCTACCTTCCTCCATTCTGACAGCTCACCTTTGCGCATGACTCCGCCCATGCCCCTCCCCCCCAAAGCTATCCACTCCTCCCGCCGCCATTGCTAACCGCATGTGCGTATTACCGACTGAGCCTCCTTCTTAGTCCACCAATACTCATCAACAATCACCTCTCAGCGACACATCAGGTACGTAACATAACATTCACTCTTCATTACGTACCATAAACCTTTCTTACACACCAACTAATACTATTAACGTCTCAATTACAGATAACTTCCACTTCTTACAATACAACTTTCAACAACTCACCGGAACCCAGTGCACATCGGCACAAATATGGCGGGCCACTACGGCTCCTCTTCGCAGTCAAAATAAGAAGATGCCTCACCTCAGCTTTAACGCTCTGACTCTGCAGTTGCCGTATACTTTCTAATCTCTCCACAGCAGTCCACAACACAAGCAACTCTATTCTATCTCACCAGACCAGTAAAGACCAACAACTTCATCCCGTAGTCCGCCTTATTTTATTCCACGGAACAATATCATTTTGTCTCACCGGCATTTCACACCGAGGTCTCCACATCACAATCGATGCTACAGAAGTCAACTAAAATAATAAGCAGAAGTTTCAACCCACAACATTTTTCCTAATTAGCAATTACCCACTTTAACTGTCACCATTATTGTCGTTCAAACGCACGGATTACCCATGAACCTCCAGCCACACTGACCAGTCTCCGTCCCGATCTCGGCGCTTCAACTGGAAAACTTTCAGCTTAATGCCTATAAAACCTCATTTGGCTATAAAAAATTTCCCCTACCCCCGGTGATTTTTAACTAAAATTATCTGCTCTACATATTTCTGAAATGTCAATGCTAATTCTTTCTTCCAACCTCTAAAACATCAGGACGCACTTGGCACTAAAATTTTTTATCCTTGCGCACCAGCTGCTCTTGTGTAAATTTGTATATAATTGTAAATTCTCAACTTTCAATTAGATAATGTAATTACTATATAGTTACCAATCATTAACATTAGTTTTTATTACAAACATTTACGCTGAATGTTAAATGTAAATATTTTTAAAAAACTTTATCTCAACTGTTCAATTGAACTATGTAAATACTGTAAAGTTACCAACCTTTGACATCAATTTTTGGTTACTAACATTGATGCCAAACACTACACCTTTTCTCCCTTAATTGTTTTATTGTAAATATTTTTTAAACTTTTTATTTTCATATGATTGCGTCAACTGTTTCTCCAGAGCACCACTGCAGAACTCTACTTTGTTATTTTTAGGCATTGGTGCTGACTTTTCATCTAAACCTACATGTTCAACCATCACTTTTATGCAAATTTTTCCCATACTTAATTTTTATATGTTGTTAATAATATGTATTAATTTGTACATGTCTACTACTAACCAGTCACCTGATTTTTTACCTTGAGGTGATATTTTGACTGATGATGCCCTCAATGAAGGGCGAAACATGTCTCAAGTGGAATCTACAATAAATTCCTAATTTATAAAATTTATATGTATTGAATAGGTGAAAAAAACAAACCTTTTACATCCTACATAACAGACTTCTACTATATTTTCTCCTTACCCTAAGATAAGTTTGAAATATTTTTATTAGCAAATTTTTTTTTTTTTTTTTTTTTTTTTTTTTTGCTAGTTGTTTTACGTCGCACCGACACAGATAGGTCTTACGGCGACGATGGGACAGGAAAGGGCTAGGAGTGGGAAGGAAGCGGCCGTGGCCTTAGTTAAGGTACAGCCCCAGCATTTGCCTGGTGTGAAAATGGGAAACCACGGAAAACCATCTTCAGGCCTGCCGATAGTGGGATTCGAACCTACTATCTCCCGGATGCAAGCTCACAGCCGCGCGCCTCTACGCGCACGGCCAACTCGCCCGGTATTAGCAAATTTTAATCAGAAATATTATTCAGAGATCTAAATGTTTGTCTCTCTAGTTTATTTCTCATTATTGTGTAGTCATTCCTTTTGTCATTATAATTGTGAGTGGGGACGATTTTTCTAAAATTGGAAAGGCAACTGGATAATCATTCTGTTTTCCTTTGTCATTATCGGTTTGCATTAAATTAGCGTTTTGCCAGATATGCTCATGATGTGTTCTGCTATTGATTACAGATCTCAATGTGGAACATGCTCAGCTACTATTGTTCCTTTTCCACTCCTTGAATCTTATGCAGAAGAAAGCTGTGCTACTCTTGACTGCAGGGGGTGTTATCCGTTGTTCAGAGACCGTCAGCCTGGCTCTCCGAGACTCTCAGCTTCTGCACTTGTCAAGACTTTTACTCTTGTTGGAGTATCTCATGAAGCATCTGTATGATGCTCCACCAGCTTTGTTAGAACAGGTTAGTAGATCATTGTTGGGTTAAATGTTTAAGTAGAACACAAAACATTTGCTTTCCTTGGTTAAAAGTTCACAAATGATGGTAACTGTGCTACCACTGAGCGATTGGCTGTGGAGTTTGGGTTAGAGTACCTGTGATTAGTACCACTATGAGCGACACCGTATCTGGATTGCCTGGGAATACCGGCGCCCGTGATTAGTACACCTTTGTGAGGAACATCGGTTTGCATTGCCTATGAGTGGCACCGTTATGTGAGAAAGGCCATAGGTCTGCATTACCTGTGCAACATACGTTACTTGTAAGTATTACCATAGTGTGAGTCTACTTTTGATTAGTACCGCAGCATGAATAACAAATACCATGGTTCTACTTCACTAGCGATAAGTAGCTTTGTGAGCGGCCATTGGCCTGGATTTTGGCACCCCCCCTTTAGACATCAAGCATCATAGTTTCAAGAATGTGCTTTAGAAACAGTCCCTTCGTCAGTAATACTATTATTTTAAGGTAGATTTTGAGAAGGTCGGATCCACTGATTGTCTTAAATTCATATCCATCCATGCATTCTTCATCATTACGTTTTGAATTTTGGTCAGTGGATGATTTTTTACTTGTCATTACATTTCTTCTCATTTTGTTCCATTGGGGGCCGATGACCTAGATGTTAGGCCCCTTTAAACAATCATCATCATCATCATCATCATCACATCATCATCGTCGTGGGTTACATAGCAGTCAGCTTGCATGCAAGAGATAGTGGGTTCGAACCCCACTGTCAGCAACCCTGAAGATGGTTTTATGTGGTGTCCCATTTTCACACTGTACCTTAATCAAGGCCATGGTCAGTTCCTTCCCACTCCTAGCCCTTTCCTGTCCTATCATTGCCTTACGACCAGTCTGTTTCGGTGTGACATAAAAAAGAACAAAAAGAAAAGAGCACAACGGAGATTGTGAAGGTTAAGGCTTCATTTATTGTGAGACACTCATTACTTCATCCCAGTAAATTGTCTCTTCATGTGAATTACAGTAACTTTATTCATACCTTTGTATGGACAGTTACATTGTATGCCATTGAAACCATGACACTACATAAGGCAGAAATCACCTACCTGGAAGCATATGAAAGGTGATGCTTTCCAAGGCTGATGATTAATCCTGTAGGAGAATAAGAGCTCTCAACTCTTTCCCACCTGAAAGTGCCCGTCTGTTCACTTTGCCTTCTGGTC
This sequence comes from Anabrus simplex, assembly GCF_040414725.1. Lineage (NCBI taxonomy): Eukaryota > Metazoa > Arthropoda > Insecta > Orthoptera > Tettigoniidae > Anabrus > Anabrus simplex. The sequence goes on from NC_090265.1 coordinate 1,137,269,235, forward strand.
CTTAGCGCTCGAAAGCACCTGGCCGCATTATCTATGCTATAGTTTTGTATTTTTTTCCGGCAGTGAAATGTTCGAAAGGCATTTATGAACCTGCAGTATAATCTGCAAGGCTTAGGAAATAAAAGAATAATAGTCGGTCTTGAACTTCAGCGTGCAAGGGTCTGCTTTTTCATTGAAAAACATGACGGGATTGAGTATTGCAGATATTGAAACTGAGCTGAATATAGGCGAAGAAAGTGATGCAAAATTGTTAAATTGTGGTGGAAGTGAATTTTTAGTGAGTGAAGAACATACTAATGAAGACAATTTTGTTGGTAACAGTAATAATATATACCGGGCGAGTTGGCCGTGCGCGTAGAGACGCGCGGCTGTGAGCTTGCATCCGGGAGATAGTAGGTTCGAATCCCACTATCGGCAGCCCTGAAGATGGTTTTCCGTGGTTTCCCATTTTCACACCAGGCAAATGCTGGGGCTGTACCTTAATTAAGGCCACGGCCGCTTCTTCCTTCCAACTCCTAGGCCTTTCCTATCCCATCATCGCCATAAGACCTATCTGTGTCAGTGCGACATAGAGCCCCTAGCAAAAAAAAAAAAAAAAAAAAAAAAAAAAAAAAAGTAATATAAGTGAAAACGGTATCAAGAAATCGGACCTCACGGTAATGCGCTGACAATTCCGGTAACACAAACATTTCGTTACTCTGAATGATTAAAGGGGTGATGTCCATAATATGGAAGGTGGATTGTGAGAAATAGATTATTTTTTACTTATTTTAGGAGGAGACAGACTATTCAGTGACGCAGCCAATTGCTCAAATATCAATGCAGCATTCAAACAGGCACAGTTCAGTAAAATAGATACGGATTGGGAAGAGGAAATAAAAGCTTCCAAATGAGTTCTGATATTCATGGGCATCTTTCCACTTTCAGAATCATATGATTATTGGTTTAGTCCAGGAATTGAGTGTCCTGTAACAAAAAACTATATGACTTTTAGGAGATATAAGATTCCTACAAAATATTTTCATGTTCTGGACGTTGGACAGGTAAAAGCCAAAGATGATTCCTGTTACGACATAGTTCTCAGACTCTTGCAAATAATGAACAGTTTCCAGCACAAATACAATTCAGGCAGAGAATTAGCCATTGATGAGGCAATGGTTCCATTGAAAGGATGCAATGTTCTGAAACTGTATATAAGAGAGAAACCAGTAAAGTGGGATTTCAAAGCGTGGATTCTTGCCACTCCGAAAGAGGATGTTCTCAAAAGCAATATCTATCATGGTAGGAAGGAACAAGGACATGCTGTTGGGAAACCACGTTGGCATGAATTTATTATAAGATTTTGACAAATTTTTTCTCATTACAGCACTTACATGATAATGGAGTACTGTACATGCTTGTGCAACTACAGACCCATTCATAAAGACTGGCCAGCTGAAATAAAGAATCCTAAATCTCTGAAACTGAAAAGGGGAGAAAGTAAAATAGTTCAAGTGGATGATGTGGCAGCTTTGGTCTGGCATGCCATCAAGGGCATCTGTGCTGTTTCCTCAAACTGTGATCCAAGTATCACAATATCACAATATCAATACTGCTTCCTCCAGTATCCAGTATGTGTGGAGGTTTGAATACATTGTGGTCAGTAGCTTTTCATTATATTTAACTTTTGTGAAACAATCTGCTCTGCTTCAGTTCTTCGTAAATAATAGGTTGAAATCTAGGGATAAATAGATTGAAAATGTGGGCAGAAAAAGGTCAATTCCAATGTCCTTTAGTAAACCTCGTATGCAAGTGGTGTTTGTTCTTGTGGGGGCATATGATACAGCATTCAGAATTGATAGAGATATTAGCAGGTTTCAGCGAAGGAAACACATCATGTGGACAACTGAGACACAGCTTCTTCAAACAAATAACAAACAGCATAGGAGTGGATAGCTATATAGTATCAAAGACAACTGTAATGGACCACGAAACGCTGAGGAACTTTGACAACCCCTGTGGGTGGGGGACGTAGACAAAGAATACACCCGCAGTACCTGTGCCTGTTGTAAGAGGCGATTAAAAGGGGCGACCAAGGGATGATATTAGAACCATGAAACTACTAGTGCTTAGTACCATTACGTGAGGAAGACCATGGGTCGATGTTACTTACAATTAGTACCACCATGTGAGGAACACCATGGGTCTACGTTGCCAGTGAGTAGTGCCTTTATGTGAGGAACACCACGGTTCTGTCGTTTGTTCTAAGATTGTGTGTATTCCTCCGAGGCGAGCGAGCGGGCATTTGGCTGCGCAAACTAATGTCCATGTTGAAATAATAACAAATAAGTTAATTTATTAACTTGTCCACCTAATCAATACAATAAATCTTGTCTTTGTTAAATTACATTGACATGTCAATTAAAATGGTACACGTTTCACCTTACATATAAGCATCATCAGCCATGGGTTTAACCTTGAAATAAAATCAGGCACCTGATTTACACATAAATAAGTTAAAACTGATTTATAAAAAGCCTTGAAGAGACTTGAAAGAAAATGAACATACAGTAAAACACTAGTGCAATATTGGTTTTAAAGACAATGTTATGAGTGAGAAGTTTATAATTGGGGAAAGTATTTACAATACTAACATTGAAATACTAATAATATGAGTAAAATGAATAAAACGATAGTTTGTAACAGACTAGTAGTAAAATTGCTGTAAAATGATGTTGATCGACTAGTGGTTAGAACTAAATAATAAGAATGACATCGGAATTGTATTTTTAAAACGTAATGTTTGATAAAATAAAGTTGAGAGATGGTCAAGTGACTTTTAACTTACGTAAACAAATTATCACAAGCCACTTTACCAGAAACACCGTGCGTATACGTTGTCTGTGATTAGTACCACTATGTGAGAAAAACTACGGGTTTGGCTGGCGCCCTTGGTAAGTACCGCTGTGTGTGAAAACCGTGGGTGTGCGTTACCTGAGAGTAGTTCCATTATGTGACGAATACCATAGGTTTCAAAACCGACATTCAGCCTATTAGGTCGTGTTACGTACATTTAGTACGTGTAGAAGGGATGTTGAGTACAGAACAAAAATGGCCAACTGGACACCAGTGGGATCCGAACCCACAACGCGCACTACGGTGTGATGGCATTAGTGCCAGACCTGTAGCTTAGATCCTTTCCAACAGAACAAGGATGACCTAGGCCACCATAGCTTAATTGGTAGAGCAACCGATGCAAAATCAGGAGGTTGTCGGTTCGGATCCCACTGGTGTCCGGTTGGCCATTTTTGTTTTGTACTTATCATCTCTTTTACACGTACTAAATGTACGTAACACGACCTAATAGGTTGAAAGTTGGTTTTGATTACAATGTGGTCGTGAAAATTCAATATTCACCATGGGTTTATCTCTGGTTGTTACCATAATGTGTCATACACCATGGGTCCACATTACCTATGATTAGTAGCACTGTGTGAGCAACATCACGAGTACACGTTGCCCGTGATTAGTTCCACATAGTGAGGGACACCACGGGAATACTGGCGCCCGTCCCGCTATGGGTCTGCGTTGCTTGTGAGTAGTACTATTTTGTATGAAACACCATGGGTTTGTTACACCTGTGAGAGATGCCATTGTGTGCGACATACGATAGGTCTACATTTCCTGTGATTAGTACTACCATTAGAGAAATGCCTTGAGTCTACGTTATCTGTGATTAGTACCACTATAGGAATAACAACATGGTTCTACCTCCCAGTGATTAATACCATTATGAGGGGCCAGCAACCTGGATTTTTGGACCCCTTTAGATAATAATGCACCATCCCAGTAATTTAGGCTTTGTGAATTTGATCCACCGATTGTTTTTGTTTCATTATTGTTCTTTCATAATTTGTTTTTGATTCTAGTCAGTGGGTAAATTTTGTTTTAATTTTAATTTCGTTCACCTCGTACCATTAGGGACTGATGACCTAGCTGTTAGGCCCCTTTAAACAACAATCATCATCATCATCATCATCATTGCTCTTCATGACAACTGACTAGTTCTAGGACATGATGAAGTCAAACTTGGACCTGAAAAATGTTATTTAATGCCTTTGTTTAGCTACAAGTAGAACAGGATAGTTAAACTGTATAACATCCTCCCCTTGCGGAGGTGATAGACTAACACCCAAATTATTCTCTGCTTGTCGTAAGAGGCGACTGAAAGGGGCCTCAGGGTCTATTAGCTTGGGAGCGTGGGTTAGCGACCACAAGGCCCTTAGTTCAACAATAATAAAGGTGTTTTAATTTGTTCCACCTATTCAATACTTATATTTTCACTTATAGTGGTTACATAAACAGATTCTTAGTTACATGGGACATGTTTCGCCCTCAATTAAGGGCATCTTCAGCCTAAACACAATAATCATCAATACAACTAAATTAAAAGTGGAAGTTAAAAGTTTAGTCAGTTATTAAAATTCGGAACATAAAAATATGAAAAGTGATGCAATATATAAAGATGTTAATGGAAAACTGTCTTATGATTAAACTATAATCTTGTCGGAGACTAAAACTTCTTCTATTAAAATTCTAATTAAAAACAGTTCATATAAAATATTAGTGGAAAACCAAAGTGGTAATAATATAAAGCCAACGACATGAGGGCGTGAACACAAGCATAAACTTGATTGTCATGAATACTATCTTTCCAAGGCCGCTGATGAAATTCGTCAGCAAGTGAGACAGAAGAATCTGTTGAAAAATTGTAAGTGGCCCTTAGCACCGGTAGGTAATAAAAATGGCTGAAACCTTGCCAGAAAATGTCAGTAGATGCAGAAATAATGTTTCCTGTAAGAAAAGGAAAAGAAGACATAAATTGAACGTAAGGAGAGAATTCGATTTACATAAAATTGAAACAGATGAGGACTTACATGTAAGTGGAAGTTATTTGTTATCTACTGTTGTGTTGATTGTTGCCCGTCTGTTGGCTCTGAGTCTGGTGTTGTAACAGTGCTGCAGAGGCGGCAGTGAACTCGGAGGGGAAGGAATAGGGGAGTGCGGAAGGGAGGAGAGGATGGGTGGAGTCAGTTGTGACGAGGCTGACAAAGGGGCGGAGTCAACCGTATTGCTAGAAGTAGGCCTAATATCTGTGGGTATGGGAGGAGTATTAGAGTTTGAAGAATTAAATATATTAGGTATCCTAAATTTATTTGAACTGACTGACTTTAATAATTTCGGCATTAATTCGTGCAACATACTTTTATTGTCCGTGGTTTCATTAAGATTCTGTTGCTTATTGTACGTCTGATCTAAATAGATGTATAAACTTTCTAATTTGTTCAGCATTCTCCCTTTTTTTTTTTCCTGACAAGGTTTCAGCCATTTTTATTACTTACCGGTGCTAAGGGCCACTTACAATTTTTCAACAGATGCTTCTGTCTCACTTGCTGACGAATATCATCAGCGGCCTTGGAAAGATTGTATTCATGACAATCAAGTTTATGCTTGTGTTCACGCCCTCATGTCATTGGCTTTGTATTATTACCACTTTGGTTTTCCACTAATATTTTATATGAAGTGTTTTTAAATAGAATTTTAATAGAAGTTGTTTTAGTCTCCGACAAGATTATAGTTTATTCATAAGACAGTTTTCCATTAACATCTTTATATATTGCATCACTTTTCACATTTTTATGTTCCGAATTTTAATAACTGACTAAACTTTTAACTTTCACTTTTAATTTAGTTGTATTGTTGATGATTGTGTTTAGGCTGAAGATGCCCTTAATTGAGGGCCAAACATGTCCCATGTAACTAAGAATCTGTTTATGTAACCACTATAAGTTAAAATATAAGTATTGAATAGGTGGAACAAATTAAAACACCTTTATTATTGTTGAACTGTAAAAATTTTCAATACGGTCCTAAAATGAGGTTTATAACATGTAACACAAGGCCCTTAGCCGAGTCCTGGGATTGCTTCCACCTGTGCCAGGCTCCTCACTTTCATCTATCATATCCGACCTACCTTGGTCAATTCTAGTTATTTTCTGGGCCTGACGGTATTATGTATAGAAGCCTAGGGAGTCTTTCATTTTCACACCCTTCAAGGCTCTCTTTCTTTGGCCAATACCTTCAAAGTGTCTCTGACCCCATCCATTTTTCCCCCTCTGATTAATGTACTAGAGGTTGGTTGCCCAGTTCTACTTCCTCTTAAAACAATAATCACCACCATTATTTAACATCTATAAAGGTAAGGTTCCAAGCAAGTGTACAAGTATATAGATTATGAAGGAGGATCGGAAAGTACACAATGATAGGTCAGTTTGAGAAGTGGAAGCCACAGGAAGGAAAATACAAAAGGATAATGGCAAACTTCACTAATGCGCTCTCTCTCTCTCTCTCTCTCACTCTCTCTCTTTCTCCCCCCTCTCTCCTCCACAAGTTTTTATCAGTTCATTGAGCATGTTGGCAGCGCTGTTCAGATCATGTAGTGTTACTGTAGCTTGCATTTGGGAGAAGGTGGGTTGAATCCCCTTTCTCAGCAGTCCTGAATATGGTTTCCTATTGTATCCTGTTTTTGCACTAGGCAAAGTAAGGGTGTGGTAACTTCACTTCCATACTACAGTCTATCTCACCGGGTTTGAGTCGAATAAAACAATTGCAAGCATGTGTATTCTGAACTACTACCTGTTCCAAAACATTTCCTGTTTGTTCATTAGACTGTTTTGCCTTAGCAATAATCCTCATTATTATGTTTTTTAAAAATCACAGAGGAGTTAGAATCATTTGTATTTCTGCTTTGAGGTTTGAAATTGAGAGATTGAAGGGAAGAACATCGTAATGTTTAGTCATACACAAATATCATGCCAGCCACAATGCGCCTGATCAGATATACAAACTCATTGAAATGTCTGGCTCCATGGCTAAATGGTTAGCGTGCTGGCCTTTGGTCACAGGAGTCCTGGGTTCGATTCCTGGCAGAGTCGGGAATTTTTACCATCATTGATTAATTTCTCTGGCACAGGGGCTGGGTGTATGCGTCGTCTTCATCGTTTCATCTTCATCACGACGTGTAGGTCACCTATGGGCGTCAAATCAGAAGACCTGCACCTGGCGAGCCGAACATGTCCTCGGACACTCCTGGCACTAAAAGCCATTTTTTTTTTCATTGAAATAACAGTTGCCTCTTTGAACAGAAACATAATAAAACAAATAAAAGAAAGAAGTTGATCATGCATTAATGGTAAAAGTAAGACTCACAATTTATTCGCTGTCCTGCAGTTGTTCTATTTCTTCCATTCAACATCAAGAATTTCATTGTTTGGTCCATATTGAATCGAGATTCACAAATTACAAAATTTGAAAAGGTGGACTCTCATACCTCAAATTTTTACCTTCTGGATTTCTTCCATGCCAGTGTTGTCATCATCATCTGCATCATCAGCCAAGTTGATAACAAACCATTCATGGACTTCCTCTGCAATGCCATCCAGCTTGCACATATTAGCTTTCTCCACAATAATAACATGTTGCGAGTTCGAACCCCACTGTCGGCAGCTGTGAAGATGGTTTTCCGTGGTGCCCCATTTTCATACCAGGCTGTACCTTAATTAAAGCCATGGCCTCTTCCCACTCATAGCCTTTCTCTAGCCTATCGTCGCCATAAGACCTATCTGTGTCTGTGCGATGTAAAGCCAATTCATTCTGTGTGTAGATTTTAAAGGCATCATAAATACATTTTTGCAATTTGTTGTAATTGAGTATTCTTGGATAATATACCCACCTGACTTTTATGCCCATATTCTAGATTTTACTCCAGACAGGCCATAGCACTTTTCCATTACTACCAGCATTGGTGCTGTTCTTAACAGCTTGTAAAAGGAATTCTTGAAATCTCTTTCACTAAGGAAGATGACTCTGAAAAGCTTGAATGATAATGTTTTAATTATCCTACCTTGCAAGTTACAGTTCTCCATCTGTTTCCTGAACTTATTCATCTCTTGTTTCTGTTTGGTTATCACTGTCATATTTTATGAGGCTGTTGACCTCTCATATTTTTCCTTCTTTTGGTCCATCTGTTCTCAACATGTGGAACTAATAACTTGATCCTATACCATAATGGTTTCCTCAGGTCGGAAAGTAGGATTTGTTGTAGTTAATCACCACTTTCAGAAACGTAATCATCTAAAACAGTGGTTCTCAAACTAGTACATGTATCCCTAGGGGTGTGCCTGAGACTTTAATTGGGGTACATGAGCTACCTTCAGGGCAAAAATGATGAAACATTGAAATGTGGAAATAATTAAGAACAATGTTGTATATATGGAGCGACGCTTCGCTTGAAAGTTTTGCATAGACTGTAACACATCAGAAAACTGTGTCACGACATGTAGGCACACCTATCACATTGAACTTTCGATGGTTCGTAATGTCTGAATTCCAGAATTAAGATTGAACAGGTTTTTGTTTTGTTTTGTTGTTGTTGTTGTTGTTGTTATGGTTTATATTTTATATTCCGGCTAATTTAGCATTTTGTGAAACTTTCATACAAACAGGGTGTTTTCTGTTGCTTTTTTATTGCCGTGCTGAGTGGTTCAGATGGTTGAGGCACTGGGCTTCTGATCCCAAATGGTCCCAGGTTCGATCCTTACTCAGTCCGGTGGTATTTGAAGGTGCCCGAATACGTCAGTCTCATGTCGTAGATTTATTGGCACGTAAAAGAACAAAAACCTCTTGCATGCAAGGTTTACTAAAGACCATCTCAAGGATCGAACAGTGTAACACTCAGAAGTGACAGTCCATCGCTGTTAATTACTGTCTGGTTTACCGGTGCATCGTTACTTCTCCGCCTACCTTTGACTAATGTGCATAAACACGCTAGACTGCAATGGTGTCTGGAACGACGTCACTGGGGACAGGAATGGCAGCAGATTTTGGTTTTGGAGGAAGTCAGGTTCTGTTATTTTGAAAATGATGGCCGCATTTTGGTTCGCCGCAGACAGGGGGAGAGGCATCACATTGACTGCATTCGCACAAGACATACAGTGCCAACTCAAGGCTTTGTGGTGTGGAGTGCTATTGGGTTCAACCACAAATCACAGTTGGTGCATGTCCATGGCACTGTAACCAGTTTGACATACATGAATGACATCGTGCGACCCGTAGCCACACCCTTTCTGCACGACACCCCAGACGCCATATTTCAGCAGGACAATGTGCGACCACGTGTTGCTGCATGAACATGTGCCTTCTTTTTGTCACAGAATGTCAGACTGTTGTCCTGGCCTGCCCGATCACCAGACTTGTTGTCAATCGAAAATGTTTGGTATATGGTGAAACGACAGGTGCGGTGCTGTGACCCAATGCCAACCACCAAAGATGAACTGTGGAACCAGGTAAATGCAGCGTGGATGGCTATACCCCAGGACGCCATTCGCGCCTTATACGCGTCGATGCCATCACGCATGGAACAAGTTATCACATGCTGAACGTAGGTGACTGGAATGCTCATAGTTTCTGCGGAGCATACTAATGGACATGTCCTGTGAAGTGGAATATGAAGAAATGTGGTATTACAGAAGAATGCTGAAGGTGAGATGGATAGATCGAATCACGAATGAAGAGATACTGAATCGAATTGGGGAGAGGGGATCGATTTGGCTAAATTTGACGAGAAGAAGAGATAGAATGATAGGACACATCTTATGACAACCTGGACTTCTTCAGTTGGTTTTTGAGGGAAGTGTAGGTGGTAAGAATGGTAGGGGTAGACCAAGGTATGAATATGACAAGCAGATTAGAGCAGATGTAGAATGCAATAGTTACGTAGAAATCAAAAGGTTAGCACAGGATTGGCTGGCATGGAGAGCTGCATCAAACCAGTCTATGGACTGATGACTCAAACATCATCTCTAGTGTTTCAAGGTGTTCTGTTTTATGAACATGTGTGTACATACATACATTGCCATTACTTAATAAATCCTGAAAGAGTATCATACTAACTATATATATATATATATATATAGTTGATTAGGTCTGTTTTGAGCACGTTTTAGGCCATGTTTGAAAACCAGTGGTTTTAGCATTTTACTAGTAGATTGTCCTTATATTGTGCTATAAGATGAATGGGGTCATGTTACTATTATTCATTCTCTTTTTTACCTTGACTGGAATTAGAATTTCAGAGATTGTATTTGCCTTATTTTCTATTTATTCTATAGGTTCAGTGGAACTTGTTCAGTGCCACAAGTATGGTGACTGATGGCAGTACAGAGAGCAAAGCATCACGCATCTATTGCCCTTGGCCAGAAATAGAAGATATCTACCGCAAGTTTGGACCCCAGGATGAGTTCTCCATGAAGCCAAGATTTTATAGCCTAACAGTTGCAGAGATCAACAATCAAGATACTCCCAAACTGGATGGTCTAGTATGTACACGATCTCTTCTTATTACCTTCTTTTATTACTTGCTCTCTTTGTCGTCTTTTTGTGAAATTCTAAGTTACTGTTGTGTTATGAATCCTATGTGGGAAATCTTGAAAAAGCTTGGAAACCAGCACATGTTTTTGAAAAATATTATAGTGGGCATTTTAAAAGATACGGTGACAATTTTTAAATCATTTTTTATAATACTACTACTAAATGATAAATCCTTTAGGGCCAATTGCAGAAACTGTGTTTAGACGATGTTTACGGTTAAACAATTATTGCTGCCGCGTTGCAAAGATGTTATTTATCACTTACACAGTCTAAAACCAACATTCAGCCAGCAATGATTAAACACTGCCGAGAACTCTGTTTAACTTTAAATTTTTGGATTGAATCGCAATCAGAGGTTATTTACCATTAAAAAAATATGATTTGTATTATCATATTGAGACGGTTCAGGGAAGAAAAGTCAGTCTGACGGGCCTCTCTGTGGGTTGTCTGCTGCGAAATTGCAGCAATTCTTTTGAAATATATAGGGAGGTATAGTTTAAAATACGAGTTTGTGTTTGAAGAGATAATATAAGGGGTTTTTTTTTTAGAGACTGACACAAGGAATAGGTCTGGTAACTGTCAACTTAACTACAATTCTTGCCTACTGATACAATTTATTATATTTGGGATGATTTCCGTGGAATTAAAATGTCATTTCGACTACATCCATATCAGAATAACTTGGCCCGATCAACCAGGAGGGATTGTTATATTTACTGCCAAGTATGCACTCATAATAATGACACTAAAAAGTGGGTTGTGTGTGTGGTTTCTTCTTTCTTTTGCGAATAGTTGTCGCGCTAATTCAGGCATGCTTTCGGCATCTGTGAGATAGGGAAAGGGAAGGACTAGGAAGGAAGAGCCGTGTTCATAACAGTCCCAGTATTTGCTTGGTGTAAAAATAGGGAAACTATGTAAAACAATCTTTAGGATGCGTTTCGAACCTATGATCTCCAGAAGAATGAAAGCTACATCTATATGGCCCATAGAACTCATTCGGTTACACAGTAGACCTACTATTGTTTCGTCTTCCCTTTACTGAAGCTATTCAGATTATACCCACAGTAGCAACACTATACCCTATCGCAAATTACCTGGGAGATAAGAATAACAAGTCTGGCCACGTGTGCGTTGCAGTACTAGTTACATAAACACATCAGTCAAGAAACCGCGAGATCGATAACCAGTTCAAATAATCTGTAACTAACATGTTATAATAAGAATAAAACATTTATACAATCACCAGAATGAATCAAGGTGATATTCAATACAATTCTAAAGATTAATGTACTCAATATCACCTGCGGAAGAAAGATAGGTTACTCAATTCCCTCCATGTCGTCATCATCGTTGTCGGAGGCGTTCACATTTATCACTATCCGTTCAATGGCATCGTCTACTAATTGGTCTATATCCCACCTTCATATTTCTTCTGTCTCGACTTGTTTTACATACGTTTTCCAACGTTGAGTGCTCACTAGTTCAATCCTTTCCAACAGCAATTTTCTTACTTCCGGAAGGGTAAAAATTTTGTTCCTAGCCACATGGCCCTTAACTTGGCTCCACACACTTTCAATTGGATCGAAAGAATAATGGTGCAGCGGTAACCTTAAAACTTGCCTTCCCGATCGCAGTGCGATTTCATCTACTCGACACTTGCACACAAGTCCTTAATATGCTGTAGGATGACATTAAAAAGTGGCAGCTACTAACTTCATCACATTTTTGAGAGTACTACCAGGATTTGCGTCACTAAACTTCTTAAAAACCTTGAACACACTGTTTTTCTCCAATTCTCAATACTTTTCCCTTCTTATGCTTTACGTGAGAAGGGCTGGGCTCACCCATCTTCACTCCACACGGAACTTTAAATAAAAACATAAATTAAGATAGAAGTAAATCCTAAATACCAAGATAAAGACTGACTACCAACTTAACTAATGTTATATTACTACATATTAGCACGAAAGAAACTCTTAATAATATGCAAAGTCACTAGCGTGCCAGTAACACCCAGAACACAGCAGTAAACAGAAAGCACATGGGTTGTATGTTAGCGAAATGATCCGCTATCAGATACTGCTGTTTTTTTTTTTTTTTTTTTTTTCATGGCCCCTCCAAAAACGGAGAATCGAGGTTCCACTGTATTGTAATGTTCATCTTGTGGTGTTGGCCTGTTTACATTGCTACTTACAGTAGATGTAAATATTGCCCAAGTCCCCTAAACTGTTTGTGGCATTGCCTGCCTTACTAATAGGCACATGCAAAAGTCTCCTAGGACGTAATCGCCTGTTTCAGGTGAATCAACCAATCCCATATAAATTATAACTCCTACATATGCCCTTATTTCATCAGCGTTGGTGTCTTGCCAGGTAGTATCATCAGCACCAGTTTTTCTTTGTAAATATTCCGCATGAATATTTGTCTGTTCTGCTACTAACTCATAAAATTCTGATTCCACAAATAATTCACTGCACTAAAATCCCCCAGTTGCTATCTCATAATGATGAAGAAACATTGGAATAAACGAAACCTCTGATCTTGTTTCACTTCTGTCTTTTCTAGTATTTTTATGAGGCATATTAACGTAAAATCCATTGACTGCTATCATGATCTAACAGAAGTGAGACTTGAATAAGTGACATTTTCTTCTCTTTATTACCGCTGTATTTTATTCGCATGCTTGAATAATTTCTATTTTTGTAAATAATCTAGAAGATTACTGGTGTATGTCAGTGACGATCATTAAATTATGGAATTTTGGACTCCATCCTAAATTAAAGTGATAGAACTTTAACTAATACCATATCAAAAGTAAAGTTTAGAGGAGAGGTTTCTGAACCATTTTTGATGAAAACATGTTTAAGACAACGAGACCATTTATCACCATTACTATTTAATTGTGCATTAGAATTTTTTTTTTTTTTTTTTTTTGCTAGTGGCTTTATGTTGCACCGACAGATAGGTCTTATGGCAATGACGGGATAGGAAAGGGCTGGGAGTTGGAAGGAAGAGGCCGTAGCCTTAATTAAGGTACAGCTCAGCATTTGCCTGGTGTGAAAATGGGAAACCACGGAAAACCATCTTCAGGACTGCCGGCAGTGGAATTCGAACCCACTATCTCCAGGATGCAAGCTCACAGTTGCGCGCCCCTAACCGCATGGCTAACTCGCCCGGTGCAGTAGAATTTATAACAAGGGAATTGTACAAGGTCAACCCAAAGAACATAAAAGTTGGAAGCTCCAATGTTTCTGTTTAGGATTTGCTGATGACCTTGCTCTGATTGTCCAACAGTATTCAGGAAACTCGGCATCAAATTAAATCTCTACTGGAAATAGCACAAAAATAGGTCTTACAATATCCTTCAATAATTCTGAGATAATGTTTACACATCCCCCACTGGTAAATAAAATAATTGACGGAGAAGAAATCAAAATTCTTGATGAATTTAAGTACTTAAGAAAAATCATAACTTAATGAGATATCAGCTTGGCATAACACAATAAATAAGTTAAACAAAGCAAATTATATTACCAAGACTACATACAGTAAACAAAAAAGCTTATCGCTAGCAGCAAAATGAAGACATTATAAAACAGTCGCACAGCCAGAAATACCTTATGTTAGTAAAACCATTTTTAAAACTACCAATACCGCTAAAACAAACAAAATACTTCAGACAGAAAGAAGAATAATTAGAACATCTATATATATAAAATAAGAGTTTTGTCTGTACATTGCTCAGAATTTGAAAAGAATCGTATTTCTGTATCGGTCATGTCCACAGTAACATGAAAATGCATTTTTTACTTTTCCGTAATTTCTGTCTGTCTGTCTGTCTGTCTGTATGTATGTACACGCATCACGAGAAAACGGCTGAAGAGAATTTATTGAAAATCGGAATATAAAGTCGGGTGATGAACCGCTACAATCTAGGCTATAAATTTTTTTAATCACGCTGATTGAAATGGTAGTTTAGGGGAAGGCCTGAAATTTAATTCTCAAATATTTATGTTATTAGTGGTCCTATCTTAATGAAAACTGGTATGTAAAGTTCTAAAATAAGTTGCTACAATATAAACTATAAATAATATGTATTTACTCTGAAAGAAATGGTAGTTTAGGGGAAGGCCTAAAATGTTATTCGCAAATATTTATGTTATTAGTGGTCCTATCTTAATTAAAATAGGTATACAAAGTCGACGAATAAGTCGATACAATCTAATAATCTTATTCACGCTGAGAGAAATGGTAGTTTAGGGGAAGGCCTAAAATTTAATTATCAAATATTTGTTATTAGTTGTCCCATCGTAAATAAAATCGGTATGCAAATTCGAGGAATAAGTCACTACAATGTAGGCCATAAAGAAATTTATTCACGCTGAGCGAAATGGTAGTTTAGGGGAAGGCCCAAAATGTAATTCTCGAATATTTGTGTTATTAGTGGTCTTAGTGACAATTACTATATAAATAAAGTTACATAGTATTAAATTTCCGATCATTTATGTCTTATACATTTTAACCGTAACGGAGATATTCATGAATATGGATTTTTGTTGCTAAGATCATATCAGCGCCGTCACGAGAAAATGGGTAAACAGAATTGAATGAAAATCAGTATGTAAAGTCGGGGAATAAGGAACTACAGTCTACGCTATAATTAATTTTATAAGAGGCCTTATATTACAGAGTCGAACGAAAACTGATTGTGAAGGCCTACAATACAGAAAGCTCATAACACTGATCAACAATAACATTACATTGACCATTGTTTGTTGTGATTTGCTTTGTGTGTCCGTTGCCATTCATCTCCGATAGATGTGATTACTGCTGTATACCGAGTTTTTTAAAATCTGCTCGACGTCGCGCCGACACAGATAGGACTCATGGCGACGATGGGACACGAAAGGGCTAGGAGTGGAAAGGAAGCAGCCCCTATGTTAAATACTTTACAGCCCCAGCATTTTCCTGGTGTGAAAATTGGAGACCACGGAAAACCATCTTCAGGACTGTCGACAGTAGAGTTCAAACCCACTACCTCCCGGATCCAAGCTCACAGCTATGCGCCCCTAACCGCACAGCCAACTCACCTGGTCATACCGAGTATAACAGCCTGCCTGAAAATTGGCGGGAAGTAGCTGGGGAGTTAGGTAAATTTCTGATACTACTGATGCGTAACAAACTGGTTCATCATAGCATTCGAGCTATTCAATTCCTACTCTGAGGCACTGATTGGAATGAGCAGTGTGCATATTTAAAGGAATAATGGCAGAGAAGTGTTCACGGCTGTCTGCGGTCTGGTCATTGCAGCACTGGAACTTTGGACTGTAAGATCGGCACCGTAGTACTGTTCGTTAAAAGTGAGAAAATATGCGGTTTATTAATTTTGATTGAGTATTTTATATAACATTGCTTTTAATCACTACATTCCTTCTGACGACTTCAGGTAGGAAAAATACAAAGACAGTCTTTCTGAGAATCCCGTAGCGAAGCACGGGTACATCAGCTAGTGCATAAATAAACAGGTTACTGGACAAGGGAGAAAAGCATCAAATAGGACAGTTTATCAGGAAATTGAACCAGTATTGAGCACTATTAGGAAAGAACTTGTATCATTCTTTGGATATCTTATCAGAGCACCTGACACCAGAATTAGCAGAAGAATATTTGAAAAATTATGGAATGGCAACCTGTCTCAGTCTCATCCTTGGCTTTGACAATATGCAAGTGACTGAGGTATGAGTGATCCTAGTAATAATATTCCTTATGCAGCCAGTCCCTGTTATGAATGGTGTGAAAATATCGCTCATAGGGTCGGTTCGTGCATGCATTTCAGTGGGCTTGGCAGACTGATATGTAATAGCAACGGCTGGCTCGGTGAGGAAAGCAACGGGAAACTACCTCACTCCTCATTTCCCTAGTACGCCTCTTCAGTGACGCCTAGGCTATTTACAGCTGTTGGCGGAGTTGTAGAGGATCAAACCAGCCTTCGGGCTGAATACTAAACATACATGGAATGGGAAGACCAAGATTAAATGGATCATGGAAATTAAGAAGGATGATATAGAATTACAAATAACAATAGACGATCTCAAAACCAAACAGAAAAATTAAGATACTTCAGGACACACACACCAGGCTATAGACCAAGATTAATAAAAGGTCTAATGGGAGGGTATTTTCAACAGAACAAAGGAAGGCAGCATCTCTCAGAATGAAAAAATATTGGGTTGATAGGAAATTAAGAAATCCTGTCTATAATTGACTAGAGTGGTTCAATGTAGGTCATAAAATGTAAAATAAATAAATAAATAAATAAATAAATAAATATATATATATTTTCTTTTTTTCAGGCATGTAATTTCATCCTTGGCACCACAGACAAACTGAAGTATCCTCTCCTGGTAGATGCATTGATTGATGTGCTAAATGTAACAAACCAGTGCAGTCCTAGCATGAAGAGGTCAGAAAAGTTGAGCTTCACTGGACTGTGTGCAATACAGTATTGCTTCACTATCTGTTGGAGGTAGGAGATTTTTCTTTTAGAAATGGCAAGAAATGGAATTTAAGTCTTAGACACTTAGAAATCATTTTTACATTGTCTTATACATAATTGAAAATTGAAGGTTAGGAAGGAGGATAAGACATACAAGATTAATCATAATTCCACAATGAGAGAGCACAACAGAAGGTTGAGACGAATATAAAAGGAAAAGGACAAACACATATTCACACACTGCAGTAATCATAGATGTGTGTTTCCTTCATCAGTTCCAAATCAGAAATTTTCTTTCTTGATGCAAAAGTGTAGAATAAAGAGATAGATAAATTCAAGAAAAGTTGGAGTTATAAGGTGTTAGGAAAAGGGAACATAGGGTGGAGAAAGTAACCCAGTAGGTATAATAAATAATGTAATTAGAAATATATTTATCAAAAATTGTTTTTTTAGATCTGGAAGAAGTGAATTGGTTATGTGGAGTAAGCTTATCTATAAAAAGTGAAAGTGTTAAGCTGCACCCACAGCTTACTCTAGTCTGTCATATTTAGTAGAAATGCTCCAAGAAGTGAAAATACTTCAATGAGAATGATCAATTACAGAATTTTATTTTTTATTTTTTATTGTTTTTTAGATTACTTCTCTTGCTCCCTCCGTCAACACCATACATGGATAAATTAGCTCTAGGACAAGAGATTTCATCACCTTCCTTGTTGCTGCATTCATTGGTGTGGGGTCCTCGAGCAGCTTGCAAGACATTCACTGGTTGGATGAAGGTAAAACTGATTACTGTAGTGATTTATTGTATTGTAATCTATTTCTGAATGCGACAATGTAAAATTAATTTTCATGGAGTATTTTGATTCCTATACCATATACAGTACATGCCTTTGCTGGCAGGACCTAGTGTTCACAGTGCACTATGTCTTCTGGTATATGTTAGAGCAATTTTGTTACTTTCATTGACCTGTCTTGTCTTACCCTTGGCTTTGACAATATGAAAGTGACTGAGGTATGAGCAATGCTAGTAATGACATTCCTTATGCAGCCAGTCCTTGCTATGCATGGTGTGAAAACTTTGCTCATAGGGTCGGATGATGCATCCATTTCAGTGGACTTGGCAGACAGATATGTAAAAGCAACTTCTGGCTCGGTGAGGAAAGCAACGGGAAACTATACCTCACTCCTCATTTCCTTAGTACGCCTTTTCATTGATTCCTAGGCCACCTATGACAGCGGATGGTGGAGCTGTAGAGGATCCAACCAGAGGGCTGAGCTCCGCCATTGAATAATTCCTGCACCCTAACTTTAGGAAAGGAAATTTAGAATAAGTTTTTTTTAAATTACTAGCTTTGTTAAATATTGATACAGTAGAAGCCTGTAATAGCAAGAATCCATAACGGTGAAAAGTTTGTTACGTAGATTGTTATTGTATCCAATTGTTCATAAGCTGGAAAAGATACGAATGAACGTATGAAATGATAGGCCTAATCATTTAGTTAATAACTTACGTTTTTGCAGATGAGTTCCACGCTGTGGCTTATTTGTTAGTTGTTTTCTAATTCTGATGCTATGTGAACGTGCATGTTCAATTTTGTTCTTAAGAATAAAAGTAGTATTGTTCCTTAGGTTTCTGTGGCAAAAGTTTCATTTTTATTACTCAGTGTCACATAACCTAACGTGCATTTGTCATGAAAACATACCTCAGGTCCCAGTAGAGAAATGATCACCTTTTTGCTAAAAATTAACATGGGAACATTCTTTCTGAAATAATAAAGAGATGAAAGACTATATAACCTAACTTCTGAAATCGGTGATGAATGCTGCCGTATCTTGAAAGTCTCATTCTTACGTCATTTCACTACCTTTAAACTATAAATCCAACCATAACCCAACTCACTCCCTGCCAACAATGACACATACCTACAATACGAGAAGCAGAGATAAAGCAACTGTTCAGACCACCTCACACAAGCAACACAACAGGACCTCCTCCTAACGTCTAAAGGGTAAGTTTCAGGAACGTTAAATCTACTAACTAATAAATCATCCTAATATAGCACTCGCACACTTTTTTGTTTTATTCCACAAACACATCCACCAGCCACACACTACATCCAGAATCCAGTGAACTGCTCTTCAACCTTACACTGAATAACCTCAAAAAAGCTCCACATCAAAACAACATACAACAAGTTTATACGGTCATGTATTAATCCGTTATCTAACAAATCTTGATCAAACTCTCCAACAGCATTCTTGCCATTCCATTATAAGGCACCTAAATATTGATGCTCATTCTTCTAAGAAGTGATGCTGATCTATAGAATATTTAGACCTCCCCAAAAAACCATATATGCTGAACATGTTTCAATGTCCTACAAATATAAAAGGAATATTTAAATGCTATGACTTCAATAAACTACAATGCCATCCCAGTATCAGCATTTTCTCCATTTAACAGGATATGAGTAAGACATCCCACTGAATCTTCAAGACAAGTTCGATCAGTTCAGTTCCTAAATGTACCATAAGTTTGAATATATTATGTATATTGTGTAAACATAGTTTTTAAGAATAGTTCTAGCACATGTTAACATTCAGTAGTTGTAAAAATGTACAGATGATTAATCCCAATTGCATCAAGCTGTTCTCATTACTGACATTATGAAAGTTAACAGTCAATATATTTCCATTAAATGTGAACAAGAGTAGAACGTCACATTAGACCTTTAAAACATGGATGGCTTGATCGCTCCTTTGCACTGTTATATAAATAATATTGACTAGGATTAATCCTAAAATAGCATCCACTTAGAGCGTTGACTTGGAGATAGAATTAATGGTTGACAATGCCTGCAATGCCAGGCGGAACATGTACCATACTCATACTTAATGTAATGACATTGTTATAGTCATAAAGACTCAACCAGTATTGAATAGGTGGTTTCAATAAATTAATGTTTAACATTAAAAATTCAACTTCAGTATGGTCAATATGAAAATAATCACTTGTAATTTCACTACCTGGTATCAAAATTAAGTGATCGTTTCCTTCAGCCTTTCATATTTAAGGAGTTAACACCTGGTATCAGCCTCATTATATACACACTTATTGTGAAAACATGTTCTTCCCCTTTTTTCGAACTTGCATATTTGTTTGGAATTGCGAGTCGATGGGTAATGATTAATTGTATTCCATATAAATGCTGCTATGTATTAATATTGATGATGGAAAAGGCAATGCGTGCTAAATCATTTGTATTAATGGAAGATACATGAAAGGTTTCTTGTTGTAACTGAAGTATATTACACAGTTTAATATAGAATTTTTGAGCAGCATAGAAGAAACTGATATATATGTTGATTCCCATAGGGAATCTGAAATATTTGTCCCGAATGAGTAAATTTATAATACCAATATAAATGATCCGTTACTGGACATTATAAATTTCCCAGCTAACTCATTCCTGGTTGCCAGCGTTTCGCCCTAGTGTGCTAAGTTGGGCTCATTAGTTGGTAAATAGCACACCCACCAAGACGCATGGCTAGTGCATACCGTGGAGGCCACTGCATAGGCTACTTTAAGCCACCAGCAGTGCCAATACACTATGAGACAATTTGTTTCATTACCAGAAATTGATGCCTGGCTAGCCATCAGATGATATAGATGTTGATTCCCACAGGGAATTTGAATATTTCAGGAAATCTGAATATAGCCGTGCTATTTACCAACTGATGAGCCCAACTTAACGCACTAGGGCAAAACGCTGGCAACTAGGAATGAGTTAGCCGGAAAATTTATGATGTCCAATAGCGGACCATTTACATTGGTATAGAAGAAACTGTTGTTACCATGGGGCTCACTATATGCTGTACTCGCTATAGCAGACTGCTACTACTACTAATACTACTACTACTTTCAACTGATACCATTTCACTCATGACTGCATATCCCTTTCAGACCGGAAAGAAAACTGGAGGTGTGAATTTTTGTTTGTACGTCAAGAACTGACTAAACTGCTCCTCAATACACAAATTAATAGTTTATTTTACAAAATAAAAACTAACATCCGAAAAACAGGACCCACACAATTGTGCGTATCAAAATTCAAAACCTCGTATCACGTACGATGGTGTAGCTTCAAAATTTACATTCACTAACCAATGTACACACTTCATTGAATATATTCCGGTATTCAGTAAAGCTTCTAGATGAATATAAACGCAGTAAATAAATACTTACTTTTGGCACTACTGCTTCCTGCCATCTCGCCGATCAACTGTGCTTTTTAAACTCTTTTTCCTTCGCCCTGGCGGTCAAGCGCATACTAGAATCAATTGAAATACACGCCACGTGTCCTGCACAATCACTGCAGTCTGGTGTAGCGCCGAAAAAACATCAAATACGGTCAGGGATAACGAAAATACGAACCCGCACAATTGTGCGTACTCGGTCTGAAAGGGATATCCAAACTGTATAAGTCGGATGTTTACATATCCTGTTCTTGATTTCTGGAAGCTCTGCTTTTTGTCTGCGAAATGCACGGTGGATACTACTTGTCTGTTCAAGAGGAGTCATATTTTTTCCCCAATCATGTACTAAACTCTTTGCCTCGTCTTACTTTCTTCCCGCTGCATGAGAGTTCTTAAGGCGCGAACAAACTATAATGAGAGCTCACATTGAGCACCTTAAACTGACGTCACGTGAACAACACAACATGTACGCAGCATGCTTCTTGGTTAGAGCAGGAACGGATTTGCCAATTGAATTGGTAGGAAAAAGCACCAACTTTCAGGTTTCTATAAGTTAGGAATACTGTAATGACCTTGACGCAAGTAATACCCATACCCGCCCTAAATTTCTGCCGTCAGGTTTGGAAAAATATGTCCATATTATTTGCGTATATACAGTAATTTTAACAGTATAAGAGAAAAATAATTAACTTTGTTTTGAATGCTAACGTTGCACATGTACTAGAAGAGGACATTACATCATCATAACTTAAGATGAATACAAGATTTATTGTTCCACCTTCTCAGTACTTAAAATCATACGACGTTTAACAAAACATCACAATATGATAGTGTCAGGTACTAGTTTCGGTCCATATCCCGGACCACCACAGCCAAGCCAAAATTGCAGGTAAGACATAAATTAATATGGATGAACATGAGGATGGATGGTAGTGGAATGACATACAAGTAAAAACCTTATACATAAGTTACAATAGATATGATCAGAGTGTTAAAATTAACAAATGTATAAAATAATTGTGATGTTGTTCAAAATTTCTTGATGCCAGAGTCTAGGTTGACGGTTGGACTCATGTTGCACATTTGAATTCAAGTGAAGTCTTAGTTTTCTGGAAAGTTCTGAGGGCAAGTTCCACGATGGCGCAGAGGGAATTGTCCAATATGACCAATATAGACTTGATGAATTGAGAAAGCTGGACTTGTTCTATGTAGCTTAAGCAAATGCTGTGTTTAAAGGAAGTCTCAATTCAGTCAGAACCCAAAGAACCTGAAGAACAAAATTAGAATTAACTCGGAAAATCTGATAGAGAAATTACTAAGGGGGAGAGAGGGAGAGAGAGAGTGAGTGTGTGTGTGTGTGTGTGAAATAACAAGTACTCACCTTGCACTTATTTTGAACGAGCTATTGGAAGGAGTGCAACAGACAGAGTGAGCGTCACGCAGCGTAGATCAGCAAGAGAGGAGAAGAGATGCAGATGTCTTTTACCTGCAATTTTGGCTTGGCTGATGATGGTCCGGGATATGGATCGAAACTAGTACCTGACACTATCATATTGTAATGTTTTG
This sequence comes from Anabrus simplex, assembly GCF_040414725.1. Classification (NCBI taxonomy): domain Eukaryota; kingdom Metazoa; phylum Arthropoda; class Insecta; order Orthoptera; family Tettigoniidae; genus Anabrus; species Anabrus simplex. The sequence continues at coordinate 1,137,292,021 of NC_090265.1, forward strand.
TTAAACATTGTATGATTTTAAGTATTGAGAAGGTGGAACAATAAATCTTGTATTCATTTTAAGTTATGTCTTAACTCAATATGGAACCCAACCATGAAGTTTATTACTTTAAATTACATCATCAGCCAGGGAGGAATAAGACATTTACAGTTTATCATGTATAAGTTTTGCAGTCTTGATTTGGTTGTCTGTTATTCTCTTCTTCTTTTTTCCTGTTATGTAATTTGACTTATCTGTATTCATCCTTTCTTTTATGACCTCTTCATACAGCTTGTACCTAATTTTCTAGGACTGTCTTGTGAAGCAAGGCATGTATACCCAGTATGCTGAAACACTGCTGAAAAACGTTGCTAAAACTGTGAACAATATACAGTATGATGTAACTGTAGCAAAATACTGCATCACTGCATTTCGACCTCAAATGCAAAAGCCAGGTAAGCAAAATAATGACATTCATTCAGTGCTAGTAGTGAACCATTTGAAGAGAAATGAAAGAAATTATCGTAAATAAAATTGGTGCCCCTTTGTATAGTTCTGTTTTTGAAGGAATAAGTATTTACTTGTGTCCATCACTGTGGTCTAGTGGTTTCATTGTACTTATTTTGTATCTCATAAAGCTTGAGACATGGTGGAGGAAGAGAGACAGAAGGTTTGATTGCCACTTAAATACACACCCCCATTCAAGTGAAAAAAAAAAAGTGCAAAGTAGTTTCATTGGAATTTAGCTAATACAGAATGCAAATAATGTTAAGAAAGTGTATTTTTTCACTTTTCTAAATGATCTGTTTGTACATCTATGCCTTGTTTTGTAGGATTGTCTGGTTAAGCAAGGCATGTGTACTCAAATCAATACATGGTCATGAAGAAATTCAAAAGAGGGGTGTTCTGTTCACTAGCTAGAACAGGCAGTGCACAAATACAGTCCTGCCTGTGCAGCATTTTCTTGTGAATGGTGCGGTTGTGATTGGTATATGTGTGTTTTTTTAATTGGTGTCTGAGTGAAACTAATAAAGTCTAGTAGGTATTAAATATAATATTTTGTGTTAGGTTTACTTTTTCAAAGTAATCTTGTAAAGCGTTGTGTATTGTGGTTCAACGTGAGATAGCGAATGTTTTTCCAAATACCAGTAGCACCATATCGTGAGAATGTGTTTATGTTGAGCCTCAAGATAGTGTGTGAGAAGATTAAACGAGTTGATAAGATTACAAGTGATGAGATAATTAAGTTGGTGGGAGGAAAATAATTTTGGAAAATTTAACCTGTAGAAGGAAAATTGCTAAGGCACATCTTGAAACACTCAGGACTTCTTTAGTTGGTTTCATAGGAAAGTGTAAATGGTAGGGATGACAGGTAGAGACCAGGTTCTGCAAATGACAACAGATTAGACTAGTTGTAGAATGCAGTACAGTGGAAACTTGAGTATACGTTCCTCGAAGTAGCGTTTTACTGGATCATTTGTTCAAATTACACAGTCCTGCAAACATCCTAAATGAATCATATTTTAAAAATCCTGCATTATCCATTTGTTGAAGAAACTATTTTCCGCATCAACCGTCCAGAAATTTCGGTCCCATCAATGCTAAATTCTCGAATCAAACGCTTTTCAACATGCGCAGAATTGAATCTAATGAATTTGAGAACTCTTGAAAACCGATATTTGGTCTCGAAACCATATTCTTGAGTACAACATAACATAACCTTTAAAAGTTGAGTAAGCCTAATAGTAATTTATGCGGAACAAGACTGACAAAAACGTAGTATATGTACTGGTGACCAAATAACTAGAATGAAAGGGCCTGTGGATCTTTGCGTTTATATCCCCTCATTGTGGTATTTAGAGCAAGTACTGGAAAAGTAATCTCTTGTCAACTTGTTTAAAGGATCATCTTCGCATCACATTTGCCTGTTGATAAACTTAACCATCATATATATTTGATCCGTATTGACTTGTCTGAATCTATTAAAGAAACTATTTAAAATAATTTGTTGGGTCCACCCTGTCAGTACACTTTTAATGATTGAAAATTATTTTTTTAATGCATGTTTCAGGAAAAATATCCATTCCCTTCATCAGTGATGTCAATTCAAGTATTCCTTTAACATACTAGTGTTAGAGAATGGTGAATGTATGTAGGAAATTCATATTAAGAGGGGGATCAACCTTATCTAGGCCCTGAAGTGTAGCAAAGGTGCACATTTTTTGTAATTTTGGGATTCCTTGAATTGACATCACTGATGAAGGGAATGTGTATTTTTCTGAAACACATATGATAAAATAAATAATTTTCAATCATTAAAAGTGTATTGACAAGGTGGACCCAACATAAACTATTTTAAATAGTTTTTTTAATAGATTCACATTTGCCTGGTATGGTTTAGGGAAACCATAAAAGTGTTAAAGCAGAGTGGCTGCAACAGTTGGAAGGAGACAGAGTGCTTTCTGACAGCGCTTTGTGAAAGGTTTTGTTAACAGTTTTGTTAAATGATCATGCTTGTTAAAAAAAAAAAAAAATCTATCTGGGGTTAGATGTTTATTTTTGTCAGACTTTTTACAATTGTATCGCTGAGCAGGTTTTCAGCACTTCTCTCGGGGTACTAGTTACTGGGCATTCAGACAGGAATTGAGTCTTGAGAGTTTGCAACATGCTTGGAAGATATCTGGTGTCACATGGCTTGAGGTACTTTTACTGCTGTGGTTGGTCATGGCTCATTTCTAAGTAAGTGGGACAGTCTTCACAAAATGTAGTTTCTCTGCACTTTTGCTAATTTTTTTTCTTATTTCCTAATGTGAACATTTGACAGTCTCTACAGTTTTCAATGATGCACTCTGTCTTCTGACACCATGACAGACCCGAACAGAAGCTGTACCTTACAGCATCGGAGGTATTGGGATATTACTTCATTGGTCTGAATATAAAATGGGGATTTTTACATTAAAATGTACTTATAAAAGCTGTAGTTTTATATGGGGAGCCGAACATTTATTTGTTTAATTTCCCATCTGTAGCCTACTGGCTTGTGCTTCTTAGCTGAGCTCAACCAAAATTTCCTGAGTTTTGATTATTAATTATTTCAGTTAATTTTATGGTTTGTGATTAGTGATACGGAATTGAATATAATGTATTCAGGAATTTTTGAGAATGGATGTTCGCATTCAAAACCATATTCTTGAGTACAACGTAACCTGTAAATACAAGGCGGCCTAATGATGATTTTTTAATAATTTATTACCATACAAAACTTTAACAAAAGAAAAGTCGGAAAATCGCCATCTTGTTGTATGCTTTTGTATTGAACCACCTCCTCCTCCCCCCATCCTCCTTGGACTGTGAGAAAGAACTAGTTTACTGGTTCATCTTTTCTTCTCCTCCCAGAATGTTTTTATCCTCGATTGTTATATTTAATTAGATTTACAGGAGTAGGCTATGTGCTGGCACTGTATTTCACTCTCTCCCTTCTTATCATTTATCCCATCATCCCAATTCATCTCATTAACTCCTCTGATGATGTTTATGTAAGGAAATGCATCCAGGTGTAACGACTCGCTACGAAGATACATCTCGCTTCATACCCGACCCGCAGAGCAATGGGACAAGGGTTGTACGTACAGTACAGATAAAAATAACTATTTTATGATCAGTTGTTTAGCATAGCGTAATTTAGTAATGCAGTAAAATGTACGTTGAGTATTCAGCCCGAAGGCTGGTTTGATCCTCTATAGCACCTCCAATACAATTATAAAATTTTGGGGGCCTCAGAAATTAATTCATTATAGTGAAATTTTGTTATGTTGAAATAAGTCAATTTTTAAGATCTATCCTGTTGTATACATTGCAGAATCTACAACATTAAGCACAAATTTACAGATAAAGAAAAGGTTAATATTTATTAGATGACAGGAAAATTAAAATGTATGTACACGAAGTATTGGTGTACAGTAATTGCAAGAGGTTTTCTGTAAATTTTCAGCATATCAAATTTTAGATTGTTCCAGTACAGTGTGTTCAGGACTTTATTGTTTGAAAAAGTCTGATTTTCTTCTGAACACTCCCAGACATAAAAGAACATTCAAGATAGTCGCTAGGCACTCCACATAAACTGAAGGGAGATTGTGGCACATGACTTCGTGACAGAAGAAAATCTTGAATACTATATGCCATGTTTGTTGCCTGCACAAGAGTCACTCTGTTCAATACTTTGATGCACATCTTCCTCTCTCACTTTATCATTACATGGAGTTCTGTCACTCATAATGTCTGCCACAATTTCATCATCAGTGATTTCTTTTTGCATTAATGCATCATAGTCCACATTGATGTAGCCTGCAAGTTTCACACTTCTTGGCACATCCAACTTTTCACACAGAAGCTTTGTTTTGCTCTCTTTCTGGATCATCCAACACTTCACATCCTGTGGTTTGCCTTCTTCATAAACCACTCTAGCTTTTTTTTTAAAAGCAGTTTGCAATTGTTTCAGCACTGAAAATTTGCACTGCTTCCAGTATGTTGATATGAATGTCTCCCTCTGAGGCAATATTACACAAATTAACTTTAATTTTGGTATTTTTGCAAGAAATGAATCATATATAATGATATACACCATAATTGAATAAAATATAGTTTTAATAAATGCATCATAATTAGAGGTGGATATCCATGCAAATGCATGTTTTAGAAGATGGTTTCAATTCTCAACTTTGCAGATATTTGTTTCATAGATTAACGATTCCAAATAACCGTATTTTTTCTCTGCATGTTTTGGCTTTTTTGGGAGAAAATTTATGCATAATGCATATTTTGAAGATTTTGGATTTAATAGCAAATATTTGGGCATTTAATATTGCATAATATGACTTTTCTGTGACTTCGGCATATATATAATGTTAACTTTCATGATAGTGCCGTTTATGAATGTTGGTTTGCAGAATTTGGGACCCTTTTTCCATGTTATACAGTACTGTATGTCTATTGCTGAGAGAATGTATTCCTGGCATCCTTTGCGACAAACGAATTTAATACATAAGGTAGAGTTCCTATAATCCAATTAACCAAGCACTTTCTTATCTGTTGTTTGAGTAAACGTCGACATAAGCCGGAAGGCCCCACGTCTATCTCTGTAATTCTTTGGAATAAGCCGTCTCAATTATAAATTGTTATAAATCGAACTGTAAATTGTGAATTACTCATTGACTCATTTTTTTTGTCTATGTTAGACGAACGAAACAAAACTATTATCGCACTTCTTTGATGCCTCGTTATCAGTGTTGCCAACCCACAAATCTTTTCTCCGCTAAATTTTAGATGAGAATCCACTAAATTCCACTAAATTTTGAACTAAGGCAAAATAGCACATACCAGCTGTTTTAATAGAGGAGATTAACTCGAAACATAACAGTTTCAGAATAATCATCTTCTCCTCCCAGCACTGTATTCTCTGAAGCAGACGTGCTGGGTTGAGATCATGTGGTTTCATATGAAGCCACATGGTACTATTCTTTTTCAAAATATGTGCTGGCAGTTCACAGTATCATAGCAATACAGACATTTTCAAATCTATTTCAAAAGTTATTTTCACTTTCATTACTCTTTTCGTTGTTTATGATAAGTGCTGAAAGGAATAATGTCAAACAATTTTGCATTTATATTGCACTGCCAATAGATGCACCGTCCGTGGTTGGGATCACTAAGAAGCTCAACCAACTAGTCTTTTAGAGTTTAATTATTTAACCACTCTTCACGAAATATCTGACGGTTTTTTCCTTGTTTTAAAGCTTTGTTTTCGGGACGTTGACCTAGAAAGATCTTTTGCCCCTACTTTGCACCATATGTTATGAACCTGCTTGTATTTGGAAATCGTGGATTGGGTAGGCAACCCGCTGATCAGAATTGGTATGCAGTTTGCTTACCTTTCCCTGATATTTGTAGTTGCCTAGTTTCACCTGTTTGTGGTGATGAGTGCTGTCTGGTATTAATGTTCAAAGAGCACGTTGTGTGAAATGCCCGACAATTATAACACAATGAATTTCAATTATAATTTGGAAAAATAAATATGGGCAAAAGGCTAACTATTATTTTTTGTACTAAAAGTTTAAAATTTGTTGAAGTGAAATTTTTCAACACACACCAAATAGGGAAAGGGACTTAAAAATAATTGTGCAATTCTGAACATTTTGTTTACTGGCGTTCATTACAGTGACATTTTACTGTATTATCAGATGAAGTTGGCTGATATAAGTTAGTGACTTGAGAGATATTTTGACAGGAATGTGATGTAGTTTCCACGGTACAACTAAATAGGAAGTTTGGAGATTTTTAACTCTTGTAATTTATGCAGGAGTTTTTATAAGATTGTATTTCAATATATATATATACACAATATTTCATTATTGTGGTGTTCATCCAAATTTTTGATGGTTTTATTTCGTTCACAGATTTTCAGTTTTCCCTATCATACGTTTTTCCCTTTCCATGGTCCCTCCAGAAACGGAGAATCAAGGTTCTACTGTATATCCATACATTTGCAAATCTTGGCATAGAATTGGGTGCCATGAAGAACTACATCACACAGCAAAGGGCCTACTGTTTGCAGATTACATGCTGTACGGGTAGAAAATGGAAGTGCAAGAACAAGTTAATGTATGGAATCAAGTGATAGAAGATTTTAGAATGAGAATAAGCATAGGGAAGAGTTAAACAGTAGTGATGACAAAAGCTAGGAAGGAAGGGTGAGGATAACAGTAAACGGAAAACAATTAGAAGTTGTGAAAAGTTCCACTACTTGGAAAGTGTAATCACAGAAGAGCAAGTGGCTTTTACCAGAGTGTGAGGAATATAATGCTAGGACAGCAAAACAATGGCTACACACAGTCGTGGCCGGAAAACGACCGGTAGGAAGACCTAGGAAGAGATGGCTGGACCAAGTGAAAGAGGACATACGAACAAGAGGAGTCAGCTGGGATGTCGTCTTGAGAGAAGAGTGGTACATGGACAGACAGAAGTGGAGAGAGCTCGTAAACCACACCCGGGCAACTGGAGTGGAAAAATGATGATGATGATGATGATGATGATGATGATGATGATGATGATGTGAGGAATATAATGCTGTAGAATCAAGAAGTTCCAAGGAATTGCAAAGAAGTTCTGTATTTGGCCTATTTATTTAATCATTTATTCATTCAGAGTATTGTCCCAATGAGCTATTAGGTCAGTGGCTAGCGATGTATATTCCTAACCGCGGACGTTGAAGGTCAACGAACGAGTTTATTGCGTCACGGTATGGCCATTCTGCCCTTGCGTTTTTCGTGGACATACCTCACAATTTCCTTTTCGACTTGTTAAAGCGTTCCTGTTGCGGACCACTGAATGCATTTTTTGTACAGTACACATTTTTTTAGCTATCTTTGTCTTCACGCTGACGCCAAATATTGGCTTTAATTAGGCCTATGCCATATTTTCTTGTGGATGCACAATTATTCTACATTTCCGAGTGTTTAATAACCATTAACTTAAAATTGGCATCATAATATCGAAGAGAACCCGTTGAAAATTTGCCAGCAATACCTGGTCCACGTATTTTACAACTACCCATCACGAAATATTCCTGCAGTCTATAAAAATTTTGCTAAGAGTCAGGTACAGTAGACGCGTTATAACTCTGCCACTGAGTAGCCGTGGCGTTTCTAAGAATTGGAAGGCTTGCATGTTTTGATGCTATTCTGCAGATTTAAGGAACATTTTTGTAGAGGCTAATAGAATATCATTCTCTCTTCACTATTTCCCAAGATATAGTGACATTCCACACAGGCACTGTACAGCCGGTTTTCACGGCTAGCGATGTACAATAAAGAGGCGGTCATTTATTGTCAACGAATTTTGTGTGTGCGTCGGCGTGCGGGGGTGAAAAGGAGCAGCGTGGTTACCAAGGTAGTTGCCAGTGGTATTCATTACTCTTAGGCTGCGAATGCAAGACTACCCTCGATTTTTTGCACGAGATTCTGAGGGGAAAAAACGTTGTCTTGGATTCGGAGAAATACACTATCCCTTCAGAGTTTTCTTCTTCGAATGGAGTCACCTAACCTAACCGTAGACCTATATGTGTCATGAAAACATATTTGAAACACATGTAAAGAAATGAGTTATCCTCGCTAAAAATTATTATGTGAATAGCCTTTACGAAATTTAACTAGACGCGAGAAAATATGAGCTATCCTCTGAAATCAGTGATGTACTCTGCCATATCTCGAGGTGTATCACATTCTTACTTTATTACTAATCGACTCCAACATTGCCTTCAAATGTTGACGAGAGAGCTCGCAAACGCACATAGTGAGCAAACTACATCGTACCAAAGATGATCAATCGCATTTTGTGGCAAACGTTTCAGTTTCCTTATTCAATAGCGTCACCCATCCTAACTTAACTGTACTATACATATGATGAAAACATATTTCAAGCGCCACTAGAGAAATGATAACCTTCTCGCTATAAATTTACATGATAATAACCTTTCCGTAAGTTAACCAGACGCGAGAAAATATAAACTAACCTCTGAAATCAATTATGCACTCTACCATATCTTGAGATGTATCCCATTTTTACTTAATTGCAGTTTTTAGCATTAAAATTAAGCGATCGTTCAGTCAGCCTTTATTTTTAACGAGTTAAGAACTGTTATTGGACACGTTATTTACGCATTTATTCCAGAAATATGCTCTCTTTCATTTTGGATTTTCTTTACGGAACAGTAGTCGACAGGTATTACTAATTGACTCTGACATCGCCTTCGAATGTCGATGAGAGAACTCGCTAGTGGACATAGCGAGGAAACGATACCAAAGATAATCAATTGCACAATCGCTGGGGTGCATACATATCGGTTACGGAAAAAATTGCGCGCACTTAATCGCTCGTAATAATGGATGCGTCAGTGATAGGGCTCTCACTATAACTGACACAGTTTAATGTAGGAATTTTGAAGGGACAACAAAATATTGTCCGTATAACGGGGTTTTCGTTATGTGCTTTACTCACTATAGTAGACTAATACTGAATATGGACGACAGAATGAGATGAAAGTAGAGTTCAGGCAGCCAAGGTGAAGTTCCCTCAGAGGTATTGTAGTGAAGATAAGAAAAGATAGAATCAGAAATAAAGGGATTAGAAAGGGGCTTGGTGTTTCAAAACTATGGGACAGGATAGAAATAAGCAAGCTGAAATAGTATGAACACATAATGCAAATGGGAGAGGCAGAGTTCTAACCTTTACCACCCGTCTGTCGGGTGAGGCCCGACATTACGATATTCCCGTTCCGGTCGCATGTCGGGGGAGACCCGACACGGCATTTTATCGCCCACCGCTCGTCTGCCGTCTCTTAGCTGACAAAATACACGATGTTATACTGTACTGCCATCTTTTAGTTCCACGTGGAACTTTGTAGAATCCAGATACTATTCGACAATTAGTCAAAAATCCATTATTCAGATGGCAGTGTAGCCGTCAGCTGTCAAATCACGCACATAGTAAACAAACATGGCCGCCATGTGCTCTTCTAGTCATATATATGTTGTATATGTCAGGCAACACACAAAACTTCAGTATTTTTGCACCTCTGCCCCTAATGAATATATCGAATAGCATTTCACGATGCCTAAAAGTGAACTGACGATGGTCGGTTTGTGTACCGTAACCCAACAGGTACCTGATGCTGACGGCTGGCACAATTATAAATCAACAGATTCAGATTTCAAGAAATTGCCGTTTACAGTGGTTTCAGCCTACAAACTACCGCGAGGTATGAAAACAGAGAATGAATAGAGTTTTTCAATTGCTTTTTAGCGATAATTTGTACACTAAATTATTAAAGAAACCAATCGGTATGCGATAACGGTAATAATAATAATAATAATAATAATAATAATAATAATAATAATAATAATAATAATAAAAATGCAAAATAATTCGTCTTAAATTCCACATATTGCTTTTATTTGCTCCCGTATAGCTTGCTATAAACGTGCATAGCCTAACTACATCATTTAAAACCAAGTGCTATCTCCAAAATCGTGAAAAATTAATACAGGTCATATAACATAAAAATGTACATTTAAAATACGAGTAGTAGAGGCAACACAGAGAACTTTAATTCGAGGGGTAAGGGCTAAAGAAAGTATTTATAGACAGGAAAGAAACCACAAAGAAGACCTCGTACAAAATGCATGGATACAATGCTGGAGAGTGTAGAGGAGAGGAGAAAACATATAAAGTAATATTGGAAGGAGAGAAAGTGTGTTGGAGAGATGGGTAACAATGGAGGACTTTGGTTCATTACTCGACTCTGGAGAGAATGGGAAACAGGAACTGAAGAGGCAGAAAAAGGGCTTCAGCAAACCATTCTATGGACTGATGACACAAACAAATAAAAATCATCTTAAGAGTTATTTTAATCGTCTTTTAATTGGTGAATTACACTTTTAACCCGTATCTTAACATGTATGTTTCAGTACCTTTTTGGTGTTCTATGTGGATTTCATAAATAATGATAATGAATTTGTCATTCTTATTTTCTACAGATGCTTTGGTTCCTAAATCAAGTCTGCCGCAGTTGTCAGATCTCCTGCTGCTAGATGCTATCATTGCAAAAATTCAGGTTCTTATGGATGAAGGTATGGCAAAGCCTGCCACAGATACAACAGATGCACAAAAGTGAGTACCTTAATATTTATGAATGTGTTAAATTAAAATGTTTTTGCCATTTAAATAATATGAAATCTTTTCTTCTTCTTTATTCGTGTCAGAAGTATCAACTTTACTTACAGAAAGGTAATCATATAATCAGCCATAAGTGACACTCAGTAATGCACACATGGCAGCTCGTTAATTCAAAGTCATTGGGACGCAAAAATCGGACCTAGAATATTACGTGATTTCAAAATAACCGCCAACTCAGTGCCAACCCTAAGACCTGTTACTGCATGCAATTAACCTTGATTCACAGTTTAAATCCTTCAAATGTCATGGAAAGAAACTATTTCCGAAATGTATCCAACAACTTGCATCTACAGTATTCAAATAAAACACTTGGATAACTCAGTGACAAACATAACCTCAGGCAACGAAAAAAAAGAAAAGAAAAGCATGATTCAAAGACAAGGAGAAATCTATGCTGGCTCCCCTGTGCAAGTCCTTTATTCATTGGATTACTGTAATGTATGCATCTTAGATGTCTTGTACTTGCACGGAAAGTACTCAATGTTACAAGTAACTACCGTATTTCACGGCATAATCGTCGCACTTTTTTACCAAAATTTTCGAAAAAAAAAATTGTAGGGTGCGACCATTATACGATGAATATTTAATACCAGTATTTGTATTACTCAAAAAATGTATTTATAACTAAATTGTATTTGATACAAATTTAAGATGCACGTAATACTCGCGTTTATACATTAAAATAATTAAAATAGTCTAAAACAAAATTCATAATTTTTCGCAACAATTCGGCGAACGTTTTTCCAACTTGAAAATAAAAATGAACGTATTAAGTTAATTTGTCATTAATTTGAGTATTAAAGTTAAAATAAAACACTTGCAAAAAGTTATCACTTTGTGAAATGCGGACTTACCGGTACGCAATTTATTCCAAATCTTCGGTGTCGCTATCGCAAGTTTCGCTATCTGATGCGCCGTCCTCGCCTCTGTCAATACCAGTATCAGATTCTTCGTCTCCCTGCCACACTGCGTCATCTTCGGAACCGTCTAGTGCATTCGAAATCCCAGTCCTTTTGAAGCTCTTGGAGACTAGTTCAGGTGGTATAAGATCCCAACTCTTCTTCACCCACGAGCATAACAAGTCCAAGGGTGGACGCCTGATATTTCCGGCGGGCGTCAATTGCTGATCGCCGCTCATCATCCACTCGTAAAATGGACGTAAGTGGTCTTTAAAGGGTTTATTAACACATACGTCTAGTGGCTGCAAAGCATATGTTAGGCCACCAGGAATGACTATCTGTCGTGTCTTATTTGTAGTGAGAATTTGCTTCACTTCGTTCACGAGGTGACCTCGGAAACTATCTAAAACAAGCAGAGCTGGTTGTTTTAGTAGTGCACCAGGTCTTCTATTCCACACAGTTTTAACCCAGTCCAGCATGAGTTCTACGTCCATCCAACCCTTTGGTTGCACTCGTACATGAATTCCACGGGGAAACTGTATATTCTTAGGCATCGTTTTCCTCTTGAAAATGATGTAAGGCGGCAACTTTCTCCCGTCAGCTGTAATGGCTAGCATTGCCGTGCATCGCAACTTCTCACTACCGCTGGTTTTCATTAATACACTCCGTGATCCTTTTAGCGCAATAGTGCTGTTGCGAGGCATATCAAAAAAGATTGGAGTCTGATCGGCATTACCGATTTGAGAAAGCAAGTACGAAGTTTCCTTGCGCAAACGTATGACAAATCGGTGAAAATTTACAATCTTGTCCGTGTAATCAGCAGGCAACTTTTGGCTTAGTGTTGTTCTCCTTCGCATTGACAGATTGTGTCGTCGCATGAACCCCTTAATCCACCCACGAGTCGCCTTAAACTGAGTTACCGGTATGTTGTGTTTGCGCGCTACCTCCTGTCTCTTAATTTGTAACATTTCATATGATACACTGCAGCCATTGTTACCGGTACGTATTTCACTGACGTACCTAAACACTTCTTCGTCAATTATAGGAAACTTCCCTGTTTTAGGACCTCTAAACACGCGTCTAGAAGGGTTTGTGCTTTTTAGCTTGTTTTTTACTTTCCGCCAGTCACGCACCAACTTTTCACTTACAGAAAATTTTCTTTCTGCAGCTCTGTTCCCGTGCTGTTCAGCGAAGTTAATTACGCTTAGCTTGAAGCCCGCAGAATAGTTTCTATATTTACCCATAATCGCTTATAAATGCTTCACACGTTAATGTTTTGCGATATAAATGACTTTCCGTAATTGTTTACTATTAAAACAAATTATTTCTGCAAACACCCAAAACACAAATTAAAAACTTAAATTCTCACTCACACATGTCTACAGTAATCACGTAAATCTGAAACAAATAAATGCATCTGTGATCTGTCCATTCCAGAGCAGCCAATACTGTTAGGCAGCAAGGAAGCATGCAACAATTTATCAGTTTAGCCAAATACTTTAATAAAGTATTTGGTTTAGCTCGTTGGTTGCGACACACTACTGCGCTTGCGCAAAGCTCGCAAACTGGAGCTCTAGCTAGCGCGGTGTAGATCTACTGTATAGTTGACTGTAGAGGCGGCCAACTATCGATGGTAATCGCCATCGATATTTTCCGATATTATGAGCTCTACTATCGATTGTAATCGATAGTTTTCAAAAAGTGGAACGAATAATATCATTATGCCTGAAAATAGAACATTTATTGAACACAATACACAAAAAATCAGTAGAAAGCACAACTATTTGATGCTATGTAATTTCTGAAATTCAAATCGGAATTACTCATAAATCTCTTCATTGACCACCTGAGAAATTCTCGTTCTGCTGCAGTGTTCGTTTTGCGATCGCCCGACATTTTCTCAGGTATTGTAATATATTTGGAAAAATGTTTTACAGCAGTCTCAGCAGATGGCAGGAGAGTTTTCAGTTGCTTTCATGATTTCTTTGAACTAAAATGTGCATACATAAAATCTCTGATAATATATCAATCTTATTTTTTGTCCCGTATTGGCATCAAGTCAACTAAGGTTAGGTTGCATGGAGAATTCAACCTTCCAAAATGCTAAATAGTATGTCTGCCGGCACTGAAGTCGCAGGTACACAGAGATTCTTAAATGCACACCTATGAATTGGAACAAACTCTTCACCAGTTAACTGCAAACAGCTGCACAATTTCTGTTAGCGCGAAAAATAAGCCAATGACGAAAAAGAAAACTGTCGTTGACTATCGATAGTAGGCAACTGACTATCGATGCCAGACGATAGTGATCGCTATCGATAACTATCGATAGCACTATCGATAGTTTTCCGCCTCTAGTTGACTGTATTCCGAGACGTCAGTAACAAACATTAATTTTTTTCAATTTCTATTAAACATACGGTAATTAGGTTAATATTTCTTCCCAGTTATTGATGATTTTACATTAAATTACTGACGAGTTTATAAAATAAAACTTTAATAGCATTGGATAATAATTATCTTGACTGCTTGGATAAAAGTTTTCATCCCATGCCCGGACACGTATGACGTAGTAGTAAGATAAGAATATAGCAATGACAACTGAGACATCGTAAATAATTCGCCTGAATAATTCCGTGGAAATCTGCGTTATCGCCTTGGATTTCACTTCGTGCGCAATAACACAGGAGCCGGCCCCATGGTGTAGGGGTAGCGTGCTTGCCTCTTACACAGAGGCCTCGGGTTCAATTCACGGCCGGGTCAGGGAATTTTACCTGTATCTGAGGGCTGGTTCGAGGTCCATTCAACCTACCTAGCCGGTATTTCCTGGCGACGTTGCCGATAAGCGATAACTTACAGCCTTACGTATTTCAAATGGGAACTCATATGTAGGTGGTGAATAAATAGTATACTGTCTCGCGACCACGTTGTCAAACTGCCGATAGCCTACCGGTAAGCATAATATGTAGGTGGTGAATAAATAGTACACTGTCTCGCGACCACGTTGTCAAACTGCCGATAGTCTACCGGTAAGCCATGCGTCGCACATATACCGGTATTATTTATTCATACGTTGTGCAACATGTTGCAAACGTGACTGTGTTGCCAAATTGCCCATAAACCTTACACGTATTTAAATTGCGCATTCATGTGCAACTTACGTTGCAGTTCCATTTACCTTTTAACCAGATTAGTGAACAAAATTTGGACGTGCGACGATTATGTAATTAAAGGTTTAAAGTCCGATTTTTGTATTGAAAATAAAGGATATGACGATTACGCGGTGGCGACGATTATGCCGTGAAATACGGTATTCTCATTTTGGTTCTGTATTGAAGATGACGTATGTCTCGAATATTATTACAATATTTTTTCTTAAGTCCACCTGTTCAATACAATACAATATAAACCACTACATATGGTTAAAATTTCATACATAATACATAAAAGTCAATGGTACATGTTTCACCCTTCTTTACGGGCATGATCAGCCATATCAATCCTAAAAATAATACATATGGAGTCTTTCTAATCTTATGAATTATGAATAATGATTTCGTAAAACATTATACAATAACATCTAAAACAACGATAATGCACCAAAGTGTGTTAAAAAAAAATTAACAGTTTTTGAAGATTGAAACGTGGTTAAACATGAATATTTGAGAGTTTAAAACTAAAATGGATCCTTTTGTTATACATCATTAAGACTGTGACGGCCTTGAGTGTAAACACAATCAAAGGGGATGTTTCTTCAATTCCCATAGTATGAATCCAAGATGGTAAAATCACTGTCAGTTATTTAAAACAGAAGTGTGAATGTAATAAACATGTTAAAGTGTGTATACGGTTGATATATCTGAAAGTAGAAAAGAAAATGGAACTTTAATTGGAGGCGTTGCTAATGATAACGTATGTCAAAGCTAGCGGGTGTCAGTAATAGGGAACATGCATGATCCGGGATTTTAATTAAAAATATGCTAATCTGATTCAAAATTACACGCAGAATTCAAAAATGTGATCAGAATGTACAAATAATAACTCCAAACATGATAAAAATCTAAATTAAAGTACGAAAATGTCACGTCACGCAAGTACGCGATCTCATTGGTCTGACATCGTACAGGTTGACTGAATTAGCGGACGAAATAACACATAGTGTGCTGTGAGAAGCAGGATACACTTAGCGTATTTCTACTTTATGTTAGTGTCTGGTTTGGTTAAATTCGAAGTCTATACATTGGATAATAATCTGAGTGGTATATTTTAGACTTAAAATGAATCCTGCGCAGACAGTGAGGCAGAAAACTTATAAATAGTGTATAGTTCCGATGAGCAATAGCACATCGCATACCATCCCAAACAAATTGTTTATAAATGTCCCAAAGACTCTAAAACTACGGAGAAATTGATTTTGGCGAGCCGGAGAAATGCTGGTGATATATTGGAAAAGGCTACAGTTAATTTTTTAAAGATCATTTTAACGTAAGTTGAATTTGTTTGAATTTTCAATCACTTTTCCATGTCAGCTGTTCTAGTGGTAACACTTTGAATTTTAATGTGTGATGCTTTAGTTAAATGATTCATTTACATCTTGTAACATGAAAGTAATAAACAGTGCATTCATTAATGCTGATTATTAAAGTATTCTCTCCAAACCTAACCTATGTTTTGGGTGATCCATGTCTAGGTAATAAACCAAAGGGGTTATGAACCATATTGACAGCTCTAATTATACCAATTTATCTTGGCATGCGACAGTTATTTATGTCTTTATTGAAGTGCTCACATTTGTAAAGAAATTTAGGCTATAGCTAAATACTCCATAATATAACAAAAAATGGCGTGTACGTCATGAAAGAAAAAAACGTGAATTTAACAAATATATATCTCTACACAAAACCAATGCTTGTCTGTTGGAGTCTTATAAGTTAACATTGCTCAATTATAATAATTATCATAATATTAGTGAAATAAATAACATAATTGCACACAGGTACGGTATACAAGCCAAGTCAATAAACCGAAGGATAAAAATACCGGTCGAGTTGGCCGTGCGGTTAGGAGCACGCAGCTGTGAGCTTGCATCTGGGAGATAGTGGGTTCAAACCCCACTGTCGGCAGCCCTGAAGATAGTTTTCCGTAGTTTCCCATTTTCACACCAGGCAAATGCTGGGGCTGTACCTTAATTAAGGCCACGGCCGCTTCCTTCCCATTCCTACGCCTTCCCTGTCCCATCGTCACCATAAGACCTAGCTGTGACTGTGCGATGTAAAGCAAAAAAACAGGTAAAAGTCACAATACCCAAAGACATTCCTGTATTGAACGACTAAAATGTCACCAAGACACTTTTCTTGCATGATATGCTCAGCTTGTTAAAAACCAAATGTAATTAATGTTATTGGCATTACGCCCGCTTACTACTTCTACGGTTTTCGGAGACGCCGATGTGCAGGAATTTAGTCCTGCAAGAGTTCTTTTACGTGCCAGTAAATCTACCGACCCGAGGCTGACGTATTTGAGCACCTTCAACTACCACCGGACTGAACAAGGATCGAACCTGCCAAGTTGGGGTCAGAAGGCTAGCACCTCAACTGTCTGAACCACTCAGCCCGACTTGTGAAAACTAGATGAAGTCACATTTATCTTTATCATGTTTAACTTTTTCCCTCCACCAAGATATTTAATGTTTCTCTTTCATGGGCCCCGGAAGTGGGTAGGCCAGTTGCCCCAACCTTAAATATATATATTTTCGGGCATGATAGATTATAGACCTATAGTACTATGATCTTTCTTTCTTTCCTTCTTTCTTTCCTCCTTTCTTTTTAATCAGTTTATCCTTCAGGTTTGGCTTTTCCCTCGCACTCAGCGAGGGAATTCACCTCTACCGCTTCAAGGGCAGTGTCCTGGAGCGTGAGACTTTGGGTATGATGATACAGCTGGTGAGGAGGGTCATTACCTCGCCCAGGCGGCCTTACCTGCTATGTTCAACAGGGGCCTTGTTGGAGGATGGGAAGATCGGAAGGGATAGACAAGGAAGAGGGAAGGAAATGGCCGTGGCCTTAGGTGCCTGGAGGTGAAGTGCGAAAATACGAGAAACCACTTCGAGGATGGCTGAGGTAGGATCCGAAACTCCTCTACTCAGTTGACCTCCCGAGGCTGAGTAGACACCGATCCAGCCCTCGTACTATTTGTTTTCAACTTATATGGCAGAGCCGGGAATCAAAACCGGGCCTCCGGGGGTGGCAGCTAATCGCATTAACCACTACACCACAGAGGCGGACTAGTACTATAATGCTATCTATATGTTTATGTTAGTGCTGAAAGCCCGAAAATGTAATGTTATCCTTTAATATGGAAATCAGTC
The DNA here is from genome assembly GCF_040414725.1 of Anabrus simplex. Classification (NCBI taxonomy): domain Eukaryota; kingdom Metazoa; phylum Arthropoda; class Insecta; order Orthoptera; family Tettigoniidae; genus Anabrus; species Anabrus simplex. The sequence continues at coordinate 1,137,310,054 of NC_090265.1, forward strand.
TAGAAGGAAATGTTGAAAGTGATGTGATTTCTATCCAGGTTCGTTGTTATCCTAATACTATGAGTTACAATACATTGCACGTATATGAAAGATGCCACTTACAAACTTGCTTTTTATCCGCGAATTTCTGCGGGCACAAAAGTCACTATTTTTCAAGAATGATGACATCTACACATGATAGATTGTCTGACTGTGCTGTTTTGAACCTTTCTTCTGTCATTTTGAAGTTATTCGCGATCACGAATAATAAACAATCAGCTTTTAGTAACGGCTGATGCACAATGGCTGGTAGAGCTGCATGTGGTACTGGATCGTGATGTCACAGCGCACTCCTTACGTCAGAGGCCGTTTCACTCGCCTTGCGGAAAAGCACTTTTGAACATTTTTTAATGGTAGGAAACAAGGCAACTTACCTTATTGTAATACGTTTACGTACTATTTCATTGAATGTACTTTTCAAAAAAAATATTTTTGAAAATTGTGCATGTTCCCTATTGTGTTGGTAGTCAATTGGATCCAAAAGACGGTCAAGTTGGTGTTATAACCCCGTTGAAACATTTGTTGGAAGAAATGATAGAGTTCTTTTAGCTTGACTGAGCTTTCTACTAAGTAGAAACACCAACTTGACCGTCTTTTGGATCCAGTTGACTACCAACCCACTAGCATTGACATACGTTATCATTAGCAACGCCTCCAATAAAAGTTCCATTTTCTTTTCTACTTTCAGATATTTCAACTGTATACACATTTTAACATGTTTATTACGTTCACACTTGTGTTTTAAATAACTGACAGTGATTTTACCATCTTGGATTCATACTATGGGAATTGAAGAAACATCCCCCTTTGATTGTGTTTACACTCAAGGCCGTCACAGTCTTAATGATATATAACAAAAAGATCCATTTTAGTTTTAAACTCTCAAATATTCATGTTTAACCACGTTTTAATCTTCAAAAACTGTTAATTTTTTTTTTATTAACACACTTTGGTGCATTATCGTTGTTTTAGATGTTATTGTATAATGTTTTACGAAATCATTATTCATAATTCATAAGATTAGAAAGACTCCATATGTATTATTTTTAGGATTGATATGGCTGATGATGCCCGTAAAGAAGGGTGAAACATGTACCACTGACTTTTATGTATTATGTATAAAATTTTAACCATATGAAGTAGTGGTTTATATTGTATTGTATTGAGCAGGTGGACTTAAAAAAATATTGTAATAATATTCGAGACAAGTACTCAATGCCCGTAAAAAAATTGTGCCTTACCGCAAACTTTCCTAGGACGAGAGGAGAATATCCCTCACTTCCGTCTGCATTACAGCACAGTACAGTGACTATCCTTGTACGATTTCCTGCCATGGCACTTCTCTTTTAATTCAGAAATTCCAACCCTTGATGCATCACAAAGTATTCTAAGACCCATTAACGTATGCAATCACCTTGATTCATACTTTAAACCTTTCATATGCCATGGAATTTTTTTTTTTTTTTTTTACGAAATGTGTCCAACAAGGTGCATTTACATTATTCAAATAAAACACATAGATAAATCACTGACAAACATAACCTCACACAACGAAAAAAAATTGCATGATTTAAAGACTAGAAGAAATCTATGCTGGCTTCCCTGTGTAAAAATATTTTTTGGATTGTTGTATTGTTTGCATTTTTTTAAGACGTCTTGTACTTGCACGGAAAGTGCGCAACACCCTTAAAACATTGCGGTTTATCAAACTTTCCTATGATGAAAGCATTGTCAGTACTTTGGCATTGCTTTTTTTTTCAAATTGCACCGTCTGTCTGTAACCACTGTGTTGTAATGAGGCATCACGTGCTCGCTATCTACATTGTTTGTTGGGGTCCACAACAATTCAAGACAGTATTTACCAAATATGATGAACTCTGTCTGAACTGTAGTTAATGCAAGCATTACATCACATTTTTCACTTTCTTTCAACTGGGTTTGAATTGCATGTTTCAGAGAAGAGTAACCAGACCAGATATAGTTTCGTGAGAGATCTGTTACTCCAAACAATTTCTCAAGCTCATCTAATTTATCAGTGTTATTCAAAATTATATTTTTTGGATACAAAGCTTGAGAAATTGACACAAAATGCTTATGGTTGGGGTCTTTAGCTTTCAATGTGGCTAGGTTGCACTGTGAAGAAAGAGCAGCTTTGACAGATGTGTCTCTACGTGCAGCCTGCTGTAGAGGAGTGAGCTTAATCAAAGCATCATTAGTTGCCGCAGAAAAATTCCTCTCACAAATTAAGGTAAAACAGGCGTCAGGATTATGCAGTTTGGGGTAAAGGACATGAGAGGTAGGATACAGAGACCTTTCAAGTTCAGTAAGGAGATCAACCAATCCAGCTGCATGATCTGTGAGGAAAACCATATGGGAGTGAAGCCTATTCACTTCTCGGTCACTCAGATCGGTCAGATGCTTAATACCACAGTTGATGATGTCTTTCATTTCAGACATCTTGAAAAATGTAATGTCAGTAAAGTAAGCAATCAAATAGAAGACAGCCTGAAACCAGGTATTCCATCGGGTTATGGCAGGTGCAGGAAAAAGCTTTGCTTCCTTTGGAGCACTATACTTCGATGTTAAAAAGTGTAAATAATTATACTTTTGCTTTCATGTGTTCAAAAATGCAGGCTTTACCATCGCAACCACATGGTTTAAATCTGTCATCAGTGCGACCCAACTATTGCCAACCAAGCTGATCTTATGTGCCCAGCACTGTACATGCATTAAATGATCCCCTATGACTACACTTAATGTTTCATAACACCAGGTCATGTACGGGGCACTGTCACTAACAAACACTTCAACTAAGTCATGTGGTACCCTATAACTGCGCAGAGCTTCTAAAACTGCATGAGAGCAGTTTGTGGCCTTTCCTGCATCAAGATAGTTCACAGAAACAATGTGCAGCTCTCTTTTCGATCCAGCTGGAACTTGGAATATGATAAAAACACAACGGCCCATTCTATCTGTAGTTTCATCACAGAGTATGTTGATGTTCTTCCCCACTAGAGCCTCTGCAGTTCTTTTCTAGTGGTCAGATGCAACTTCTAGAAAGGAAGAAAGACCTCAAATTATAACAAACTATTTTAGAATTACTGGATCAGTTGGGTATGGGTAAGATAGTTCGATATGGAAACCACACTCAAATTCAGTATCCTTCAATTTTGCGCATGGTTTTGAACCGCACCTGATCAATGAAATTGAAACATACCCGGTAAATATACTTCACGTAGAGTTCTCACACATGGCAGCTCTTCATTTGAAAACTCAGTAATCCAGTCTCTTAGCTCTTTGCTTTCCACCTTTTCCAGAGGTATATTTGCTTTGGCAAATACTTCAACTGTGCGTTTCGAGAAGTTATTTCTGGAAATTTTTCGTCTTTTACAACTATCTAACTGTGTAAACACAGAAGATTGCTTTCTTTCATTATCGCGTCGCCTACCCACGTGTTTTTCAGATTTAACATGTTTCACAATGCTGTCCTTTTTTTCCTACCCAACTCGGCAATTACAATACTTGCAAAACACTGTCGCTGAATCTGTGGCATATAAACCGTCTTTTGCATATTGCTGAGCCCTTTTGTGCACAGTTTTTTTCGTGCGCCCCATAACCTAAACAATCACTTGACTTTCTGCTCTTCACTAGTTTCAGTTTTGAACAACAGGAAAACAACGCTGCGTCTATCTTGTTATTTCCGTGACACTTGATTTACATTTCGATAATAATTGATACAGATCTTATTCCCCTTGCTATTCCCATTGTAATTATCGATTAAAGTCAGCAAGCAGCAATCGATTGGCTACTTTTCTTCATCAATTGGAACAGTCTAAAGATTTATGCGTCATGTTTTGAGTATTTCTGACTATTTTGCCAAAATATGTTGTTTTCGCCAGTAAAATAGTACATTTTTGCAGAATTTGCACCAGAATCGCATATTCGTACTAATTTCACATTTTGGGTCACAATTCGCATTTTATCACACTTCTATTTATGCGTAAAAATGATTTTATTCCACGTTAGAATTACCGTAGGCTTGGATTCAGTACAAGATTCAAAAATTTGCATTTATCGTAAATGCGAGGTCCCTATTAATAAGTTACGAGATTGTGAGCAACTGCAAAATGACCTTGATAATGTTGAGATGGACAGAAGGCAGTGGGGGGTGGCGATAAACGGGGTTAAAAGTCAGGTTGTGAGTTTTACAAATAGGAAAAGTCCTCTCAGTTTTAATTACTGCGTTGACTCATAAAGGCTCCTTCTGGGGATCATTGTAAGTACCAAGATGTTAATATAATTGGTAATCACATAAATAATACTGTTCCAAGGTATCTGTGGAACAGCAGAGGTAAAAGAAGGTGCGGGGGTGAACGGGCTTCAAAATACGAAATTAAAGTTAAAATAAAATTTAACAAGGTTATATTTTCTTTTCAAAATCAAGAAATAACAAGCATGGCAGGTACACAGTATAAGGCAACAAAAGTACAATTACAGTATTTACAGGCTTTGGGCTTCGAGCCCCGGACTCACAATTCTTGAGCAATTAGCCCAACTTTACGATATACACAATTCAACAAAGGGGCAGAAGACCCCTATCATGCCCAGGAGCACTTGCTCCCAATTACACAGTAAAGCCTTCTCGAGGCGCGCAGGAAACAAAATTTTTAGAAAGAGCAATCTTCTCTTAAGTACGAGCCTATCCAAGGCCACACCAAATTCCACTTTCAAGTTGTCCTCCAAGGACACGAAAACAGGGGTAAAATACCCAACCTACTGAGGCCTATTAAGTAAGGAAAAGTTAATTACGTGGCCTCTAAAATACCACTTGAGAGGAGGCGTTCTTGCACTCCTAACACACTTTATATAAAACCTACTTGGCACTAGGCCGTTACTGCAAGGGCTAATCCCATACTAAAGAGGTGACTTTAGAATGAAACAATTTACATTACGTTAAGGAAGAAACGATTGTGAAAAATAAGTTCACCTCAATGCAATGTGAGTGGGAGCTCGAGAGGGTTAAGCACTCTCTATCCCAATATGTAGCTTAAAAGAGAATAGATACTAAATGTCTTTACATTTTAGGGAAAAGTTACATGGTGGAAAAGCTTCGGACCTGCCCCGAGAGTTAAACTGCTGAGCTAACAAGAAAAGAAGTTACTAAACGGCCATTACCTTGTGGATGAACTGCTGCCCGAAGAAAGAGGCGCTTCCCGCCCCCTGCTACGTACTTTACACACTGAAAGATGTTACTGAAGTGGCGCGGAGACCCGAAAATCAGCAGTTTATATACTCTCGCGGAAAGTTCGAGGCGTTTCAGGAATGAGAACACCCTCCCACAAAAATTTTATTGGTTAGGGTTAAGCAACATATCCCTGTTGAGGAAGATACACCCGATTGGTCATAAATTAATTAAAGAAATATGGGATTGGCTAAATTCAAAACAAGGGGAAAGAAAGGGTTATACAGCCAACTTAAACAATAACAGAAAGAAATTTAACAAGGAACAAACTTTTGAAATAAAAATTTCTCCAAAAAACAGTTCTTTCACTTCGCACTAGGGTGCACCATTGTAGTTCTTCAGTAGTGTCCTCTAGAAGAGAATGTTCACACTTCTTACTACAGGCAAGACAAAAATACATCGAAAACGACCCAGTTCAGAAACTTCAAAATTTCCAGGTAGTGACATCATCTGAGAAACTTGAAAATTAACACATTAGATAAAGTTCAGACTTCCTCCAGTAGGGGAGTTTCAACTGGCGCAAAGTTTGAATTAGCGACGTGGAGGTGTACCGCCCGGTACAAATACAATTGTAAATAAATGGTACAGATCTCTGTGCATGGCTATGAGTGTATTTATGGGTTGTTGTAAGAATGTAAAGGAGAGGGCATATATAAGTCCCTCGTAAGATGCCAACTGAAGTATGGTTCCAGTGTATGGAACCCTCACCAGGATTTCTGGATTCAAGAACTGGAAAGAATCCAAAGAAAAGCAGCTCGATTTGTTTTGGGTGATTTCCGACATAAGAGTAGCTTTACAGAAAGGTTGCAAAGTTTGGGCTGGGAAGACTTGAGAGAAAGGAGACGAGCTGCTCGACTAAGTGGTATGTGATGTAATGTTGATTCCCATAGGGAACCTGAAATATTCATCTGGAATGAGTAAATTTATAATTATATTATTAAGTGGTATGTTGCGGGGTGCCAGTGGAGAGATGGCGTGGAATGACGTTGGTAGACGAATAAGTTTGGTTGGTGTCTTTAAAAGTAGGAAGGATCACAATATGAAGATAAAGCTGGAATTCAAGAGGACAAATTGGGGCAAATATTTGTTTAAGACGGGGAGTTAGTGATAGGAACAACTTACCAAGGGAGATGTTCGATAAATTTCCAATTTCTTTGCAATTATTTAAGAAAAGGCTAGGAAAACAACGGATCTGCCACCTGGGCGACTGCCCTAAATGCAGATCAGTAGTGATTGATTGATTCAAGGGGAGCCCCATATTATCATACTCCCTTTTAAGCGATCCCTACAATATGTATTTGGAATATTTCATGGCTGATTCGTTGAATTCACAATGTGTAAATGAAGTTTGCACCTGTTTGTTCCTTTCCATTACCCTTTGTGTCTCTTTTCTTATTCTGTGTTTATCCAGTGTTGCTAGTTATTTTTTTAGCATCTGTATTCATTAAGGGTTATAAATTTCATATTGTTGGTCCGTATTGAACTGAGAATAACATATGAGTAACAACAAAGTAAAGGTTTCCACCTATTCAATACAAAATATATTCACAATATTTTAATATTAAATGGAACTAGTTTCGACCCATCTAGGGGTCATCATCAGCCACATCAAAGCAAAGATCACTCTTGACGAAATCCTAAGAACATGTTAATTTTAACAGTAAGATTATTATGGAATAACAAGTGAATGTGGTAAATGAAAAGAGATGATAGTATGGGACAGGTGAGTAATAGCTAATAAATATACAAGGAATATACATAAGAGGTTTGGAACAAAGTATTAAAGGGGGCTTAGTGTTGTAAATATATAATCATGGAAAACAGTAAGTCCTTATAATGAAGAATGCAATGTGAAATGACGCACATAAAATTATATATGGCTTAGGAAGAGTGGAGGTGTTTTAGGAGGGGAAGAGGGCTTAAGGTGGGGTTGAAGGGTGCGGAAGAAAGGGTAATTGTCTCGGAAAAGTACCTTTGATTAAATTTAGGATTGAGTTTTGGTTGGCTGCATTATTGTTTCTGAGGAAAGTGATAAATAGATCGAAGAGTATGTTGGGTTTCTCTGAGATTTCATTGAGATTGTGACTGGCATTAAAGTATTGGTCTAGGTGTATGTAGTAATTTTCCATTATGTCGAGTAAAGGGCCCTTGTTTGCTAATACGAGGATGTCCATGTCTTGTTCGATATTGGTGAAATTATGGTTATAATCTTGCATGTGTTGGCCGATGGCTGAAAACTTGTTGTATTTTATTGCGTTAGTGTGCTCGTGGTATCTGATATTGAAGTTTCTACCGGTTTGCCCGGTGTAGGTTTTTCCACAGGTGTTACATTTGATCTTATCAACTCCTGATTTTAAAAAAACTGCTGGTCCTGTTGACGTGTGAAGTATTGTGTAAAACGTTCATGTTCTTATAGTTGGTTTTGAAGGCTATTTTAACGCCTTGTTTCTTAAAGATATTGGTTAACTTGTAGATATCATTGTTGAATGTGAAGGTGGAAAATGTTAGAGAATTAGTTGTTTCTTTTTTTGAGGGTAGTTTTTGGGCGATTTTTATGTTTATTGATTATCCTTTCTATAAAATGGTTGCTGAAGCCGTTGAATTTTGCGATTCCGCGGATTGTGTTGAGTTCGTTCTTTAGATCTTTCTTGGACATAGGTATGTTGAAGGCTCGGTGAACTAGGCTGTTGTATGTGGCTCGTTTTGTGGGACCATTCGCCAAGATTCAGTGCAGTAGAAACTTCAATATCAGATACCACGAGCACACTAACGCAATAAAAAACAACAAGTTTTCAGCCATCGGCCAACACATGCAAGATTATAACCATAATTTCACCAATATCGAACAAGACATGGACATCCTCGTATTAGCAAACAAGGGCCCTTTACTCGACAGAATGGAAAATTACTACATACACCTAGACCAATACAGTAGAACCTCGATAATTCGAAATCGGTTAATTCAAAATCTTGCCCAATACGAAGAAGCTCTCGTTCCCGGAAACATGAGATACAGTTTTTCATGTTGTTTCAATTGTTTAATTCGAAATACGGATAATTCGTAATTCGAAGTACAATGTCGGCCCCATTACCGACATTCAGACTTTTAATTCGAAACTGCCTTTACATTTTAAAACAATAGTATGTTACAGAGTAATTTCAACTCGAAATTTATCCGCTCCGCGTCATAGTAGAACATGCATTCCGGATCGTGGAGGGGAAGCTTTCCGCACTTACACTCACTTCGGTGGGTCTACAGTGCGCTTCATGATTGCTAAGTTGAATGAAATCGGAATTCTTTTGTGTTCAACCTTTCAAGGAACGCCGTAATATCACGCAACATGCAGTGTGCGGGAAAACAGAATCTGCGAACACTGGCGATGTCGACAGTTGACGAAAAAACGTGGCAAATATAATAAATTCGTAGGCACCGATCAATATTGACATTGCCGGTGAAACTGCATTGCTTTATTTTAATGAGAGCCCACACGGTCTTATGGTTTTAAAGGAGAAATTGCCAGCCGGGAAATCGTACAGTGTGAGGGATGGCGGTCATAGTAGTGCGTTGCAATGCACATGGAAGCGAGATACTTTATCTCCTCGTCATAGGAAACTTCGATAAGCCACAATGTTTTAAGAGCGTCGGGCACTTTCCATGCCAGTACAAAGCATCTATAATAAAAATGCAAACAGTAAAGAAATCCAAAAAATAATGCATTTGCACAGGGGAACCGGCATAATTTATCCTCGTCTTTGAATTGTGCGATTTTTTTTCCTTTCGTTGCGTGAGGTTATGTTTGTCAGTGATTTATCCAAGTGAGAATTATTTGAACATTGTAAATGCATCTTGTTGGATACATTTCGGAAATAGTTTTTTCCATGGCATTTGAAAGGTTTAAACTGTGAATCGAGGTGATTGCATGTATTAATGGGTCTTAGAATACTTCGTGACGCGGCAAGTGTTTACATTTCTGAAGTGCGAGAGAAGTGCCATGGCGGGAAATCGTACAATGATAGAGTCATAAGAAAGTTCGATTTTAAGGGCATCGGGTACTTTCTGTGTAAATACAAGGCATCTAAAATGCATACAGTATAGTAATCCAATTAATAAAGCACTTGCGCATGGGAGCGAGCATAGACTTCTCCTCGTCTTTGAATCATGCTTTTTTTTTTCTTTTTCTTTTTTCTTTCTTTCGTTGGGTGAGGTTATGTTTACCAGTGAAATATCCATTGCATTATTTGAATATTGTAAATGCACCTTCTTGGATACATTTTGGAAATAGTTCTTTTTTCATAGCATTTGAAAGGTATAAACTGTGAATCAAGGTTAAATGCATGCAGTAACGAGCCTTTAGAATATTTTGTAACGCGGCAAGGGTTGGTACTTCTGAATTGCGAATTGGCTGTTAATTCAAAATCACGTAACTCGAAGTCCGATTTTTGAGTCCCAACGACTTCGAATTAACGAGGTTTTACTGTACTTTAATGCCAGTCACAATCTCAATGAAATCTCAGAGAAACCCAACATACTCTTGGATCTATTTATCACTTTCCTCAGAAACAATAATGCAGCCATCCAAAACTCAATCCTAAATTTAATCAGAGGTACTTTTCCGAGACAATTACCCTTTCTTCCGCACCCTTCAACCCCACCTTAAGCCCTCTTCCCCTCCTAAAACACCTCCACTCTTCCTAAGCCATATATAATTTTATGTGTGTCATTTCACATTGCATTCTTCATTTTAAGGACTTACTGTTTTCCATGATTATATATTTACAACACTAAGCCCCCTTTTATACTTTGTTCCAAACCTCTTATGTATATTCTTTGTATATTTATTAGCTATTACTCACCTGTCCCATACTATCATCTCTTTTCATTTACCACATTCACTTGTTATTCCATAATAATCTTACTGTTAAAATTAACATGTTCTTAGGATTTCGTCAAGAGTGATCTTTGCTTTGATGTGGCTGATGATGACCCCTAGATGGGTCGAAACTAGTTCCATTTAATATTAAAATATTGTGAATATATTTTGTATTGAATAGGTGGAAACCTTTACTGTGTTGTTACTCATATGTTCATCTGTATTTATCTTAACCTGTTGTCTAATCTCATTTCCTGTATTTGATTTGCTTATCATACACTTCCCACATCAGGAGAAAATGACTGTTCCTTAAGGTACATGTATCCGGGGTGGTGCTAAAGAACAGTCACTGCAGGTGAAAAGACGTGCTGTCATATGCTCCTAAAGACACTCTACAACGTTGGTTATCCTGACCTGTCTCCTAAACTACTGATTGAAGAGATATTCGCACACATTCGAAGGCTTCTATGAGAACCACACACAGGCTTTCTCAGAGGCTCGATTCTATGGAGGAGCTCTCCGTATCTGCCATCTCAATATCGAAGGCATCAGCAGATCAAAATGCAAAAAATTATGCACTATCCTTAGAGAGCACAAAGTAGATGTTGTATTACAGGAGATGCATGTGGGCAATGCAGACCAGCTTCAGGCATGTGGTTCAATCTCTGCATACCACATGATAGGTGCTACTTATCATGATCAATACAGTAAAACCTCGTTAATTCGAAGTCGTTGGGACTCAAAAATCGGACTTCGAATTACGTGATTTCGAATTAACCGCCAATTCGCAATTCAGAAGTACCAACCCTTGCTGCGTTACGAAATATTCTAAGGCCCGTTACTGCATGCAGTTAACCTTCATTCACAGTTTATACCTTTCAAATGCCATGAAAAAAGAACTATTTCCAAAATGTATCCAAAAAGGTGCATTTACAGTATTCAGATAATGCACTTGCATACCTCACCGGCAAATATAACCTCACGCAACGAAAGAAAGAAAGAAAGCAAGAAAAAAAAAAAAGCACGATTCAAAGACGAGGAGAAATCTATGCTGGCTCCCATGTGCAAGTGCTTTATTCATTGGAGTACTATACTGTATGCATTTTAGATGCCTTGTATTTACACAGAAGGTACCCGATGCCCTTAAAATGAAACTTTCCTATGACTCTATCCTTGTACGATTTCCCGCCATGGCACTTTTCTCGTACTTCAGAAATGTAAACACTTGCCGCGTCACAAAGTACGAGAGACCCATTAATACATGCAATCACCTCACAGTTTAAACCTTTCCAATGCCATAGAAAATCTATTTCCGAAATGTATCCAACAAGGTGCATTTACAATGTTCAAATAATGCACTTGGATAAATCACTGACGAACATAACCTCACGCAACGAAAGAAAAAAAAATCACACAATTCAAAGACGAGGATAAATTATGCTGGTTCCCCTGTGCAAATGCCTTATTTTTTGGATATCTGTACTGTTTGCATTTTTAGATGCTTTGTACTGGGATGGAAAGTGCCCGACGCCCTTATCGAACTTTTCTATGACGAGGGGATAAAGTTTCTCGCTTCCATGTGCATTGCAATTGCAACGCACTACAATGACCCCCATCCCCGACCCTTGTACGATTCTCCGGCTGGCACTTTCTCCTTTAAAACCATAAGACCGTTTGGGCTCGCATTAAAATAAAGCAATGCAGTTTCATCGGCAATGCCAGTATTGTTCGGTGCCTACGAATTTATTATATGAGCCACGCTTTTTCGTCAACTGTCGGCATCGCTAGTGTTCGCGCATTCTGTTTTCCCGCACACTGCCTGTTGCGTGATATTACGGCGTTCCTGAAAAGGTTGAATAGAAAAGAATTCCGATTTCATTCAACTTGGCAATCATGAAGCGCACTGTAGACCCACCGAAGTGAGTGTAAGTTCGGAAAGCTACCCCTCCACGTTCCGGAACACGCGTTCTATTATGACGCGGATAAATTTCGAGTTGAAATTACTCTGTAACATACTATTGTTTTAAAATGTAATGGCAGTTTTGAATTAAAAGTCTGAATTTCGGTAATGGGGCCGACATTGTACTTCGAATGACGAATTATCCATATTTCGAAATAAACAATTTAAATAACATGCTAAACTGTATCTCATGTTTTCGGGAACGAGAGCTTCTTCGAATTACGTGGGACTTTGAATTAACCGATTTCGAATTATCGAGGTTCTACTGTATACCACAGCTACCTATGTCCGAAAGTTAATACCTAATGCCCAACTCATTGCAATAATCTCTCATCACTATGATTCTTCAGCAATAACAATCAAAATGGGCAACTTCAGCATAACAAATACAGTTTTTACAAGTCACCAAATACATCATGGCCTGTGATAGTTTGCTGCCAACCACCTCACATCTGGCTATCATAGGATATTTCAACAGTCATCATACCAGCTGGGGATACAGACAGTTTAATTCACATGGTACTGAAGTGATCAACTGGACCGGAGCACACAATCTGTACCTAGTGTACGATCCTAAAAATAAACGCACGTTCCATTCAGCCAGATGGAAATGTTAAACAAATCCAGACCTGAGCTTTGTCACAACTGACGATGTAGGTTTACCTCTGCCAACAAACCTCTGTCGATAAATTTCCACACAGTCGGCAGAGGTCCATCATCCTGGAAGTAGGATGAAGATGGCAATCATTGCAAATTCACTACCCCCACGATGGAATTTTTCCAAAGCCAACTGGGACCAATTTTCTAAAGACCTAGACAGCAACATCCGTTGGATCATTCCCATCCTTGGTAAATACCAAACGTTAATCAGTGTAATGGTCTCAACCGCCAAAAAGCACTTACCAAGAAGCTTTAGAAAACAATACATACCATGTTGGAGTGACACTAGTGAGCTTGAAAAATGAAAACCTACAACCTGTTTTCCAGTCATTGACCAGGTCAGGGATGGAATGAATGAAGCAGATATAGGCTATTAGTACGATGGGGTCGCCACTCCCAAAGTGATTTAGTAATGACTGATAGATGCTATGAAATGAGAATGGAGAGTGTTGCTGGAAAGAATGATGACAGGGAAAACCGGAGTACCCGGAGAAAAACCTGTCCCGTCTCCGCTTTGTCCAGCACAAATCTCACATGGAGTGACCGGGATTTGAACCACAGTATCCAGTGGTGAGAGGCCGACGCGCTGCCGTCTGAGCCACGGAGGCTCCTACTAGTGAGCTTCTCTATCAATATTTTCTACGGTGTGATCAGATAGAAGTTGCAGATGATCTAATTAGCAGTCTGGAGAAGGACAGAAGGGCATGCTGGACAAAAACAGCTGAGGAACTAGATTTTAAGCGTTCAAGTAAAATGGCTTGGAGCCTTGTAAGAAATTAGGGAGGCCATTCCCACAAGCACCTCCAGAAGTCAAACTAGATAGAACAGCAGACCGAATCATTCAGATCTCCAGGGCTAAATCGGACAAAGCACACTCCAAAGCAATCAGAAGAGACCGAGGAAAACTAAGAAAATTTTGCTCCTCTGTACTGGATCTAGCATTATCATTCACCATGGATGAAGTTACAGTAGCCCTTCAAAGCTTCAGAACGGGAAAGGCACCAGGCTTTGAAAACATTGCCGGGCTGAGTGGCTCAGACGGTTGAGGCGCTGGCCTTCTAATCCCAAGTAGCCAGGTTTGACCCTGGCTCAGTCTGGTGGTATTTGAAGGAGCACAGATATGTCAGCCAGTGTCTGTAAATTTACTGGCACACAAAAGAACTCCTGCAGGACTAAATTCTGGCACCTCGGCATCTAAAGCCAGCTTGTTCTGCGGGGAAGATCTTGAAAATGGTTGGACTGATTCTGTTGTAAATCAGTGTTTCCAGTAGCTTGTAGTTTGAGCTTAATAATGAAATATGCAAGAATTTTCAACTTACCGTGTTTTTATGGCTATTTTGTCTTGAATTTTGAGTTTTATTTTTCACTTATTTAAATGATAGGTTTTTCCATTTCTTGAATAAAGTTACATGCTACATACTATTAAACTGCAGAATCTGTTCTAAAACTTAATGTAAATAACATCATTTTTGAAAAAAAAAAATTGTGGTAACTGTTAGCATTTAATCCATTGGATACAGATTGCAGGTTTACATACTGGCACTACAGAATATAAAGCTGGCACTTGTAGGGGTGAAATCATTACTCTTTAAGATCTGTAATTTCCTTCAGATAAAAGAAAAAAACACTGGGAGCATGAAACAAAACTTTGTTTAAACTCTTCCATAATGGAAATGAAGATATATGCAGCAAGCAGTGCATTATTTTTGAGGATTGCTACTTTTTGGTGCCAGAAACGACATGTTTTGTATCTTACACTATTTCAGTTTCTTTTTGGATAAACTTCTCTTGGAAGCCGATGACCTGCGATGTTAGGCCCCTTAAAACAACAAGCAAGGAAGAAGCAAACTTCTCTTGGTTAATAAGCAACTTTTGAAGATCCTTGCATTTAGTGTAGTCAGATATGTACACCAGTGCATTTGGAACCGTTTTACTCCTTTGGACATGTAAATTAATTGGCCTTTACTTTCTGAGCCTACGTTGTCAGATTTGATTCCAGTGGTATTTGAAAGGCTGCCAGCCTTGTGTCAGTGGGTTTCTTGACATGTAAAAGAATTCCTGCTGGCAAAATTCCAGTACCCTGGGTCTCCAAAAACTTGAAAAGCAATTAGTAAGATGTAACACTGTTACTGATTAACCCCTTAAGTGTAGATTACTGGTTTTGTAGTAATGTAACATCCAAAGTGAGAAGTAACTTATTGCTGACAAGGGGTTGAGATGTAGGAAACAAAAAAGCTGTGTGTATTAGATGATGTTTGTGTCTTGTTTTAA
Source organism: Anabrus simplex (assembly GCF_040414725.1). Classification (NCBI taxonomy): domain Eukaryota; kingdom Metazoa; phylum Arthropoda; class Insecta; order Orthoptera; family Tettigoniidae; genus Anabrus; species Anabrus simplex. The sequence goes on from NC_090265.1 coordinate 1,137,325,097, forward strand.
GTTCATTAAATTTAACTGTGCAAATTGTTACTGCTAATTTATATACAGTGAGTGTAAAAAGTATTTGTACGACTCCGCATATTTTAGAAAATAATGAATTTGTCATACGTTTACGTAGGTTTATGGACTGAAAAAAATCATTCATATAGTATTATTGAAATACATTTATTCATTCCATGAACAATTTAAAACAAAACGTCGTAAACTTGTAAAAAATTCAGACAATAAATTTCCATTTGAGGACCTGCAAAACGTATTCGTACGACCCCCATTTTCGCGACTAAAATTAGCCCTCCGCTCCCTGCTAATGATGTGCATGCTGCTGCGGCTCGGATGTATCCCATTAACTCATTTCGACTCGGATTTTGACAGGACACCGTTCGAGTACATTCATACGTCAGAATGGGGCGAAAGAGCCTGGAAACTATTCCCAGCGAACGAAAAGTCATCATCTGCCTTCACAACAGACATGGTTGCTGAAAAGGATCGCGGAAGCAGTCGGGAGGCCTAAGTCATCCGTGCAGTTGATCGTTGACCGCTTTTCTGAGACAAAAAGCTAAATAGCAAGCCTAGAACTGGACGTCCCCGGGCCCTGACCCAGGCAGGCACTTCGTTGTCCGAGAAGTGAAGAAAAATCCGCAATGCAGTGCCCCGAAAATTGCTGCTGAGCTGGAACGGCGAGGTGCGAGTGTGAGTGAGTAGATAGTGCACAACACCCTTCGACAAAAATACTTACACAGGTGTCGGGGACGAAAGAAGTTCTATGCGAGTAAGATTACTCTTCTGAAACAGCTACGTTTTGCCACGAAGCACTGAAACACAGGTTTGAGGGTCTCCAACAGGACTGTCTGGATTGATGGGAGCAAGTACATCATATACGGGTCAGACGGGAGCCTCTGAGTGTGGCGGCAACCGCAAACTGAACTACAACAGCGGAATCTGATTCCTGCTGAGACACATGGGGTTAGTTCAGTGATGGTGTGCAGGTGTATGAGAGCTAAGGGAGTGGGAAATGTTAATTTCATTGAAGACAAGATGGACCATCGAATGTACATCAATATCTTGAAGCAAAACTTACCTGCCAGTGTTGATAAACGAATGTACATCAATATCTTGAAGCAAAACTTACCTGCCAGTGTTGATAAAATGGAACTGGGAAGTGATTGCCTTTTTCAACAGGACAATGATCTGAAACATAAAGCTAGAGATACCCTGCTTTGGTTGTTGTACAACACTCCCAAATGCTTAGAAACCCTCCCCATTCCCCTGACCTAAACCCAATTAACATTCAATGGACTTATTTATTTTCTCTGCTACCTTACAAGAAAAATTAGGTCTACACGCATTTCAAATGAGGGATTTACAAAATGCTCTCGCGGAGGAATGGGGAAAAAATACCTCCTTCCTACTGTACTAATTTAGTAAAATCAATGCCAATTGCAACCAAGCTGTCATAGCCGCCAAGGGTAATCCTAAATATTGATATCCATGGAGTGGCGGAGAAATGTACAGAAGACAGGGGTCGTACGAATACTTTTTGTTGGTGGCAAGAGGGATATTATTTGTTTCTTACCTTTTTACAAGTTTTCGACAAGGTTTTGTTTTCATATTGTTTATGGAATGAATAAAGGTATTTGAATACTACATGAATTATTTTTTTCAATCTGTAAACCTACCTAAATGCATAAAAAATTCATTATTTTCAAAAATATGCGGGGTCGTACAAATACTTTTTACACTCGCTGTGCTTCTCAAAGTTGAGTTTATGCAATGTAAAAGGATGTCCGAAGTAGATGTCCTGCATTTCATTTCTAGACCGGTCATTACTGGAGCCATTTGCAATTGTTAAATTTTAGAAGAAAAATAAATGTTATCAAAGGCACTCTGATATGCATGTAATTTAGTATGTGTAGAAGTAGAAGTTGCTAATCGGGAGTAGGGGCACGATATCTGAAAAATTTATCGAGTTCTGCAGGTCAAATCTTTGATTATTGATGTTGCACTTTCTACCTTGAAATCCTCAATGTTTTAAAAATGATCTGCAGTGATTTTCTTTAACATTCAATAAACTTATTTATTTTTTCTGCTACACAATATTAATTGGCATTAAGTATAATTTGTCTTTTAGGCAACCTCTAAATTTATCAAGTGTTACTATGTAATGAATATATTTGTACACCTTGATGTATTTTACTTTTATCACAAGAATTTTTTATTTTATATTAAACAGGGGTGCCCAGGGTCCTGAACCATCACCAGCTTCTGCAGAGCTAGCCCAAGAATTACTACCGCATATACTACAATTGACAGAAACAATTATCGCCTGTAGCAGGTAGGATATACAATAGTGCACTGAAATAAAAGTAGTGTGATATGGAGTCCTATTGTATGGTTAAAAGAAATTTCATAGTCCCAAAACTAACAACAACAGATTTTACTGCTTTTCTCTACATATTTTCATCTATAATTTGTGTGGAGTTATCTAAAATCTTTAAACAAGTGTGTAAGGTATCCGCTCACATGGAAAGTTCAGGAGAGATTTAGGTGGGGAGTCAGTATGAGTCACTGGGTACAACAGCAGAGGGAAGAGGGGGGACAGTGAGGTGTTACAAAGGAGGACAGTAAGAGGGCAGGGAGAGGTAGGAAAGGGGAACTTAGAGTACAGGATAAGAAGGATTAGAACAGGGTCATAAGATTTGAGACAAGGGATGATGTAGTGGGTTCTGCAGCCATGAGCATAGGATTACGCCCATTTATATTTAGGTCTGTTAGTCAAATTAGCCAAAGTGGGCAGATATCAAATTTCTCAAATAGTGTATCGGTCACAATTTGACACCCAACTTTCTTAAAGGCGTTTTTAAAAGACATTGTTCTTCTTTTCAAGTTACAAAGACCCAAACTGGAACAAATAAGATTTGGCTGACAGAAGAGTTTAGATTTTTGTACAAGGAAAAATCCTTTCTTATTCATAGATTATATGAGAGACACCTTGATATTAAAAGTTTTCTTTCGGATGCTCACTGGGACATTTTTCAAACTCAAGTTGGCAATAGATTTATTGTATTATCCAAGAAACAACAAACTCTGGAGAAAATGCTGCACATGTTAATGAACTCCAAACTCAATAATAGCTATGCTAAGAAACCAGCACCGGGGGAGTTGGCTGTGCGCGTAGAGGCGTGCGACTGTAGCTTGCATCCGGGAGATAGTAGGTTCGAATCCCTCTATCGGCAGCCCTGAAAATGGTTTTCCGTGGTTTCCCATTTTCACACCAGGCAAATGCTGGGGTTGTACCTTAATTAAGGCCACGGCCGCTTCCTTCCAACTCCTAAGCCTTTCCTATCCCATCGTCGCCATAAGACCTATCTGTGTCGGTGCGACGTAAAGCCCCTAGCAATAAAAAAAGAAATCAGCAAAACCATTAACATGCCCAATCAATTTCACCCTCCGATCATAAATGTGTCCAAGGTATCATTGAATGATGATGAAAGTTCCATTTTAGCCAGGGGTCCTAAACACAATTGGCCTAATTTTAACATACATACAGCCTTCACTACAAAAGTAGAAGCAGAATTAGCCATTAGAAAATTGCCAGCAGAAAAACGGGATAAGTAAGAATTAAGTAAAAAGAAAATTGAACAATATTCTTAACCTAAAAAACAAATGAACTCCCCTAATTTAACCCCTTACTTCTCCTAATAACAACAGTTAATATTCAATTCTTGTACAGAAACAAATACATGCACTCAAAAAGAAGGTTATTGATAATAATCTTATCATTACGAAAGCTGATAAGGGTAACACCAGTGTTATAATGGATAAAAATGAATATATAAGCAAAACAAATAAATTTTTGAAGATAGTTAATTTTTTCAGTAAAGAAGAAACCTACCCTGAGAATCCCACATCAACTTAAGCAGACTCTCGAGAATACTTCATACTTATTAACAGATCAAGAAACAACTAAACTAATTAGTATGAACCCAGGCCTACCCACCACCAAATCCCTCCCCAAGATACATAAACCGGCGTACCCATAAACTCGATCATTAGCTATAGACCGAGTCCTTTGTATAAAGCGTCACAATTCATTCACAACTTTTTAAGAAGGGACTATCGATTTTTGTCTAAAAAATCCATTAAAACGCTAAACAATTGTTCGACAAATTAAAAAGTTTAGTTCATTATCCTATTATACAAATTTCCTAGGTGTACCCTATCATTCAAAATAATTTAAGCAAATATAGCAGCCTAAGTAAATTAGAAATACAGGATATCAGGTCTATCCTTAAATCAGTTATAAACAACAATTACAGTAGAACCTCGATTATGTGTTCCTGGAAACTACGTTTCCCCAAATTATTCGCTCAAATTATGTGATCCCGCGAGCATCCTAATTAAATCACGTTGTAAAAATCCTGCATTATCCGTTCCTCGAAGAAACTATTTCCCGGATCAACCGTCCAGAAATTTCAGTCCCATCAACGCTAAATCCTGGATCACATGTTTTTCAAGAAACTGTATCTCACGAAAGGATGGCTACGTCATATTTATGGATCTTGGTGTTAACGTCCCATCATTGCGATAATTTTTTTAATAGAGGAAGTACTGTACTGGAAAAGCGATCGGTGGTGAACTTGCATGAGGGACCATCTTAGCATCGCATTCGGGTGGTATTGTTAAGAGAATCCTCGGATCTCATAATGCAGAGTGTGGCCACAACAATTGGAAGGAGACAGAGTGCATTTCGACAGCTCTACTTGAAGACGGAAAGAGTTTCGTCAAATGTTTGTATTTACAAAACGTCTTACATTATGTCCAGGGTTAGATTTTTTTTTTTTTTTTTCCCCCCTGTCGTATCGCCGAACAGATTTTGGGCACTTCCCTCAGGGTATTGTATAGTCGCTGGGCTTTCAGGCAGGAATTGAAACGGCTCCTCCTTAACATATATTTAGTATTTGAATAACATCATATACGATTGTTATCGAGACCAGAACAGATGTTGTAGTAATGCCGTGGAAGGTTTTGGGATTGCCTATTACTGGTTTGGTCCCAATGTAAGACTGGAAATTTCATTTTTTTGTGTTAAAATGTTATTAAAACCGCAGTAGTTTTATTTGAGCGCGTTACATTTAAAAAGTTTGCAGCATTTCACACTCGCACAGACTTGTACAGCGAGTGTGCTTTCCAGCTGAGCTTGAGGTCACGAATAACCGTAATTTCTGAAGTTCTGATGATTTTTTCTCTTTCCAATTTGATTGTGTTTAGCGACGGGCAGAATTGGATTTAATGCATTCGAGGACTTTCGAGAATCGATACTTACATTCGAAACCATATTCTCGAGTTTATCATAATCTTTAAACGTTGATGTAGGCCTTATTTTCGCGGTACAAGATTTCCATCAACTGACTACAAACTGTATACCGGTGACCAAATTAAAATGGAAGATTAAAAAAAAAATTTCATCATCATGTTAGGTGCTTATTAGATTTGGTTTTCCGTGGTTTCCCATTTTCACACCAGGCAAATGCTGGGGCTGTACCTTAATTAAGGCCACGGCTGCTTCCTTCCCACTCCTAGCCCTTTCCTGTCCCATCGTCGCCATAAGACCTATCTGTGTCGGTGCGACGTAAAGCAACTAGCAAAAAAAAAAAAAAAAAAAAAAAAAAAAAAAAAAAAAAAAAAATTTATTAGATTAGAGAATTAAAAACTACTTGTGGTCGATTGTTGTTTGTCTTGGCGTAATTAGAAAAATTGTTGAAGAGTTTGGCTGATCAAATTTGCTGAACTGAAAGAAGTTTTCACGGGAAACTGACAAAGTTTCCCTGGTAAAACTGAATCTGAAGTACAGAGATTTTTAACTCGCGCACCGTTCATTAATGTTTGAAGCTGGCACCGTGGTCTAACTTGCCTGCCTCACCCGGAGTGCCCAGGTTTGACTCCCGACCAGGTCACGCATATTTACCTGCAATTGAGGGCTGGTTGCAGGTTCACTCATTCTACGATTACCTTTAATTGAGGAACTATTGAATTGTGAGATGGCGACCTCTGTCTAGAGAGCCAGGAATAGCCAGGAATAATGGCCGAGAGGATTTGTCACATGTTTCCCATGTTTCACCTCGTAATCTGGAGGCTAACGGGATAAGCAGCAGTCGCTTGGTAGGTGGAAGGTCCATTGGGAATGTGGTTTTGTTTGTTTGTTTGTTTGGTTTAGGAGTGTTTGTAAGATAATAATAATACATATTTCATTGTTGTGACATTTAGGGCTTGTACTACGCACGCACTTACAGGCATCACGATACCACGTGTTGGCATAAAATTGAAAGTTATTTTTATTTTGACCTTTATACGCACTAAACATTGTATTAATCTGTCAGTCGTAATTATTACATCGCATTATTAGAACGTAGCACAAGGATGAGGAGACATGAAATAAAATTCTCGCGGGGAAAGAAACTGTTTACGTTCAGATGTGCTAGTGTTGCTGCTGCGCCTTTATCACTCGCACGTAATACCCCAGTACTTTCCCATGCACTCATTTCTGCAACTTCGAACCTGCTTTTCTTTTCTTCATTACCTTTAGCATGAAGAGGATTAAAGCAGGAAATAAAACTCAATATCGGCTTGTCCATGCGGTACTTGCGAAACAGCCAGAAACTACGCTGATGGCTGTGATTAGTAGGAATGCAGGGGCGATATAGGCTTATGAATAGGTTCTAAGAATCTCTAAGAATAAGTTGCCAATGTCCCATCTTCTGCTGTTAACTTGAAGATGTTTTTTTTCCAAGTTGCTTTACGTCGCACCGACACAGATAGGTCGGGACAGGAAAGGGCTAGGAATGGGAAGGAAGCGGCCGTGGCCTTAATTAAGGTACAACCCCAGCATTTGCCTTGTGTGACAATGGGAAACCACGGAAAACCATCTTCAGGGCTGCCGACAGTGGGGGTCGAACCCACTATCTCCCGAATACTGAATACTGGCAGCACTTGAGCGACTGCAGCTATCCAGCTCGGTGGTTTATAGTTAGAGAATGCAGTAAAAACCTAAAAACAGTCAACCCTGGACAATTTGTTTTCCAAGTAGGAGCCTAGACTTTTGTGTTCGGAAATGTATTTAATGTCTAATGCAGTATGGAATTTCATCACCATCTACCGTTTTAATATTCTTAGTATTTCTTTTATCTCTTGTGCAAGGTTTTGTATAACATGTTCCTTTCTCTTATCAAGAATTTTTATAATACAGTATGTTCAATTACAGTATTTTACTTTATCTCTAAAAATACATGTCATGATAATCTAATACTGTATTTATATTGTGGCTTTCTTTTAGCAGCTCTTATATATGTCTATTTCGGTATTGTTCACAAACAAGGATATCTCTTGGCTGTGTGTTTTACATGTATGTCAAAGTACAGAATAAGTTTTCGGGCATTACCCCTTTTAAGAAGTTTTTTTTTTTAAGAAGTTTTTTTTTTGGTCCCCTTGAAAAACTTCTTAAAAGTTTCACTGTACATAGATTACATTATAACAACTTAATTTCGCACAGCATCATGTAGATGTGGATTCATCTTGATGTGTAGCCATCTTGATTCTTTACAGTAGCGTCCCTGATAGGAGCAAAGTCCCAGATAAGAGTGTTAACAGTCTCTCCAACTTCGACATAGCTATACTCGAGAATATTTTCCCAGATTGCACATAAACGAAAGTCGTAGTACGTGTTTTCAACCGAACTTCCAGATAAATGTCCAAACTGCCAAATAGATTTATACCGCACTTTTATCTGGCTGTCGTAGTACAGCCCTTAGCTGAATTGTTGATTGGTCATTTGTTCCTGGATTTTCCGTTTTCCTGTGTTGTACTTTTTTTCGTGGTCCCTCCAAAAGCGGAGAATCGAGGTTCCACTGTATTTGACTTATGATTACATTATTAATCAATAAGAAGGACTTGCCGTTAATGCTTTCATGGCCCGTACTTATAGACATCGGCTCTTGGGCTTATGCCGTGTCAAGAAAATAAGGTGAAATTCTTTACGTTTCGCAGGGGACTGTGCTCTGCATCATCAGAAGAATATCTCGACTGTCCACGAGAAAGGCGTACGTGCCATTTCCACTTCTATTATAACGTCTAAATTTAAGAGAGTCATTGTTAAAAAGCCTTTCTCGTGGAGAGTCCAAGATTTTCTTCTGATGACATAGAGCACAGTCCTCTGCGAAACGTAAAGAATTTCACCTTATTTTCTTGACACGGCATAAGCCCAAGAGCCTATATGGTATCATGTCAATAAGAAGGATTGGCTATGGAATCGCTGGCCTCGGGTATCTCGGTCTAGATTTACTTTTTTTTTTTTTTTTTTTTTACATACCAAAATTGATTATGATAATAATAAATAATAATAACAATAACTTTGACAACATCCTTTTCTTGGCAAGATACAGTAGATGGCACCATAGTAGTTATGAATGAGAGCATAAGAGATGCCGCTACCACTCTCATTAATCTGAATGACATTGATCCACATATAAAATTCACACTTGAATCCCAAATTGGACAGAAAATTTGTTTTGGACTTAACTATTATCAGGCGTCCAGGCTCCTTACGATACAGCAGAAGTCTGTTATAGCGTGAATTCATAACGGCGAAAAATGTACTCGCTATAACGGATTGTTGTTGTATCCAATTTTTGTAAATGTCGGGAAAAACCCCATGCACATTAAAAATGGAATGAAACGGCAATAAATTTGTTCAAAACTTGTGTTTTCGCGGATGATATCCACACTACAGCTTACTCATTGGATATTTTTCGAAATCCGATACTGCGTGAAAGGGTATGTTTAATTTCATTCTGAAAAATTTTGATGTCACTCCAGAGGCCTCTGTGGCAAACGTCCCAGTTTTCTTCTTCAAACAGCGCCACCTCACCTAACCTTATATCAAGCACACGGAGAGAAATGGTAACCTTACTTACTTACTTACTTACTTACTTACTTACTTACTTACTTACTTACTTACTTACTGGTCGGCGCTATAGTCCTTGTAGGTCCTTGGCCTCCTTTATCACCAACGTTTAACTCCTAACGTTCTAAGGTCATCCTCAACATCATCAAACCATCTTTTCCTGGGTCTTCCTCTCCTCCTCCTTCCATCAATTTTTTCTATAAACACCTTTTCAACGGTGCAGGTTTCTGCCATTCTCTGAACATGACCGGGCCACCTAATTCTTCCCTGCTTAATTTTAGTAACAATATCTGGCTGGCCAAACAGTCCTTGCAGCTCTACATTTGTCCTCATTCTCCACCCATCCTGATCTCTTAGTGCAACTAATATCTTTCTCATTATCTTCCTTTCCCACAGCCACTGTTCTTCTCTGGAGGTTATCACCCAGCATTCTGATCCATACATAACTATTGGTCTTAGTACTGTTGTGTATATTTTAACCCGATGAGTGCTACGCCCGCCTATAGACGGGCTGACGCGGCCGTCCACCAGTGCTACGCCCGTCTATAGACGGTGCGCGAAAATTTTAATTTTTTTGAGTTTCCCGGTTCACTTTAGAGTGTGAATTTGATCTCTGATTTGTTCTGCCATCTGTTGGGCATTATGTAGAACTAACTGATCGGAGATTATAGCTTCAGGAAGTAACTTACAGAGCTTTTTGTAGACATCTGTGGAGTTCATCTGTGATGTAAACAAAACAAACATGGCGGAACAACAACTCATTTGCTCTTGCAGCGATGTTATTTCGGATCACAGGATCTTTCAGTTATTAACCACAGCGGAAAGTGATGATGGAGATAATCATTTTAAGGAATTGTTAAGCGATTTTGAAAGTGAGAGTCATAGAGAGAGTGCCGAAAATATTGTATGTGAGAGAGAAACAGAGTCTCCTTCTAAACTAAAAAAGAAAAACACGGTGTGACAAAAGCTCTTTTATCGCTAATTTCGTGGCGGATGGATTACTTTTCTTCACCAGAGTTTCAGGTAACTGACAGGCTCTGAGGGCCAAGTAGTGTTTGATGAAAACCCGAAAATCATTTTATTAGAAACTTGGGTGGAGTTGGTGCAGATAGTTGAACAAATTGACATCACAAACAACCAGTAGAAAATATTTAACTATCACCACATTCCAGGTTTGGAAAGTATTTTAAAATATCAGCTTATATACTTCTAAGCAGTTACATGTATTAGTTGCCTACAGATTTTTGGAAATATTATTATTTTGGGCTCCTTACTTTGTATACTTGTTTTCTCTCAAAATAATATTGAAGATAAGTGTAGGATTTTCCATTTGTATTTAGATTTATAAACAACCAACATTTATAAACATTTTAAGCTAATCACCCCACTGATAAGTTAAAGATTGAGGCTTCTGCAATTTTTTCTACATGCGAATGAAAAAACTCCGCACTGAGGTACCAAACAGTCAACTGGTAACTCAGCAGTTAAAAGGTTAATTTTTGTATTCCTGCTGACATTCCTGGATTTAAACTTATTTTGCAAGGCGTAAAAGCATCAGTTCCACGGAGGTTTTATTGTCCTCTGTTATTATACAGCCTAGATGTTTGAAAGATGCGACTCTTTCATATTCCTTCCCATTTAATCTTACTGTGGTCCTTCCTCTTACTCCCTCTGTATCTCCCATCTTCATATATTTTGTTTTGTTTATATTCACTTCTAGTCCCAGATCCCGTGCTTTCTTTTCTAATACTGAGTAGCTCTCTTCAAGAGCTCTTTCATTTCTTGCAAATATTGCTACATCATCAGCATATGCTATCACTTGTACTAATCTGTTGAAAATGTTTTCCCCTGGGTTGATGGGCAATGGACGGATTACTTTTTCCAATGCTAGGTTAAAGAGCAGTGTGGAAAGTACATCTCCCTGTCTTAGTCCTCTCTCCACTAAAAACTCCTCTGACAGATCTTGCTCCACTCTCACCTTGCATACTGTTTTTTTCAAGGTCATTTCTGTTAATCTAATCAATTTCTTCGGGATTCCAAATTCTTTCATAATCTCGTAAATTTTACCCCTATCTAGACTGTCATATGCCTGTTTAAAATCAACATTCAGCTGATGTAGCTGTTTGTCATATTCATAAAACTTCTCTACCACTTGTCGTAATATAAATATCTGATCCAGAGTAGAGCGATGTTTTCTAAAGCCTGCTTGGTAATCCCCTAATATTCTTTCCATCCATAATTCCAATTTTAAAGCTAGTACCTTACCGAAAACCTTGTATGTTCCATCCGGCAAGGTGATCCCTTGATAATTTCCCCATATTGCCTTATCTCCCTTTTTATGTATTGGGTAAATTTTACTCAATGTCCGGTCCTTGGGTATTTCCTCCTTTGTCCAAATCTCCTTAATCAGTTCATAAACAACCTTTTCTATTCCCTCTCCCCCATATCTCCCCCCATATCTCAACAGCTCTGACTCCATTCCATCTTCACCTGGGGCTCTATTATTCTTTAATGCATTCATTGCATCTTTGACCTCTTCTAAGTCTGGCTGTTTTATTGATTCCTCTTCCAGTTCTCTGTCTTCCTCATCAACATTTATATTTTCCTTCTCTCTATCATCTTCATTATTTCCATTAACTCGTAAAAATACTCCTGCCATCTCCAAGCACTTTGCTTTTATCATCCAGAAGGTTTCCAGCTTTATCCTTGAAGAAAACAGCTCTTGGTTGAAATCCTCTCTTAAGGTCTTTTGTTCTTTCATAGAACTTTCGTTCCTCATTTCTATCCTTCATTTCATCCAGTTCTTCGATTCTCTTTCTTTCAAAAGTTCTTTTCTTATATCTACATATCTTATCTCTTCTTCATTTCTCTCTATACTTTTCTACTCTTTGTCTTGTTCTCCTTTGAAGCATTCTGTTCCTAGCATCATTCCTCTCTTGGATTAATGTTGAACATTCCTCATCAAACCATTCTGCTCTCTTTACCAATTTCTTCTTTCCCAGGGTACTATCTGCAACTTCACTGATAGTTGTTTTCAGTATCTCCCATTTATCTTCCACTTCTCCTTTCTCCCATAATTCCCTTTTTATTTCCAAAGATTCAGCCATTTTCTTTTTGTATTTCTCTTTTAATTCCTCATTTTTTAGACCTTCAATACTGTGCTTTGCCTTTCTTCTTACTATTTCCGTTCTTGCCAGATCTATTTTTTGTCTGTACTTGACTCTAACAAGATAGTGGTCTGTATCTGCATCAGCACCTCTGCAGCTTCTAACATCCATAATATCTGATGCATGTCGCCTGTCTATGATAACATGGTCTGCCTGATTCCTTGTTACACCATCTGGTGAAATCCAGGTCTCCTTGCAAATGTTTTTCCTAGGTTGCCAAGTACTTTTAATTATCATCTGCTTTCCACTCACAAAGTCAATCAACCTCAATCCATTTTCATTACTTACTTCATGTAGGCTTTCTTTCCCTACTAAGTGTTTGTACACCTCTTCTCTTCCAATTTTTGCATTTAAACCTCCAAGGATAATTTTCACATTGTGTCTTTGAACTTTATTAATTTCTTCCTCCAGTTAAGTATAAAATGCATCTTTCTTCTCATCTTCTGCCTCCTCAGTAGGGGCGTACACACAAAAGACAGTTACGTTGAAGAATTTTGCCCCAATTCTCACAGAGCCCATCCTATCATTGATTGGAGTAAAGTTGATCATGCTTTTCTTTACCGACTTATGTATGAGGAATCCTGTGCCATTACTGCCTGCTTCTTCTCCACTGTACATCAAGATATGTTGTCCAGACATCATCATCCCTTGCCCTTTCCATCTTAGTTCCTGTAGAGCTGCTATTTTCACTCCATACTTATACATTTCATTCCTTAATTCTTTCAACTTGGCAGGTCTCTTCAATGTCTTAACATTCCACGTTGCTAATATAATATCCTTTTTCCTTCTCTTTAGCCGTTTTTCTTGCCGGTTCGTCACCAAGTTTTCCAGTCCTGCTTTATTCATTCTTAAGGTATCCGTAAGTTGTTTTTTTACGAGGTAGGGGAGTTAACCCTACGCTCAACCCCCAACCTGGAGTACCAGGGTATCACTCTTAGTCTGGATCATCACCGTAGACCTGTCCGGCTTGGGTGACCCTACCAGGAGCAGATGCTCCCGCCGGCATAGCTCTAAGGATCATTTGACCACGCAAGCCTCCAATAAACACCCAGCAATATATATTTTGCCTTCGTCAAGGTGGTGATACCTTTGGGAGGAGAAATGATAACCTCCTCACTACAAATTTACATGGGAACACCTTTCAAAATTTAATTAAACGTGAAAGAATATAAACTATCCTCTGAAATCAGTGATGTACTCTGCCATATCTTCTGGTGTATAACATTCTTATTTAATCGCAGTATTTAGCATTAAAATTAAGCAATTGTTTACCTCAGCCTTATTTTTAACGAATTAACAACTGCTATCGGACAAGTTATTTTTGCATTTATTACAAAAACATGTTCTCTTTCATTTCCACTTTTCTTTATGGAACAAAATCGACAGGCATTAATAATCGACTCTTGACACCGCCTTCGAATGCCGATGAGAGAGCTTGCTAGTGGACCTAGCGAGGAAACAATACCGAATATGATCAATCGCATGCAATGTAATTGCTGGGTGCACATATATCGGTAACGGAAAATATCGTGCGTGGTTAAGCGCTCGTAATAACGGATGCGTCAGTGATGCGCTGTAACCAAAGGATAATACACAGTTCAATATAGGAATTTTGAAGGGACAGACAAAACTGTCCTTACAATAGGGTTCTCGTTATATGCCGTACTCACTTTAGCGGACTTTACTGCTACTGTATAAGATTTTCAGAAAACCCACCCAAACAGTTACTACAGTCCATCAAGATTCTTCACACCCTCAAATTCACAAATGAGCAGCATACAATAGCATGGTGTACCGAGCTTTATCTACATTAAAACCTTGTTAATTCAAAGTCATTGGGACTGAAAAATCGGACTTCGAATTACGTGATTTCGAATTAACCACCAGTTCGCAATTCAGAAGTACCAACCCTTGCTGCGTTACAAAATATTCTAAGGCCCGTTACTGCATGCAGTTAACCTTGATTCACAATTTATACCTTTCAAATGCCATGAAAAAAGAACTATTTCGAAAATATATCCAAGAAGGTGCATTTACAGAATTCAAATAATGCACTCAGATATCTCATTGGTAAACATAACCTCACGCACCGAAAAAAAGAAAAAAAAGCACAATTCAAAGGCGAGGAGAAATCTACGCTGGTTCCCATGTGCAAGTGCATTATTAATTGGATTACTGTACTGTATGCATTTTAGATGCCTTGTATTTACACAGAAAGTACCCGATGCCCTTAATATCTAACTTTCCTATGACTATCCTTGTACGATTTCCCGCCACGGTACTTCTCTTGTACTTCAGAAATGTAAACACTTGCCGCGTCACAGAGTGTTCTAAGACCCATAAATACATGCAATCACCTCGATTCACAGTTTAAACCTTTCAAATGCCATAGAAAAATCTATTTCCGAAATGTATCCAACAAGGTGCATTTACAATGTTCAAATAATGCACTTGGATAAATCACTGACGAACATAACCTCACGCAACGAAAGAAAAAAAAATCACACAATTCAAAGACGAGGATAAATTATGCCGATTCCCCTGTGCAAATGCATTATTTTTGGGATATCTGTACTGTTTGCATTTTTAGATGCTTTGTACTGGGATGGAAAGTGCCCGATGCTCTTACAACATTGTGGCTAATCGAACTTTCCTATGACGAGGGGATAAAGTATTTCGCTTCCATGTGCATTGCAACGTACTACTATAACCCCCATCCCTCACACTTGTACGAATTCCCGGCTGGCAATTTCTCCTTTAAAACCATAAGACCGTTTGGGCTCGCATTAAAATAAAGCAGTGCAGTTTCACCGGCTATAACAATATTGTTCGGTGCCTATGAATTTATTATATGAGTCACGCTTTTTCTTCAACTGTCGGCATCGCCAGTGTTCGCAGATTCTGTTTTCCCGCACACTGCCTCTTGCGTGATATTACGGCGTTCCTTAAAAGGTTGAATACAAAAGAATTCCGATTTCATTCAACTTAGCAATCACGAAGGGCACTGTAGACCCACCGAAGTGAGTGTAAGTGCGGAAAGCTACCCCTCCATGTTCCGGAACGCGCGTTCTATTATGATGCGGAGCGGATAAATTTCGAGTTGAAATTACTCTGTAACATACTATTGTTTTAAAATGTAAAGGCAGTTTCGAATTAAAAGTCTGAATTTCGGTAATGGGGTCGACATTGTACTTCAAATTACGAATTATCCATATTTCGAATTAAACAATTGAAATAACATGCAAAACTGTATCTCATGTTTCCGGGAACGAGAGCTTCTTCGAATTAGGCGGGATTTTGAATTAACCAATTTTGAATTATCGAGGTTCTACTGTATATAGATAGATATATCTATCTATCTATGTATATATAGATATATATATGTGTGTTTTGTCTGTACGTTGCTCAGAATTTGAAGAGAATGCTATTTCTGTATCGGTCATGTGCACAGTAACAAAGAAACTTTTCTGTAATGCATGCATGTATGTATGTATGTATGTACACGCATCACGAGAAAACAGCTGAGAGAATTTAATGAAAAATTGGTAAGTAAAGTCGGGGGATGAGCCGCTACAATCTAGGCTGTAAATCATTTTATTCATGCTGAGTGAAATGGTAGTTTAGGGGAAAGTTTAATATTGCACCATCCTTCGGGGAAATCATTTTCTTGCACCATGTCGGGCGACCAAACAAATGCTCCAGCTGTCTCCCCTCCTCCGACTATACCTCGTCTTCGGATCAGTTGAATGGATCAATGCATTAAAGAAAATGATGCTAAGTGTCGGTATATATATTTGTTTCCACAACCCTGAGAATAAATAACTCACTATGCGAAGTAAGTTTCGACTAACGCTGATATCTCCATTCCACGTTTCACTATAACCGTCGAAATACTTTCTGAATTGTCACGCGACTCCACTCAGGGATAATTAACATGCATCAGTAAAGTGTATTTTTAACGTGAGGTCAACTGGGAAACCCGCATTTCTTTTCGTATTATCTACCAGCAATAATTCATTTGTAAATATCAGTGTAAAGTCATCGTCCAGATCCAATCATTCAAGAAATATTTTCGTAAAAGTTCAATGTAAACTTATCTGCTATAATTATGTAAATAAATTGCAATAATACTAACTTAATTGTATAAATCCCTGATTTATTCATGATCATGAATTATTATAGAAAAATAACATTCATTAACATCAATCGTCTTTCCTTTTGTAAAATGTACACTGACTGACAGAGCAAATGCAACACCAAGAAGGAGTGGTCAGAACTTTATGCCAATTGCAGAGTAGACTGACGTCAGTGAGGTATGCTCATGATGTGAAATGCGCCGCTCTGCTGCGCACGTAGCGAACGATAAATGGGACACGGCGTTGGCGAATGGCCCACTTTGTACCGTGATTTCTCAGCCGACAGTCATTGTAGAACGTGCTGTCGTGTGCCACAGGACACGTGTATAGCTAAGAATGCTAGGCCGCCGTCAGCGGAGGCATTTCCAGCAGACAGATGACTTTACGAGGGGTATGGTGATCGGGCTGAGAAGGGCAGGTTGGTCGCTTCGTCAAATCGCAGCCGATACCCATAGGGATGTGTCCACGGTGCAGCGCCTGTGGCGAAGATGGTTGGCGCAGGGACATGTGGCACGTGCGAGGGATCCAGGCGCAGCCCGAGTGACGTCAGCACGCGAGGATCGGCGCATCCGCCGCCAAGCGGTGGCAGCCCCGCACGACACGTCAACCGCCATTCTTCAGCATGTGCAAGACACCCTGGCTGTTCCAATATCGACCAGAACAATTTCCTGTCGATTGGTTGAAGGAGGCCTGCACTCCCGGCGTCCGCTCAGAAGACTACCATTGACTCCACAGCATAGACACAGCATAGACGTGCACGCCTGGCATGGTGCCGGGCTAGAGCGACTTGGATGAGGGAATGGCGGAACGTCGTGTTCTCCGATGAGTCACGCTTCTGTTCTGTCAGTGATAGTCACCGCAGACGAGTGTGGCGTCGGTGTGGAGAAAGGTCAAATCCGGCAGTAACTGTGGAGCGCCCTACCGCTAGACAACGCGGCATCATGGTTTGGGGTGCTATTGCATATGATTCCACGTCACCTCTAGTGCGTATTCAAGGCACGTTAAATGCCCACCGCTACGTGCAGCATGTGCTGCGGCCGGTGGCACTCCCGTACCTTCAGGGGCTGCCCAATGCTCCGTTTCATCAGGATAATGCCCGCCCACACACTGCTCGCATCTCCCAACAGGCTCTACGAGGTGTACAGATGCTTCCGTGGCCAGCGTACTCTCCGGATCTCTCACCAATTGAACACGTGTGGGATCTCATTGGACGCCGTTTGCAAACTCTGCCCCAGCCTCGTACGGACGACCAACTGTGGCAAATGGTTGACAGAGAATGGAGAACCATCCCTCAGGACACCATCCGCACTCTTATTGACTCTGTACCTCGACGTGTTTCTGCGTGCATCACTGCTCGCGGTGGTCCTACATCCTACTGAGTCGATGCCGTGCGCATTATGTAACCTGCATATCGGTTTGAAATAAACATCAATTATTCGTCCGTGCCGTCTCTGTTTTTTTCCCCAACTTTCATCCCTTTCGAACCACTCCTTCTTGGTGTTGCATTTGCTCTGTCAGTCAGTGTAAATCAAAATTGTTCATGATTGGACTCAATCAATCTTCCTGCTAAATAATTACATTATCCGCATCATAAGAACAAAGAAAAGTTTGAATAACTTTCTAAGACGTAAATATCAGTCACATTAGATAAGTCTTCTTGGATATTCATTGAAATTGAAGTATCTCGAAAGTTGAAATGTAAATAAATTCATAAGTAAATTGACGTTGGTTAAAATGAAAGTCCCTAAGCTTCTGGAAATAAAAGAAAAATGTGCTTATTTAAAGTCCCTAAGCTCTTGAAAATACAAAAAAAATTGCTTATTTTCCTTTATACCAATAATGTAACGTCAGCAGTGTGAGCGAAGTTTCAAATGCTATAGCTCTTATCGGCTATTTTAAATATATTTCGATAAATAAAAAAATAAAAAAAACAATCGGTTTCATCATATCATTTGATATATATGTTACATCCTAATATTAAATGTAGGTATCGTCTAATAATAAGCTATTATCATTTTTCTATCAGGAATTATGTCTATTGTGATTCACGATCGCATCTATGTCCGATTATTATATCATAGAATTCTTAGGAATATAGTTGGTGACGCTATTTTATTTATTTATGGCAGAGATTTAAATTAAGAAGACGCTTCTCCCCGTCAAGATATGGTTTCCTCAACAAAATACCAAGCAACACTCAATACCACGTTTGGTATTCTCCAAGAAGACATCAAGTTTACCCTTAATTATTTATTTTTCGGAGATTTTATTCTGAAGACTGTTTATGGTTACCAATCTACGAATTCTGTGATGCATTTCATCGTATGAATATATAATTAACCCCAAAGTGTTGTATATAGCTATCTAAAATCATGCCGCACATGTCAAATAATATTAAGGGTTAGTATCACATCGTAATTACTACCAATAAGTCATAAGTATATCTAACTCTCCATATACCAATCGTAAACATTATAACATCACGTCATTCATAACCACAAATATATCCCAACGAATATCTATACATATAATCTCATCAACACGTCGTTCATGTCCTTATTTTCCCATATAAATATCATTCACTTCCTCCTATGCGACATATCATCTCAACATTTCAATATCAAACTACAACGTTGCATTTATGGGGTAAATTTCAATCATAATACACATAATCATATTATTCTAAAAAAGAAATACATGTACGAACAGAATAAGTTCACATTTACTCATATGTAGTCGTAGTGTAGCGATAACCAAGTCTTAATAACTTATAGAACAACTATCTTCTTTCTGCATTACAGCTGGATTATATCATATTATGTCGCTTTTCTTTGATAATCGTCGAAACATCATCTTAAATCTCTCCAGCAATCACGAACATGATGAACTTATGTCTGTATAAAGGACAAATCCCGGTGAGCTGGAAAACCTCGAAAATTAGAATGATATACAAGGGAAAAGGAGAGCCACTTGACCCAAACTCGTACCGGGGAATCGTGCTAGAGAACAACTTTCTCAAAATTCTGACGAATCTTCTGAAGATAAGACTAACAGAGGAAATCAACAACAAGATCCCAGAGGAACAATTTGGATTCAGGAAAAGCCGAAGCACCCTACATGCAGTCAAAAACCTCATAGACGACATCGAGGAGGATATAATATTCCCAAAAGGAAAATTCCACGCAGTATTTGTCGATTTTACAAAAGCGTTCGACAATCTCAACAGGACCTTAACATGCGCCAAACTAGAACAGATGGTGGAACAAAACAAGGAACTAAGCGTCTTGATACACAACATCCTGAGTAAAAATACCATCATAATTTCAGACAACGTAACAACCTCGCAAGAAATTATACAAACGGAGTGTTACAAGGAGACCCCCTGAGTCCCCTTCTGTTCAACGTAGCCACACATGACGTGGTCCAAGCAATAAGAACTTCTGCTCCGTCCCTCAAGATTTATATATACGCAGACGACATGGTGATGGGTTCTCACGATACTAACGAACTACAGAAAGGAATAAATGCTCTAGGAACATGGGCTGAATACAACGGACTGCAAATAAACGCAGAAAAGACAGTACACATGGTCTTCAGGAAAGGAGGACGCCTATCCGCAAGGGAGAAAATTTACCCCAAACATGAACCTCTACAAACTACGAACTGCTTCAAATATCTAGGCGTAACGGTCCAGACAACAGCACACTCATTCAGAATATATATTTATTTATTTATTTATTTATTTATTTATTTATTTATTTATTTATTTATTTATTTATTTACACACTCCAATTATAGGTGGCTTTTACAAATTATTTGAACAAATAACATAGAAATACCAAAAAGAAGAAAATGTGAAAACGCTATGTAAATGAGATGATAATGCTCAGTATGAAATGGATGAAACAATATCTCATATACAGAAGCCTGTTAATAAATCAAACAAAAAAATTGTAACAAAATCATGTAAATATTATACATATAAACAAATCGCTTTAACGAGTAAAATACTTTTAATATATTTTCATGTGTGTCATATTCATAAAGTGGTCCTATCCATAAATACTACATAACTAAAATGATGTAGAATTAAATTTCCGATCATTTATGTTTTATACATTTTTACAGTACCGGCTATGATAACAGATATTCATGAGTTTGTATTTTTGTTGCTAAGTCCATATCAACGCCGTCAAATGTCAAATTCAACACGGCATGGCCACAGTAAGTTTTCATTCTGTTACACAGAGTGTAACAGATGAAGAGCACCGAAATCAAAACGAGCACTTGAAGTACCGAGGAAGTCATTAGAAGCCCTACATTAAAGGCACACTGTTTCTCTATTAGTAGCCCGACATTGGCTTGAAAATATTATAATAATAAACATAACTTGTTTTGTGCACCAAACTAAAATTAATTAAAGTCAAGCAGGTAAACAAATGCCATAATGACCATTACAACTGGAAGCCCGAAAATATTACCATATTACAAGATTATTATGAGGACCTGTCTTAGGAAGTCAATTTCTTTTAAAACCACATGCAGAATTTCAATTTTCAGGTTAAATATCTCCGCGTATTAACACTATTAACTAATCCATTCCTTGGTAGCTTAGTTCAGTACAGAAGATGGATGCAACTTACTTACGAGGTCGAAAGAAACAAGATATATTAAATATTCTAAAAGGATAACCAAATGTTCAAGGCCTATCGCCTAGATGGACAATCCATCACCCAGGGTCTAATTTCGAGACCATCTCCTCTTCTTGCATCATGATTTTGTACTCTTCTTAAGGCACAATCAGCAGAGAATAGGTTCCAGCGTCTTCAGGTTAAGAAGCAATAATCAGAACAACTGCTATCTGCATTGTCGACTGACTACGACTGAGAAAGCTTCACATCTAGCGCCCAGATAGCAGCACAACTTAGCTACCTCGCTGCTTAAATTCCAAGTCGACCGCTAGATAGAGAAAGTCCATGGAATCCAGAAGTTTGAATACACGGTGGGCCAGACAAGAAAATAGACACATAACCAATATGCATCGTACCATCGCGAAGAATAATTTTAAATCCATTACAACAGGTTCATGGCCGAGAGCTAGTCGCAATTGATGGGCCAGCTGCCTGCTGAAAGAGTTAAGCGCACTCGTCCTTTCCTGTATAACGGTGTAGACTTTGCATGACCCTTCTTCATTAAACAAGGTTCTCCACGTAGTAACACGAGAGTAAAATGTTACGTTGAACTTTTTGTCGCTAATCGTGTCGCGTATTACTATCACCTGATTTTCAATTACACACACCCTGCTTAGCCACCAAGGCCATTCATTTGGAACTTGTAAGCAATTTAACCACCAAAGCCTTCATTGCTGTCTTAAGGAGAATGATAGCCCGGAGAGGAAAGGTATTTCAACTTCACAGTGACAATGGTTTATCGGAGCCAGAAATCAACTTCGAGAACTTCACGAATTATTCCAATCAGAGCAACACCAATGACTGAATGATAATGTTGGAATCCAAGAAGGATTTACTTGGTAATTCATTCCTCCACGAGCACCAAATTTCGGAGGTCTTTGGGAAGCTGGGGTGAAATCTATGAAATTTCATCTTACTAGAGTTAGCAAGCACGCTCACTTGACATTTGAAGAAATGACTACTCTCCTCTGTCAGATAGAATCCATTTTAAATTCATGTCCTATCACTCTCCTGAACAATGACCCAAATTACACCACCTATCTTTCACCAGGACATTTCCTGATAGAACCCATGATGGCCAAACCTGAACCAGACCTATCCTTATCAAATACTTCAAGGGTTTCCAGGTGGAATCATCTTCAAAAGATGAAGGGACATTTTTGGAACAGGTGGTCATCCGACTACCTGGGCAGCTTGCAGCAGCGCATGAGATGGAGGTCAGCACAGCCCAGTGTATCTACAGGAACTGTTGTTCTAATTAAGGATGGCAACATTCCACCATTGGACTGGAGATTAGGCATTATTGAGCAAACATTCCCAGGCAAGGACAGGGTGGTGAGAGTCGTTGATGTCCGTACACCCTCGGGAGTTTATAGGAGACCTGTGCGCAAATTATGCCCACTCCCAATTGACCAGTGACCTCAGTGTAGTGCTTTGTCAACATTTTCTTGTATATCTGTGTATATGTATTTATTTTTGCCTTGAAATTTTTTTTTTTGAGACAGAACTCAATGCACTACTTGTTTTATTTTCAGGGTATTTAATTTCATTGTTATTGGATTTATTTTGTAAATATAAAATGCGAGCACATTTTAAGTGGGCCGGTATGTTGCTGCACATATCCCATTAACAATTATATCTAAGTAATTATATGATTTATTTGTGTTTTTAAATTTACAGTATTGTAGTATTTCATTTATAAATATTTGTTGATGAAGTTTTGTGTAGAGGGCAGCATTTCGCTTCCGGGACTGTTTTCTGGTGCAAGTGACTGGCTAGGGATGCGGGGGAGAAGAGCGACAGACATGCTGCGAGTAACATGTGGAGACAACAGTCTCATAAAATTATGTAATTGCACAACAGTGCTAACCATTGGCACAACTTTAGTTATGTCTTTTAAAGTGTAAACAGTTGTGACTGATGGTAGGCAAGTGGGCCTACCATTACAATGAAAATTCCCTAACCCAGTCTTCATATGAGAAAAGACGTATGGAGACTTCCCTGTTGCGTTTCTAGGGTAATGTTAAGAGCTGTATAATTTAATAGTCATGCTCACAACATGTAGACTACCTAACCTAGAATTCTGTATACAATGTAGAATTCCATAGCGAAGCAAGAGTACATCACCTAGTAATCAATAAAATTTAAAATCAAATTTTATATTTATAAATATTGTCCCTAAACCACTTTGAAAAAAAAAAAAAAAAAAACACTCTCATTATACCTTTACATTCAGCAAACAAATTTACAAAGTCACCAATATCTTTAAAAAGCACAATGTAAAAGCAGTTCTCAAAACCAATGCAAACGTCTTACGTGATGCCACATCCATATGCTGAAGCTGTACCTTAATTAAGGCCATGGCTGCTTCCAACTCCTAGGCCTTTCCTATCCCATCATCGCCATAAGACCTATCTGTGGCGGTGCGACGTAAAACCACTAGCTGGGTTATGGCTGAAGACTTCAGCGGCATCTACGACGGAGAAGATGGACTTCGGTATGGTGGTGATGGCAGAAGGGGCAACCCCGTAGGATCTTTACTCCAGAGGAGTGGCTACAAAAGGTGTCTGACTCCAAGTTAGTGGTGGTCTAATTTGAACCTGGCAAAAGGTAATAAAATGCCTTTGGGAGTGGCAAACCCATCGTACAAACAACCTATAAAACGAGTGTGAGTGAATCGAGGCCTTGGAAAATGCTAGGGTGCCCCCCTGAACTGACATGCAGTTTACGGTGCTCTGGGAAAACTGTGAGAAATGGGCTACCAGACATCGCCAGAATCGGTATCCTCATTGTCTGACTTTGAATGGCAAGGTAGAAGAACTAATAGAGTATATGGAGAAGAAAGACATGGCAGTGATGGGAATGAGTGAGATAAAATGGAAGGGGAAAGGTCAGAAAGAATTCAAGAAAGGGTATAAAATATATTGCAGTGGAGGAAAGATGGCAACAAATAGTGTTGGTGTTATATTGAGAGAATACATAGTGCAATATGTGGACAAAATTAATCAGATCAGATCAGTGACAGGATAATTCAAGTTAAGACTTGGACTTGTGCAGATGAATGTTTAGAAGAGTTTCTAGAAGAACTGGAAAGTTGTATTGAAGACAAAGAGGTTGTAATAATGGGAGACATGAATGCTCATGTTGGAACAGACAGGGAAAAGAGATAATTGGCCCCTGTAGTTATGGTAACCAAGACGAGGAAGGAGATTTGTTAATAGATTTTTGTAAAAAGAATGTATTAATTGTTGGCAATATGTAGTTTAGAAAAAAGAGCTCACAAAAAATAACTAGATATGGTTTGGGAGATAGAAAGACAAAGACAATGGTTGATCTTATTCTGGTGGAGAAGAAGAAACATAGACAACTAGATGTGACAGCAATGCCAAAAGCAGATTTTGAAGGAGACCATAAAGTGGTGGTAGCCAATTAAGACTTGGTAAAATAACGAAGTTAATAGAAAAAAGGGAAAGAAAAATGAAGAGATAGAAGTTAAAAGAGAAAGAAATAAGGGAAAAGTTTCAAGAGGATCTGAAGAAAGAAATTCCCTAAGATGATTTGAACAGTGTGGAAGAGGTATGGCCATGCTTCAGAAATGGATTTATAAAGTGTGCAGTAAACACCTGTGGAAGACTATCAGGGAGGAAAAGGAAAAGGAGACTCCTTTGTGGAACAGCAGTGTAAAGGAAGCAGTTAATAAGAAAAAAATGGCATGGGGGAAGTGGATAAGCAGCAATAGTACAGAGAATTGGCAGAAATATAAAGAAACCAAAAAGGTATGTAAGAAAATAGTACAAGAAGAGAAACGGAAGAGCTGGGAAAGTTTCACAGAAACTTTACAGGAGGATATAAAGGAAAGTAGAAATATTTTGTATGGTTTAGTGAAGAATAATTTAAGAAATAGGGAAGATAGAAAATTTGTAAAAACTGAAACAGGGCAGATATTGACGTAAAGAGGTGACATACTAAAAAGATGGTAAGAATACTTCTCAGAATTGCTAAATATTAAATACAATCAACTGGTAGATGAGAAGGAGCAAGAAGAAACAATGGGGAAAGAAGAAGAACAAGAAAAGGATATATCACTGAGCTTGATAGCTGCAGTCGCTTAATTGTGGTCAGTATCCAGTATTCGGGAGATAGTGGGTTCAAATCCCACTGTTGGCAATCCTGGAGATGGTTTCCGTGGTTTCCCATTTTCACACCAGGCAAATGCTGGAACTGTACCTAATTAAGGCCATGGTCGCATCTTTCCCACTCCTAGTTCCTTCCTGTCCCATCGTCGCCATAAGACCTGTCTGTGTTGGTGCTATGAAAAAAAAACTTGCAAAAAGAAAAGATTTTGATGTTAGAAATAGAGGAACGGGAGCCATACAAAAGATGAAGAGCGGTAAAGCAGCAGGAGTGGATGTGGTAACTACGGGAATAATAAAAGCAGCAAGACCAATAGGGCTACAGGGGCTGTAGGAATGTACTAACTACAGAGGGATCACCCTTATTGCCCATGTAGCTAAGATCTTTGAGAGAGTGTTGGAAGGAAGACTGAGGAGGAAGCTAGAAGGGTAAATGGAAGAAGAACAGTATGGTTTTAGGAAAGACAGATCAACGTTTGCCCTGATCTTTACATTAAGACATATGATGGAGAAAAGATGGGAGTTTGGAAAAGACATGGTGATGATATTTATTGATAGTGAGAAAGCTTATGACAGTGTGCCCAGACAGTTGGGACACATTAAGGAGAAAACAAGTTAACAGCGTGGAAGTGCAAATGATAAAAGCTATGTACAAAAATTATTAGTGTGAAGACAAGTATAGGAAAAACAAAATGGTTTGAAGTTAAAACTGGTCTCCGGCATTGAAGTGTACAGGCAACAAAAGCCATGTTGTTTGCAGATGATATAGTAAATGAAATGGCATATGTCTTTTAGTGCCTGGAGTGTCCGAGGACAAGTTCGGCTCGCCAGATGCAGGTCTTTTGATTTGACGCTCGTAGGCGACCTGCGCATCGTGATGAGGATGAAATGATGAAAACGACACATACACCCAGCCCCCGTGCCAGCAAAATTAACCAATTATGGTTAAAATTCCCGACCCTGCCGGGAATCGAACCTGGGACCCCTGTGGTTGAAGGCCAGCACGCTAACCATTTAGCCATGGATTCGGACAGATGATATAGTGATATGTTGTGAGGATGAAACGGAAGTGCAAAAACAAGTATATGTATGGAATCAAGAGATAGAAAAATTTGGGATGAAAGTAAGCACAGAGAAAAGTAAAACATTAGTGATGACAAGAAGGAAGGAAGGAAGGAAGGAAGGAGGGAAGGAAGGAAGGAAGGACGGAAGAGGAAATGTAAACTTGAATGCAAAAATTCTGGGAGTGGTTAAAAGTTTCAAGTACTCGGAAGTGTGATCACAGAAGATGTAAAGATAACTGAGGAAATCGGGAAAAGAATACAAGCATACAGCTTCTACCAGAGTGAAAGGGGTATTTTGTGGAACCAAGGCGTCCCAAAGAAATGTAATAAGGTGTATATATATATATATATAATTCGCTGGGGCCATCAAGGACCACGCTAAGTCTTGTTGCATTTGACACTGAACTTGGCCTTCTTTAGAGCCCAAATTTCCCTCATTCTTTGTGAGTGGGCCTGCTTACGCTCCTCTGTCCAAGGGGCACCTTTCGGTTGCTCGTCTCGGTTTAGCCCGTTCGTCAATATTTTCTTGCGGAAGAGATCTCTGTTAAGGGCGTCCTCAGCTGAGATATGTAGCATTTGCAGGTCTTCTTTGGTATTTCTAAACCAGGGAATTGTGGTTTTGGGGTTCGAATAAAAAAAGTGAAATATTTTAGTTAACTTTCTTTCGTCCATTCTTTTCAGATGACCGTAAAATCGTGCCCGTCTTTTTCTGATTGTGTCGGTAATTTTCTCTATTTTGCTGTAGACTTCCTTGTTGGATCTCTTTTGATGGATTCCATTTCTGTACTTTGATCCCAAGATTCCTCTCACAATTTTGCATTCTCTTTTCTCCAGTTCTTCAAGGAGTCCTTTGTTGGCATTTAGAGACAGGGTTTCGGCTGCATATAGAACTACTGGCTTCAGAACTGTTTCATAGTGACGTATCTTGGTGTTTTGGGAAAGGCATTTTTTGTTGTAGATTGTGCGGGATGTTTGGTAGGCTATTTCCAGTTTGCGTACTCTCTCCTGAAGTGCTTCTTTGTCCAGTCCATTTTTCATGATGATCTCACCCAGGTATTTGAATTTGTCTACTCGGGTGATGTCCCCGTATTTTGTATGGAGTTTTGGTGGAGCCTCTTTGATGTTAGTCATTACTTCTGTTTTCTCAAACGATATCTGCAAACCAGTTTGTTCGGCAATTTCCTTTAAAATTTCAACTTGAGCTCTAGCGGTTTCTATGTCGTTTGAGAGAACAGCAATATCATCGGCAAATGCTAAGCAGTTTGTTGCGATCCCCTTGGATTTGGTTCCTATTCTCAATGGACTGTAGTTGGTTTCCTGTAATCTCACCCGCCAGGTTCTGATGATCTTTTCAAGAACACAGTTGAAGAGTATCGGGGATAGCCCATCACCTTGTCGGACTCCTGTTTTGATGTCAAAGGAATGCGAGAGACATCCGTGGAACTTCACCTTGGATTTTGTATCGGTCAGGGTGGCTCTAATTAATGCCAGCAGTTTCAAATCAACTCCAAATTCATTTAAGATGTTTAGCAGGACTTCCCGGTTCTTAAAGTCCACAAAGACAGACACATACTGCTTGGACCTTAGTGCACAATATCTGATGATCGTTTTGAGATTTTGAATCTGTTCAGCTGTTGAGCGACCTTTTCTGAACCCTCCTTGGTATTCACCTATTTGATGTTCGGCTTGTGCTTCCAAACGCTCCAGGATGGCAAGTGATAGAATTTTATAAGTCACGGGTAGCAAAGATATTCCTCTGTAGTTGTTGATGTTCTTCATGCTGCCTTTTTTGTGTAATGGATGGATCAAAGCTATTTTCCATTCTTCGGGTAGGGTCTCCTTGTTCCAAATTTCTTCTATTTGCTTTTGCAAGATATCAAGTGATTCCTCTGGGGCATATTTCCATAGTTCTGCTACTACTGAGTCTTCCCCCGGCGCTTTGTTATTTTTGAGACGGGCAATGTGGCGCATGATTTCATCTCTGTCGGGTGGTCTGGAGTCTGGGTACCTGGGTAAGGGTTCCTTGGTCTCAATGGCGCTTTGCGGTTTAGAGCAATTAAGTAAATTCTTGAAGTAATCTGCCAGAATGCTGCAATTTTCTTCATTTGACGTCGCCAGTGTGCCGTCCTTTCGCTTAAAGCATAGAGATGGTGGTTTATAGCCAGCGAGTTTGCGTTTGAAGGCTCTGTAGTACTCTCTGCTTTCATTCTTCCTAAAGTTTTGTTCTATCTTTTCACCGAGAGATTTTTCGTATTTACGTTTCTCAGTTCTGAACACCCTAGCTGCTTGGGTACGTTGGGTTTTGTAGGTTTCCCAATCATTTTCTGATTTCGTAGAGTAGTACTGTTTCCACGCATTGAGTCTTTCTTGGAGGACTGATTCGCAGGTACCATTCCACCAGGCATGTTTATTGCTTCTCTTGATTTCTGCAACGTCTTTGGCGGCCTCAACAAGGAGACTTTTGGCGTTGTTAAAGTCACAGTCATTTGGTCTAGCCTTCTCCTGGAACTCCTCGACCCTTTGCCGAAGTTTATCATTGTCGAAGCGTGTGATCTGTTTGGTTGTCTTCCTTGTGTTTGCGGGAATTGGTTTGAATTTGATAAGAGACATATAATGATCTGAGGCCACATTGATGCCTTTCTTTACCTTGACATTCATAATCTCAGGGCTGTTTCTCCTGGAGATTGCAACATGATCAATTTGGAACTCTCCGAGAGCTTGGTCGGTAGAACGCCAAGTCATTTGCTTTCTGGATAGATGGCGAAAGTGGGTCGACATGACCTGCAGGTTGTGATTTTCGCAAATGGAAAGGTATTATATTCAACCTATTATGAACCCATACTAACTTATGCAGCTGGTTTAAATCTAAGAATTTCATTTTTTGTCCGTATTGAACTGAGAACATAAGATAGGAAACTTAAAATGGTCCACCTTTTCAATACAAATAAATGTTATAAGTTTATTTACAACATATATTTACACTTGGAACTAGTTTTGACGCTGTTTGGCGTCATCTTCAGCCAAAATGTGGGAAATAGGCATAGGCGTAAGCATGTAGACATTTACATTATACAAGATGTTAAATCAGTGTGATTAAATATGAGACATGAAATAGTGAATTACTATGTCAGTTTACAGAATGGTCATGAAGGGTGAGTCTTAATTCACTATTTCATGTCTCTTATTTAATCACACTGATTTAACATCTTGTATAATGTAAATGTCTACATGCTTACGCCTATGCCTATTTCCCACATTTTGGCTGAAGATGACGCCAAACAGCGTCGAAACTAGTTTCAAGTGTAAATATATGTTGTAAATAAACTTATAGCATTTATTTGTATTGAAAAGGTGGACCCTTTTAAATTTCCTATCTTATGCAGCTGGATTGTGGACTACAACAAAACGAGAGGAGAATAGAATACAGGCAGCGGGGATAAAATTCCTAAGAGGTATCGAGGGCAAGACCAGTAAAGATAGAATTAGAAATGATGAGATAAGGAAAAGCACAGGGATCTTGAAACTTCAAGACAAGCTAAGTGGTATGGGCATATGATGAGACTGGGAGAGGAGAGAGTGCCAAAAAGGTTTTTTTCAGAGAAGTTAACAGGAAAGAGACCACGAAGAAGACCCCGAAAGAGATGGACAGATTTAGTGTGGGAGTGCATAGAGAAGAGGGGAGGAAAACTAGATGATGTACTTAACAAAGGAGAAGAGTGGTGAAGGGACAGGCAGCGATGGAGGTCCTTGATTCACAACCCGACTCAGGAAGCTGGAAACTGGAAATGAAGATGATGACATGTTACTGACATAGTTGATGATTTTCATTTCCATGTTGATTATCTAGTTTAGCCAGAATATTCCAAAGGATGTTTACACCAATCAACACTATAAAAGTATGATATCAGAGTTGAATAATAGAGTACTAGTGGACTCAGGTGAACCGAAACTGTACAGTTTTGAAAAATTATGAACGTTTGTAAAAAAGTTAAAATCTTCTGAATGTGAGGTAAACTCAACATCACAGACATTACTCATTTCATACAGTATATATTCCCTGTTACTGGACTCTAGTGAACTGAAACTGGTACTAGATTATTAAAATTTATTGTACTTTTATAGTGTTGAATAGTGGAACATCCTTTTGAATATACTTCTAAACATGTTACTGATTTGCCGTTGTCAATAAAACACAAAAGTAATCAGTAACACGGTAATGTATCGTGCATAATAAATTACGTATTATTCCGTATTGAAGAGCAGTATAATGTAAAACAAGAGCTAAAAGGTTTCCACCTATTCAATACAATTTATTTTAACTTTAGAGAAGTTACATATATTTGACACTAGTTTCGGTCTTGCTAGAGACCATCATCAGTCAAAACCATTAAAGTTAATGCAAGACATGAATTATAATGTATAAAATTTATGAAACAAGCATGTGTTGCTGATATTCGGTGCAAGACAAGTAAAGAATTACATGATTAACACTCATCATATCACACATCTTGTGTAAGTTCTCAAAGTTTTCTTCCAGTTTGAAGAATGCACTTCACAAAAAGATGAGGTCAAGCCTTTAAAATACCAGCACTTGAAGAATCTTCCTCAATTCAGTTCAGCTGAAAAAACTGTGAACATAATTATGGTGTTGACAACTCATGATCGTATGACAACTCGGTTCTTTTTACCAATCACAGTCCATGAATTTACCCAGGAAGTGAACTGTTTGTAACAAATAAAGTGTCAAGTTCTGTTTGATGGATTTAAAGTTGTTTCTTGCCCATTTCTTTGTTTTTAAGCTCATGTTTTGCCTTGTCATTGTGAACACTTAACAGTAAAATAAGTCTTGTAAACGAGAAATATCTTGTTATACGCATAAATTTCTCCACTTTCACTGCTTTTACATTGTCTAATTCACAACAGCAAGAACTTTCTTCATTCTTATCCATGATGGTACACTCATTACATATACACTAAATTTGCATGCCAGCTTGGCCTGTGGTGTTTAGTATATCCATGTCAAGATCGCTATTTGAATAGACATTGTTCGTTCTGGCTCATACTGATATGAATGAAAGTTATAAATCAAAATATACCCACCAATAGTGGGAACAGAAGAATATGGCAGTAGCAGATGGAGTGTGGGTAAAGGCCACGCCAAGTTTGCCAGATAGATTTGACATCGCAGTGATGTCACAAATAGTTACTACTACTGCATATAACTTGAGAATGGTTGGACGAAGAGGCACTGGATTAACAGCATTATTATTAAATTCCCATATTACACAATTAGCAATGAATAACAAAATGTGTGTTCAGTTATCTCCATTCCATGCAAAACTACCTTTTCCTGACTACAGTAGTTAGACAATCCCAGGATCATAATACCGTTGAACTAATTTCCATTCCGTAGTCTTTTCCTAACATGTTTTCATATGAGTGCACTAGCGCTTGGTTGTAGACCAGGGTATTCCTGGCTATGGTTTAACCCTAAATCATTGTCCCCCCTCCTTTGGTGCACACGTCAGCTGAGTTGCAGTTTCCCAGAAAATGGCTGTCTGATTCTTACTACATATATACAGAGTTTTTAAACATATAAATAATTATTACAACCCATAAATATACATCATGGTACCAAAATTAATGATAGCATAATAATATTGATATTTTCTCAAATAATTAATATAAAATATGCACAGATTGCTGCGCGTGTATCCACCTATTCCCTATTCCCCTTTCCTTCCAGTTTTGTCCTTAAACATTTTGAATAACAGTGGCGACAGCACACCCTTTACTTTCCATACCTTAGCTTTGTGGACACTATCAGTACTCTCTCACATAGTTTTGCTACTTTAGATATGAGTTTGGCACTCCACCTTCCTCTTCCCTTCCACCATTCCTCTTCCATCATTTAATCCCAGTTCAGGTTTCTTTTTCTTGCACTCCTCTTTATTGAATTGATCCCCACCTTCTTCTAAGTCTCCCTCTCTCTCTTTCCCTCAAACACTCCTCTTTATTGAATTAATCCACCTTGTTCTAAGTCTCCCTCTCACTCTCTTTCCCTCAAACTTAATCTCCGTTATTTGTTTTGGTATTCTCTTCTCCTCCATCCTCTTTACATGTCAAAACTTATACTCCTATCAGTTCTCTCATTTAGGTTTTCCATTCCGACCTCCATTCTCGCATCTTTATTTCTCAATCCATTTTTCTTTGTCTTTCCTATAAACTTTCCTGTATACTTCTTAGGTATTTCATTTTGCTAGCCTGAATTCTGCACTCTTCTTTACCTGTCATTGTCCAGGTTTCGGCTACATAAGTCAATATGGGTGTGTAATACCTTTTCTTCAGTACATCTAGTTGTTGCACTTCCTTGCTGTTCTTTCCCCAGATCACATCATCATCTGCAAATAGCAGTATCTTCATGTCTTTACCTCCATAGGCTTCCTTTGTTTCCTTTTCAATTTTGTCGATGGCCATAATAAAGGAGGTGACAGCACACTCCCCTCTCTTAGTCCAGTTTTATTCCTAAACTATTCTGTCTTTCCAACTGGGGTCAGTACCCTGCTAACACAGTTGTACATTGCTTGCACCATTTCTAACATTTCTCTTCCTAGTCTCATTTTAACCATGGTTTCTCAAACCTCTCTGGGGGCACTATCATGTGCGTTTCATATCTATGAAAGTCATGACCAAGTCCTTTCCATATTCCCAGTTCTTTTCTGTTGGCTGTCTCATGCTAAAGATTAGGTCCAATGTAGATCTTCCACTCCTGAAGCCATATTGTTCCTCTTGTAACTCTCGTTCAATCTTTCTTTTCATTCTTCTTTCTGATATCCTTTGAGAAGTGTGGCATGAAAATCAGTACAGATAAAAGGAAAGCTACAGTATGGTGATGTCAAGAGTGGAAAGGCAAGGAAAGGGCACTGTGAGAATTGGAAGTCAGAGTCTGGAAATTGTGGACAGCTTTAAATACCTAGGAATTGAATTAATGCAAAATGCTAGGGTGGACATGGAAATTAGCAGGAGGGTACAGCAGAGTAATGCATTAGATTTGCTTTGTGCAGAATCAGTCAGTCAGGGTGTGTGTGTGTCTCTCTCTCTCTCTCTCTCTCTCTCTCTCTCTCTCTCAGCTCTTCTTCTTTTCTTTGCTTACTACTTTCTTGCACCTACTTTACGTTTCCTGATATTTACTTCTACTTTTATTCATTTTATCCTTATTCCATACTTGCCATGCTTCTTATTATTCACTGGTTCCTATACCATTTCATTCCACCATGGGGTACAGTGAACGTTCACTCTTTGAACTGCTTTGCCATAAGCACACACTGCAAAGCTTACAAATGCCTTCTTGAACATGTCCCATTCCATTTCCACACACTCCACCTTAGTTCTGGGTATGTGTTATTTCTATTCATTTTGAAATTTTTGTTTCACTTCCATATCTTTAAATTTCCATACTTTTATTTTCTACTCATTTCTTTCAGTTTCACTATTTTTCCTGCTTTCATTTTTGCTAGCACTACTGTATGGTCTCCATTGAAGGATACTTCTGGTAAGAAGGTTGGTACATCTAACAACTGTCTAGGAGTTGTTCTTTCCACCAAGAAGTAATCAGTTATTGTCTTTGTCCTTCTGTTTCCCCATCCATATCTTGAATATTTATATAATTTTTTCTGAACCATGTTTTTGCCCACACTTAACCCGTTTCTCACAAAAAAAATCCACTATCCTCCTCCTTCGTTCCTCTTTCTCTATCCGAAAGGTTCAGTTACTTCTTCCATTCCTTTTCCGTCCCATCCCACCATTGCATTGAAGTCTCCCATGATAGTCGCTTCCACATCCTTTATTTCTCTTGCCATTGTCTCCAACGATTTTTCATATCTTCTTTGCATCCAGTCTCGGGTGCATACACTGTGAGGAAATCCTTTACCCCATTCTCTGTCCTTAACTGTATCTATTATTCTGTCACTTAATGACATACTAAATATCATGGATATTTCTATTTTGCCATTGATAATGCCAAATTTGAATCTCTTCTTTAGGTCAAGTCTTTTATATCAAATGAATGAGAGTTCAGAGCCAGTTGGCAAATACTCTCTGCACGACTTTCAAGCATTTCGTGAGATTTTGGCCATCTCATCAAGTCGATGTGGTAAGACAAGCTCTCTAGCGACTGCACTCACAGCTCTTCTGCCTACATGTGTCCGTTCTGTGCTGGAGAAGTGGAATGAAGGAGCTGTTGCTGATTTCCCTTGGGTAAGTCACATTATTTATTTGCTTATGAATGGTTTTTATAAAACTTGGAAAACTGAATATTTTAAATTTATACGAAGATTAGGTAAAAGTCAGTTAGAATTACTGAAACATGTGGAGTAGAAGCCTGATATAGTGAGAACGGCATATAGTGAGATTCCCGTTGTAATGACAAGTTTTTTTTTTTTTTTCCTGTCCTTTGAAAATTCCTATATTAAAAAGTGTATTATCCTTCATTTACTGCCAGAACCGTATCATTGATGTGTGTGTTATTAAGAGTGCTTAACACGTTCTCTGCTTTGCGAGTCACATGTGACTCGTATAGCACTAAAATGTGGTGCTGGACAAAATACACATTTCATTCTATGCTGCTACGGTGATAACTTTGCGTAACAGAAGGACAGCGAGTCACAAGTGGTATCTATGTTGTTCTATGGCATAGGTTATGTTTAACAACTACCTTACACCACGAGGCACAAGTGACTCGTGACGCATGGGTGTAATACAGCTTTTACTATTTGCTATACGAGTCCATTGCCTCGCATTTTTATTTGACATCACCCTCAACTGTGGTGGACAGTAGGAGCTATACATTGTTGACAGAGTATTATCATGCTATAGCCGTCATTGTACGCTGGCGGACATCTGTTGTGATAACGTGTGAATACCCTTGTCATCTGTCATCATCTGATTCTCAACTATAAGCGTAGAAAGCTAAGGAATGTGTGTGAATTGTTTAAGATGAAACGTAGGTTAGCAGACTTCCAGCTACCCAAAGAGAGTTCCGGTTCAGGCTCTTCACAACAAGCCAGGAGATTTCGATTAGAGAAACCATTAGAGGAGTCGATTATTGAGGATCTTTTAGGAGATGAAGATATCCAATGTTGTGATACTGAGGATCCCAATTTTTCGTTGTCAATTTCATCTTCACCAGTGTCCTCTGGAACCGACATAGATGTACATGATAGCCACAGTGAAACTGACAGTGAACAAGTTAAAACGCAATCAGTTAAGTCAGACTGCAGTTGGTGTGATATAACCAGGAATGATTTAGGCTTCACTGTTTTTTCTGGGGAAGCAAAGTTTCAGTTACAGTTAGAAGAGGGACAGCTCATTGATATATACTCTCACTTCGTGGATGACAGCCTATTAGAAATGATAGTTCAGCACCAGTGTACCTCTGGCAGAAGAGCTTCTGAGGAACGAAACATTTGTGTGTGGAACCCTTCGTAGCAATAGACGTGGACTACTGATGATAGTGAAAATGAAAATGAAGAAAAGAGAGGTGGTAGGTAAGATGTGTCAGCATGGTACTCGAGTTATCAAGTGGGTTGACAAGCGACCTGTTCTAATGCTTTCAACATTGCCGAGCCATAGTGACTGTCTGGTAGACTCTGGAAAGGAAAAGAGAGACAGTGAACCTGTCAGGAAGTCTCTCTCTGTTCTTGGTTACAATGGAGCTAAAAAGGCGGTCGATTTCAGCGATCAGATGTCTTCCTATTATTCAGGTCTATGGAAAGGTTTAAAATGGTACAGGAAAGTAGCCCTAGAAGTTATCATTGGAACTGCCTTGGTTAAGGCTTGTATACTTCGCACCACGACGTCTGCGAAAAAAATGTCACTACTGCAATTTCAAGAGAAGGTCGGAAGAAGTCTAAATGCCACTACTGTAATTTCAAGAGAAGGTCGCAAGATGTCTGGTTCGACCACAGACAGAACCTATCATCAGTCCTGGGAGGAGACGTGCGCACACACTCTCGAAGAAAATGTAGAAGACAATGCGTGGTTTGCTATAAAGCTCAGCTTTGAAATTGATGGTTATGAATTTCATGTTTTTGGTCCGTATTGAACAATATATAAGTAATAATAATAATAACTTAAATGTTTCCACCTTTTCAATACAATATATTCACAAAATTACAACAAGTTTTCAGCCATCGGCCAACACATGCAAGATTATAACCATAATTTCACCAATATTGAACAAGACATGGACATCCTCGTATTAGCAAACAAGGGCCCTTTACTGAACATAATGGAAAATTACTACATACACCTAGACCAATACTTTAATGCCAGTCACAATCTCAATGAAATCTCAGAGAAACCCAACATACTCTTCGATCTATTTATCACTTTCCTCAGAAACAATAATGCAGCCAACCTAAACTCAATCCTAAATTTAATCAAAGGTACTTTTCCAAGACAATTACACTTTCTCCCGCACCCTTCAGCCCCACCTTAAGCCCTCTTCCTAAGCCATATTTCATTTCAATACAAGAACTTACTGATTTCCATGATTATAATTTTTACAACACCCCATTTATACTTTATTCTTTGTTAAAAACCTCTTATTATGTATATTCCTTGTATTATTAACTATTACCATAACATCTCATTTCACTTGTTATTCTTTAAAATAATATTGTCTTAGGATTTCGCCACAAATGATCTTTGCTCCAATACGGCTGATGATGACCCCTAGATGGGTCGAAACTAGTACCGTATAATTTTGTAATTTTGTGAATATATTGTATTGAAAAGGTGGAAACATTTAAGTTATTATTATTATTACTCAGCTTTGAAAGACGCTGACAAGAAAACAAAGCGGGTGACAACGTACTGTGAGGAATTCCCAAACAAACCATTCATGTGCATTGGATGTTTTAATAACGTTCATGAATGCTGAAATTGAACTTACTGTATTCAAAATAAAAACTACTGTTGTATAATAACAAAATCAGAGTAATCACGAGTGTAAATAGTTTTGGGAGTTTCAAGATCAGTGAAAAGAAATAGACAATCGAGTTCAAATAGAGAACAGTGTTATCTAAAAAAATATTATTTAAAATTTTATACGCAGTGGCTTTAATATAAAGCAAATAAATATGTTCATTTATTGTTTATGTAAAAATGTATTTACACTCGTGTAAATCAACCATTACTAATATGTAGAAAGGGATGTTAACGCTCTGTCCTGTGCTATGCAATGCACGGGTGACTCGTGGGCTTTAATAATTTTTGCTGCTAAACCGAGTGCTGGTGGATCCTCCTGTTGTGGAATGTGAGAACTTGACGTGACTTGTAGCTGTCAATCTAATTATTTCGAAGTAATATACTTTCTCGCTATCCACCGGCAGCCCGCAGAACTACTTCCGCAGGACGAGTCACACGTGCCTCGTGACGCACACCAGCGAAGTACAGTACAAGACATCGGTGACTCGTGACACACTCACGCTTAATATCAACAGTGTAACAATAGCAGCGAATGTGTTAATGCATTGACGAGCCTGGGATGGTGGCTGCTACCCCATGTTGAGCGGATAGTTCAAGCTTACCAAAAAAAAATCACACTGCTGAACTCAAGCTACTGTAATTCTAAAAGTATTTAAGATATTGACTTCAAACTTATAATATAAACACCAGGTTGCTTAGTAGTCTATACTGTACGATACCTTTCAAAGCAGTACCATTTTTAGCTCCTTTTAATAGTCTTTCTCAGCATGGTACCATACCATATATAGGCTATTATTATGATGAGGTCATTACTCCCAAAGGCATTTTATACCTACTGTCAGGTGTTATTTTAGGTCACTGCACTGGAGTACAGAAGCTTTCTGTAGCCGCTCCTCTGGAGTACAGACGCTACAAATTTCCCCTCTTCCGCAACCAATGCCGTACCGAAGTCCACCTTCTCTGCCACTGATGCCGTTGGGATCTTCACCCATACCCTGGTCTTGGGCCCTTCGTATTTGTGATCCCTGGAGAGAGGGCGTTTCAATATTTTAAAGCCCCCATGAACTGGTCCATGGCTTGTATTGGGTATTTTCAACCAGCCCTACTGAATTGTAGGGTCTCCCTATCCGCCACGTGGGGACGTACCCTCTACGGGTTAGCAGGCTCCCCTGAGAGAGCCTACGGAGATAAAGAGATGGAGATACTCCTACTTGCAGATGAAGATGTGATCTGGGGAAAGGATAGCAATGAAGTTCAACATCATCTAGATGTACTGAAAAAAAAAAATTAGAAGTTTGGCATGAAAATCAATACAGAGAAAAGCATGACTATGGTGATGTCGGGAGGGGAAAGAGCAAGGAAAGGGTACTGTGAAAATTGGAAGGCAGAGTCTGGAAATTGTGGACAGCTTTGAATACCTAGGAAGTGAATTAATGCAAAATGCTAGGATGGACATGGAAATTTGCAGGAGGGTACAGCAAAGTAATGCATTCTACCAAAGTGTAAGAAAACTTGTTTGGAGCAAAGAAGTACTAAGGAAAAGTAAAGAAATAATGTACAAAATGTACTATGTAACCATAATGACTTATGCAGCTGAGACTGGGAGTTTGACTAGCATGCAAGAGAGTAGAATTCAAACCACTGAGATGAAATTCCTAAGAAGTATGATAGTAAAGACAAGGAAAGCAGTGAGATATGAAGATGTTCGGAAGGAAGTTGGGATAGGAAATATAAATGAGAGAGTTGAAAAGAATAAACTAAGGTGGCTTGGACATGTAAATAGGATGGAGGAGAATAGAATTCCAAGACAGATGCTTTAGGCAAAGTGCGAGGGCAAGAGAGCAAGAGGAAGACCTAGAACAAGATGGATTGAATCAGGGAAGAGCGACGAAATTTAGACTGGGACAAGATCGTGGAAGAGGAATGGTGGAAGGGAAGAGGAAGATGGAGAAGTACCATGAATACCCCGACCCAGCAGGAGCTGGATAAGGGGAAATGATGATGATGATGATGATGATGATGATCCCAGCATGGTGTAGTTAGGAGTGATACTGATCTGCCCTGTCTGCATCTGTCATGTAATTATTGTGTTCAAGTATCGAAGGATTTCTCTTTACAGTTACTCCCAGTTTAGTGTTAGCCTTTCATCGTTAGAAATATTCAATTTACTCTCACTCAATATCTATGATAACCGGTTTGCACATAATTAATCAAAAATGTAGGTACCGGTCGGCAACTGAATGCACTGTACCATGTTAACAGCTGGACTGGAGCTCCAGAGAATAGCTCTACATATCCAATATTATTATAACTACATGAAGGTTTAAAGAAAGAAAGAAAGAAAGAAAGAAATAGCTGCCATAAACTCTATATTCCATGACTACACCATTTGGATCATAATTTTGCCACCAAGTTGTAGCAGTGATCCGGGAAATTGGGGGAAAATTCTCTTAGCTAGTTGCCTACTGTCAGCCGAGAAACTACAAGAATTCTTAGGGCCTGTCACCCATGTGGAACATCAGATAATGTGTCTGTATATAAATCTTCGAATATCTCGTCACACAGGGCACATTACCATGGGTGCGCCATCCTCTACCTTGACTCTCGACACGTCAGATCCCCCATATGTATGTATATGTAGTAACACGTGCCTTAATGGACACCTCTCACCTGCGGACACCCCTCCTTATTGGACGATAGGTCCATAATTAAATCCCATGTTATGTATGAGCAATTTACCCCTCTTATACGGACATTCTCTATTACAGATGCAGACACACCATAGCCACTAGAAACTCCAATTAAACCTCTCCTAACAGACACTTTTCTTTTTTTTCCCTCAAAAATATTTGTGTCCTGTACTCTATTCACTTACTGTTTGCACAATTGGTAATTCCAAGAATTGCAGGCATCGTAACTTGCGGTGCAGGTTGTCCACATTCTTCGAAGAAGCTATCCTGTCACTCCCGGAAGTTGTGTGATCTCACATGCTAGACAGCGGTGGAATTCCTACTTTCACTGTCAGGTTACTTTTAATTGACTTGTGGGCTTTTGGTCTGCCCAGTTTTATGTTAGTAATTTGGTGTATTTTAACATGGGTCTGATGAAGTTTTAACTCTTAAAGAAAAGGTAGGCATAATAGACTATCTTAAATATGAGATGGGTGGTGTGTGTAAACTGTTCTGAGTGTTCGAGATTGAAAAGGCACCGGGAGCTGAAATAGTGAAAATTGAAGAGGAACTAGTGAAAGAATGACATTCAAATGGCAACAAACAAAGCATTAAACTGTTTCAAAGTGGTAGTGGACCTCTCATCGACAAGGCAAAATAATTAAATTGAAATAACAAATAACGTAGTTCAACCTATTCAGTACAAATAGATAAGAAATGTAGTGTTACATTTCTATTTAATTATTCGACCCCAATTTGGGTCATCATCAGCCGAATAAAATGCAAAAACAATGCATAGGTAAATAAGAAATTAAAGAATGAGTCTTTCACAAAAACAGTTGAAGAGGCAATAGAAGATAATGGGGATTGGTAATGTGCGATTTTAAATTGTAAAATCTAGAAGAAGTAGAAGGTCAGTCACTGATATGAAGTAAGGCGCAATC
Organism: Anabrus simplex; assembly: GCF_040414725.1. Lineage (NCBI taxonomy): Eukaryota > Metazoa > Arthropoda > Insecta > Orthoptera > Tettigoniidae > Anabrus > Anabrus simplex. The sequence continues at coordinate 1,137,365,846 of NC_090265.1, forward strand.
TTCTGAATTGTAGCACAACTCACGCAAAGTTCGGCATTGTCTCAAAATGTTTACAAGAAGAGGTGAACAGTTAAGCGAGCCAGCCTGCATATACTATCAGGCGCGAAGTCACAACACAATTTAATAAATATGAAGTCCCAAAATTGTGTACAGGTCTAAGACAAGTCGCTTGATTGAAGCAAATTGCTGGCTCCTTAAGAACAGCGCAACGTACTCAATGTCCGGCACTGTCCTTTCAAATGCCGTCGGTACTCAGTGAGTAGCTTAACGATCCAGTCTGTAATTGTTTCGGTTGCGAAAATGTATATATAAATATAATACAATTTAATATAATTGAAGTATGTAACTAGGATGTGCCATCTCCCCCAACTTAAGCGGGAGACTCCCTACTTTTGGTTCTTCCATCCCTCTTTCCTGATTGCAGAGACTTATCTCCTGATATTGAGAGCAAATTTAGTATTCCTGTATTTTTTTAAAATCCCAGGAGAATTGATGTTTAGTGGGCACTAGAAAGACAGTCGCAATCAGCTGGTGTTGTTCTTAAATATGGCAGAATCTCTAATGTAATGCCTTTTATTTTATCATTTCCATATAGCAGTGCAGTCTGTGAGATTTTTTAAAGCATATTTTCAAGGACAAAATCTCACTTCAGACAAAGGCTTCCAGAAGAAGAATTCTGGAAAAAGTTAAAACTTTAAAACCCGTTCAACAAGGTCAGTACTTTGAGCATAAATTTACTTCAGAAATGTATGAAGAGGTCTAAAGCAATTACAATGAACAGCCATGTGTTCTAAAGCCCGGATACATGCAGTATTTCAGTATTTATAAAGTACATGCAATATTTCACTATTTAATTAATAAGAAAATTATGTAATTGAGTAGTGTAATGTTAAATTATTCTTTAAAGTTACATCACTAATAATGTGTCGTAACATGTTGGTGTAAGATGATGTACAATATTATTAGGGAAGGATCCACCTTTCAATACTCCGTAGTAAGTTGAACTAAAAAGTAGTTACAACCTGTTTATTGGGACCGGTTTCAACACATTTCAAGTGTCATCATCAGCCAATTAGCGAAGATCTTAAAACAACTAATATATTGAACACAGGCAACAAATTAACATTGTATCATATTGTAGCAATTCAGTTAATGTTCAAAACACAATAATCCCAGTCAAGAGAGTAAACAGAACATCACTATCTTGCGCCGAAAACAAATATAGTTGAAGTTCATAAGCAGATCAAGTATGCACTTATGTAAAGTCGTTGCTAGGCAGGTCTTGTAGGCATTTGTTTCTCCGGCCGAAGAGTAAAAGGTGACATGAATGAAGTCTTAGGAAAACAGTGTAGGATTTAATTTCGTCAAATTCAAAGTGGATATATAGGTTTTAAAATAATTTAAAATGTTAAAAAAGAATAAACCAAATGAAAATATATTAAAAAAGGGAAGAAATAATGAAAGAAATACGAGGTTCAACTCGAAACAACTTGCCGTAGTAATTGATAAAGAAATGATAAATAGAGAAAGGGGGTGGGGAACGTAACTACTTTTTAGTTCAACTTACTACGGAGTATTGAAAGGTGGATCCTTCCCTGTAATATTGTACATCTTCTTATTTCTCTATTCAATACGGAACAATCATGAAGTTTTTAACTTTACATGTTGGTTTATGCCGCAAAAAAACCCTCCTGATTCTTCACTTTCGAAAGTTGGCATGTCTGCTAAATTGCAAGAATTCTCTTAACGGGATCTCGATGTTGTGTCTGTACCAGCACAACTGCCGCTCATCCAATTTCTCACTGATAGGGGCTGTATAAAATGATCCTCGTACATACTCATTGTGCACTTGGTCCGAGAGGGCGACACCCGCTGACCATCTCAGCATCCGCATTTCCGTTGCATGCATTTGCTGATCATGCTTCTTTTGCCCTGTCCAGCACTCGGAGCAATAAGTGAGGCCAGGGCTAACAACAGTCTTGTATATCTTGCCTTTGAGCTTTGTAGGCATCTGCCTTTCACATAACATGCCTATCAGCAAACCCCATTTGGTCCATCCAACGTTGATGCAATGCTTTACATCGTCATGTCGTCATATCGGTGGTAATAACTGAGCCCAGGTACTTGAATTTATTCGTCATTGCCAGTGGTTCACCCGCTAAGCAAATTGTATTGCGTGGACTTCGAAGTTCTGGCTTGGCAAAGTTAAAGAACATATGCTTCATCTTCGTACGGCTTATTCTGAGTCCGTTTGTCTCCAAAGATTTTCTCCAAAGTTCTAAGGCTGCCTTGACCTCTTCATGTGTTTCGCCAACTAGGACGATGTCGTCTTCATATAGAAGGGTCCATTTTAGTTGTCACCAGTTCTGTGAGATAGTTAATAACTATATTGAATAAGATTGGGCTTAAAGCTGAACATTGATGAACTCCAACCTCAACAGGGAAGCTCCCAGTGATATCAGAACTAGACTTCACCTTTGTAGGGGGATAGACGTACATGTCCTGGATAAGCTTCATATACTCCTCCAGAACATTTTGGTGTCGCAGTGCAGTCCAAACGATTCCCTAGGAATGTGGTCAGTTGGTTTCTGTAAATTAATGAAAACCCTGTGGAGATACTTTTAAAGTTTCTCTATTAATATTTGGAGAGTTTGATTCGCTTCACTAGTTGAGACTCCAGTTTTGAAGCCGCACTGTTTTTCCTGTGGATGTTTTATCAATTTCTTGATGCGATTGGCAATGACACATTCCCAATTCTTAATGTTTTTTATGTTTCTTCATTTATTAATGCCATCCTGTCTGATGCTCCTCTGTTATATCATGATATACCTAAACGTCAGAGAAGACCCAGAGCTTGAGCTGATCATCTTACTTCAGGAAAGACTTTCGCACAATATATTTTGAAAACAGGTGTTCTTTGTTGTCTGTCTATTCAAAATCATAATCTGAAAAATTGTAATCCCTGCTGTCTTAGTGCCCATGATCTTCAAATGATGTTATGAGACTCCCATTGGAGATCATCTAAGAGTTTTTGTGATCCAGGAGGAAATTTGAGAGCTTTTCACATGGAAATCTATGGACGGAGAGATAAGAGTATTGGTCAAAACCCATAAACTTGTATGATAAGCAAGCCTCTCTTGAATATTGAGTTGGGCTTACTGTCTTTTCATCAACCCACTCGTCTTGTAGAGAGATTGTACGTAGACTACATGGGGCCTTTCCAGAGATCAAAGGGCAACGGGAATAAATTCACGGTTATATGCGTGGACGGGTTCACCTATTTTACTTGATAATTGTTGACCAGGTTGGCCACTGCTCAAACTACTCTGTTGCTTGAACTCCATTTTTGTTTCTTGTGGACCCTATCAATATTTTGTCAGATAATGCAAAACCATTTACCTCAAACTTATTTCGTAAGTTTTTGACCTTTCCATCTCGCATGTTACAACTACAGCCTATTACTCCCAACCCTCATATGTGAGCGAGTTAATCGCAGTCTCCAGTCAGCCCTCATTGCTTTTATGGTGATCATACCTGCTGGGATACTGGGATACATCTTTACATTGGGTGTCTTTTGCATTCAACTCTGCCATGCACAAATCGCACAAAGTTACTCTTCTGTCCTTAATGTTTACTTTTGTCCCTAACTCACCACTCTCCAACTTGTGATCTGTTACCAGATATGGTAGATTTGGATAATATCTGTGATGTATGGCCTTTCATTGGAGAGGAAAAGAAAGGTACGATCGTGGACTCCGATAAACTAACTTCGTGGTTGGAAACAAGGTATTAAGAATTTTGTTGCAGCCGGTAAGCTTGCTCCTAGATTCCGTGGCCATTGTAGAATTGTGGATTTTCTCACTCCAGCACTCTGTTGGTTAACAACCCAGAAACTCAGAACATTTTCAGGGTTCACCTGTCTCAAATTAAGCCTACTTAATGGACTTTTCTGTTTAATTTTCCATGATGCCTGCTGAGGCATTTTTCTCTCAGAAACCTACAAATAGTTTGTTTTTTCGATTTCTTCTCTTTTATTCTATAAGCATAAATGTAAGATTAGTACCGGTATTAAGTATTTTAGTAACACATTAATATGTGTTAAGTATGGCTGAAGTAGCTTAAAGCACTCACTTTAACCCGGCAACTCCATGCGGTGCCCTATAGTACCAGTGCGCCTTACTTCTGATTTTCTCATGCTGATCCTTACTCGCGCTATAAATCTGGCAGCTTCGCTTTACATTGTCAAGGAGATACTCCCTACAATGCCTGACATCAACGGAAGGTTTTATTTGAGTATTTGTTTGCGGCAACAACTGCTTGTAATTTGAGATTGTGTCGAGAGGAATAAAAATGACTGCCCATCTAAAGTAAGCTGCTTTATTTTGTTTATAAATGTTGACAATACAATTTTGTATCATGTGGTTTATTATCTTTAAATATAAGTCCATGAATTGAAATAATAAGCAGTTCGTCAGCATTCTTGTGTTAGTTGTTATGACAGTAATTATTCTGTTGGCACAGTACGTACCGCACCGTTTCTTTCCTCCGTACTTCTAAGGGTGATTCTAAAGTAACAATTCATACTGTAGTTGCAAAGAATAATTTGTGTGTCATAAAAGTATATAATTGTAGATTTTACTTTAAAAAAATCAACGTCATAACATATTGAACCACTGGAATCTAATGTATTATCTGAGGGAGATGAAGGGGGTCTTGCAGATAACCTTGCAGGTGGTCAATTCCGAGCACCAGCAGAAGTAGTGATATAGCAACAAATTCCGCACAGGAGTAGATAATCCATGTCCGATAATGATTCATGGCCCAGAAAGAGAGTGAAATCACATCTTTCACCAGGTACGTGGATGGCGGATGACCCACAACAGTCCATTTCTCTAGTACAAAATTTTCTACTTTTCGATATATGATGCCGACCGAAATATTTGAGGGTTCTTTTATGATGAAATTGGGATTACTTGTGCTCTGGAGCCAACAAGCATGCGCTTTTTACAAACGAGAAATAACCCCGAAGGAATTAAAATATTAATCGCCATTTTCCTTCTAAGTGGCTATGTGTAAGTGCCACGATCAGAAAAGAGTAGGTACAAAATATTTATTACGATATATATATTTGGGTGGTATTATGAAGATAAATAAATACAGTTGTTTACACTTCTTTTCTTCTTCGAGTATCTGACACCTTAAGATTCAACGGCCTACATCACTATATCGCTCCAACAAACCAACGCTGGAGCTGTGTGGCGAACAGATGCAAATCCTGTGGCAGCACAGAATGCGTCCAGTGTAGTGTGGGCGATGATTTAAACTGCATTTTGCCATTCTAAAGTAGTGAAAAGTGGAAATAGGTGACTAAATAAGAAAAGCTGAAGTCTATAGTAATATTATTTGTACTTCCTAAAGATATGTCATGCCTGAGTTAATGTTCTTGAAACTCCCAAAGGGATATCACAAATAAACCTATAAACACCACTTGTTCTTTTGTTTATTGCAAAGTAATTTGTAATTGTAAGTGATATTCGGTAATAATATAAGCTTTACATTTCATGGTATTCTAAAGAGGTAACAATTTTTAGGTTCCAACCAAAAGCTATGTCAAGCGCCATGTGGTACCATATGGTACCAGACCCTCATTTAGAAACCAACCATCAAATATTTGGAAAAATTACTTTTAAATGTTCTCTGATATGTGAATGCTAGGAATATTAAATAAATATTTTTAAAAAATCGAAAATTGAAAACTCCAGCATTCGTAGGTTAATGTAAATATGTTATGGAGGCATAATTAGCTTTTTTCCTCCTTTGAATTCTGTTTTGGGTTATCTTTATACATTAATGAGCTTGAGGTGGCTCCAACACCTGAGAGTTTTAGCACGGCTCCTTGACTGAATGGTCACTTTTGAGGCTTTTGGCTCGGAGAGGTTCCCGTGTTCGATTCATTTTTAATCAGTTATGGTTAATCTCTAACTCAGGAACTGAGTGTTTATGTTTGTCCTAATACATTCCTCTTCATATACAGAACACTACATCGCACTACCAACCGCCACAGAAACATTCAATAGTCAGTACGGGTATCCGACCGTAAAACATGGCAAAGTCCATATTATTGCATAAAGTAAATTTCATTATAAAGCCCGTATTGTCGTACGTATACTTAATCAGAAAGGTATGGTCAGATGTTCCAACTTTACAATACTGCATTTTTAAAAATTTATTTAAGTAACATTGATAAATAACGGAACATATTTCATCTATATGGTAGACATCAGCCAAAATGTTTTAAGATTAAAAACAAAGGACAAGGGCAAAACACATTAAAATCATTCGGAATACCAAATGCATTGGTCAAAATGTTGAAAATTATGTTGGAATGTTCTGACCACAATATTTGATACTGTTAAAAATAAAAATAAGGATGATTAACATGAGATAGTTCGGTAAAATTGGTAATAGAGTCCTTCTTGATGTGCTGAATGTGTCGATTGAAACTTGATGATATGGAGCACAATGTTCAGTTCTTGTAGAATTAAGATAAAAATATTAGACATATGTTAAACATAAGTGATGGTTCCAGTAAAATAAAATTGAGTTCATCTTGTTGGCGTGATAACAATTCTTGATAATAAGGTAGGCGGAAAATCTCGCTGTGTTTTCATAGGTGGAAAAATGTGCAGTAGAGTACCCTAGAAGAAGAATGAAGGCTATTATTAATGTTAAAAGTAGGCAAGTTTTGAACCATCATGTAATACAAAAGAATGAAATAAAATGCGGAACATCTGACTACTTACATCCCTGCAAGTCCTGTGGTATGGAGGTGAAGGAATATTTTTTGTGCCTGAAGGCGTTGACATGTTCTTTATAATTGAAAAGCTTTTTCCGGTTTACCCAATGTAGCTCGCTGAACATTGGTTGCAATTTAACTTACATACACCTGATTTGTTGTATTTATTCCAGATGTTACTGATTTTGTGCTGGTTATAAAATGGATTAGTATTGTTGTTGATTGTTTTAAAGGCAATATTGACATTATGTTTCTTAAGAATATTAGTGATTTCGTAAATATTTTTATTAGTGTAAGTGAAGGTGGTGTAGTTATGTTTTCTTTTTTGTCTCTCTGAGCAGAGTTGAGGTGGATTTGTTAACAATTCTACTGACTATCCTGTCTATGAAATGCCTGCCAAAACAGTTTTTTCTTGCAATAAAATAGATAGTATCGGGTTCTTTTTTTTATTCATGTCAGATAAAGGGACGCTAAAAGCTCTATGAATTAAGCTGTAAAAAGTTTTTTTTTTGAGTCCAGGTGTATAGAATCTTGATGAATGGTGTTTACGGTTTGGGTGGGCTTTCTAAAGATGGTATGAGAAAATTTGTTTGAGCTGCTGTTAATAGTGAGGTCTAAAAAAGTTAGAAGAATTATCGATTTCACCTTCGGAAGTAAACTTGGTCCATGGATCAACCCCATTTAGCTGTTTGAGAATGATATCACCGTTGGTGATGTGATATTTTAAGGCAAACATATCTTCAAAATAGCGCGTCCAGAACACAATTCCTTTAATTCCTTAAAGACAAAAGTCCATATTGGCGACACAGTTCGCATCTGCAACCCCATCAGGTTGCGGGAAAAGTAGTAGTAGTAGTAGTAGAAGAAGATTATTATTGAGCAGCCCTACTTTTGTTTGAGGGCCTGCCTAGTGATAGCCGTAAAGGCATGCTCTGTTCACTCGGAAGAACGTGGGTTTGATTCCCTGCCGGAAAGTTGCAAAATTGAAGAATCGAGGTTTCTTTCCTCTTCTGGAGTAGTACACAGAGATGCCAACTTTCAAGAAAGGCAATTCGTAATGCAGCCGTTAGGGCACAGGGTGGGGGCAGCGGCCGGAGAATTTTTTCCCCCGAGATCTTACTAACTTACATATCGTTGAAAAATCATTGAACAACATACAATTCAACCTGATGTAACATATTCAAAGACTGGCATATTAAGAGTGTGATTCTTACCTGCTAAATTAACAGGTAATCTGCAGTTCATATCTGAGTGGAGGTTGAAAGATCTTTTTTGAGTACTGTAGTTGCTCCCTTAGCAGCTTGTAGTTCCTGTTTGTTAAATGAAATGCCGTATGGCTTTTAGTGACGGGAGTGTCCGAGGACATGTTCGGCTCGCCAGGTGCAGGTCTTTTGATTTGACACCCGTAGGCGACCTGCACTTCATGGTGAGGATGAAATGATGATGGACGACACATACACCCAGCCTCCGTGCCAGTGAAATTAACCAATGACGTTTAAAATTCCCGACCCTGCCGGTAATCGAACCCGGGACCCCTGTAACCAAAGGCCAGCACGCTAACCATTTAGCCATGGAGCTGGACTCCTGTTTGGTAAACTTACAGTACACTGGTGACATGCTTTTTCTTTTGATATCATGTGCATCCTCTGCGTTAACAGAGCACTTAACAGTTCTGTGTTCATATTAGCACGGAATTTAGTCTTGTTCTTCTTCATCATGCGCATCTGAATAATCGCGGCTACACACAATACGAAACACATGTGAATGAGATTTTGAGGAAAGCAGTAAACAGGGCCATTCTTTCGAGTATTCCTCCCTAAATTTTTAAACTATTTTTGGTTTATTATTTGCGTCACTAGTCATGGTATCGTCTACACACGTATTTTCCTGCACAAAAAATGTTTCATTATTTCAAACCTTTCGCATTTCATAACACACGATTAGCATATATCCTAGAAGAGCAGTATATGTAAATTTGGCAACCAAAATCGCAATAAATACTTCTTCGACAGTCACGTACACAGTATTCACAATAAAACAGAGTTTGTCACCACTTTGCCGCCAAAACAAAGACAAAACAACTCTCATACTTACATGGAAGTCTGATCGTATGGCGAACAAAGACATCTACTCTGCAAGACATACCACTTCACAGGTGACTATTTTTCCGGTACTGGAAGCACATACTGTTTTGGCGCATGAAAACTCGAAATATTCTTAAACGAGGGACAGGAAAGGGGTATAAATTATTACTGAGAAATCTGAAAATAATATTCTGAGAATTCAAGCTCTTATGGCATTCCTTGTGGATCCTTTTGAACACTCCATACACTTACTGCAGATTTAAAAATCAACAAAAATTCGTAATTTGTGGTGTGTGATTCGTAAAGGCGTAAATATGATGGGTAATTCATAATTATTACGATTGAGTTGTAATAGTTGGCACATCTGAGTACATGGCCCTGCGGTTCACTCAGCCTGCACCAAAAGTGAGTACCAGGTTAATTCCTTGGAGTAAAGGCAGCGGGGCGTAGAACTTATCGCACTTTGTGCTGAGATTATGAAAAATTGAAGCCTTTACCTTCCATTCCTCCAAGGGCCTTCATCGTCTGTATGGAGATTGCTTTGCTGCTCTTTGTTAGTTTGAAATGTTTTATCTGAGGCAAATCTTGTGTTAATACTAAGCTGTTTTAATATTTTCTTCTCCTCTTTTCTGTTGCAGAATACGTATGCCAATGATGTTATTCCCGCTGAGAGCTACATTCTGGATGTGATTAACACACACATCTCTTCTTTGTCAAGTCAAGGTTCATTTACAGTTAATCCTTCACTCAAGTACCTGCTGCATTCACTGGTCACATTTATAGGAGAGCACATCATGTAAGTTTGTTTCTTCACTTTCGGTAAGCTTCGAATTATGGTTATATTGAATGAATATTTTGTATTTGCATTATTTTGAACTTTACTATCTTATTCATCAATTAATTGGTTAGCTCACTAACTTAACTAATAAAGCAGGTTAACGAAAATAAGGCTCTCATGTTTTGATGCCATTCTGTGGATTTGAAAAAACATTTTTGTAGATGCTTACACTGGGACATTTTTTAATCTATTCAGGCGATTGTCAGTCGCCTGCGTTGCCAGCCTGTCTCTTGCCAAGTAGTAGTACTTGATTCACACGAATGCCAAACACAAAGAAATAGACCAATATGGCTGAAACTTGGTGTGCGTTCAGTCAAGAGATGCTACTACTAAACGTGACCTCGATACGTGCGGGTGGTGCCATCTCTCGACTTTGCACGGACTTTTCAAACCACCTTCGTAGATAAAATTATTTTAAAATAGTCCTGTTGACTTGTTGTGCACTCCGAATTTGTTTAGCTGGTCACGAACTAGTATTTATTGGTACTGTATTTATTTTGGTGGAAACGTATGGCTGTACTGCTATCTGTTCTTAAGGCTAAAACAATTTATTTTGCAAAACTCAAACTGAAATAAAAGACTTTGCGTGCTTATGCAAACACTGAATATGCAGAATTTACAAATGTGCCTGTGTGTGTTTACTTGTACACCTTTTCAGTATGGTACTTCTCAAAGCAAGCACGTGGACCTGGTTTCCTTAAGCAGGTGTTCCAGAAGAAGTGGGTTTCTTTCTCTTCGTCCTCCTTTTGTCTGCCTCTTACTGCCCACAGCACAGTTCTTTGTATTCTCACTTCCCAAGTCAGGATCAGTATAGTTGGTCCGTTATTGGACATAATAAATTTTCCAGCTAACTCATTCCTGGTTGACAGCGTTTCGCCCCATTGTGCTAAGTTGGGCTTTTCTTCAATGTGCCATGTCTAGCAAAGGTGTTCGATTAAAAGTGTCTTTCTTTTGCTGCAGGAATTCTATTTCTTGACATCTTTCTGTCATTCCCTGTTTATTTGGAGCCACAATCTTCCTCTTAATTTGCCTTTAATGCTTTCATGGCCTGTACTTACAGACACGATGCTGTATAGACTTTTGGGCTTATGCCATGTCAAGAAAATAAGGTGAAATTCTTAATGTTTCACAGAAACTTTGCTCTGCGTCCTCGGAAGAAATCTTGAATGACCACGAGAAAGACTTCTTAAACAGTGACCCTTTGAAATTTTGAACGTTATATTAGAAGTGAAAATGGTACGTTCATTCACCACCAGATGGCTCCCAGGACGTGGCACAACGCTAGCGTTCGAAGCGGAAGCTGACCGAATTCTCACAATCAGACTAAGCGGTTCGCATAACGTGTTTTGCGTAACATATGACATAGACAGGTGTAAGATATAGACACAAGCCTGGAATGAAACATTTGGCGATGAGGAACGTACAGATTAGGAAAAAACGCCAAGACGAAATAACAATAGTGAAGGGGGCAGGGAAGAGAACTACCTACATACATTTTTAATGGCTGGCAACCAGGTATTACTTAATTGATAGCCGTGTCCCTGTTGAAATTGTTAGGATTTTTACATATTTCCACAGCTTCCCGTATAATTCTGGACCTGTGGTGTCTAGTGTGGGTAAGATCTCGAGCATCTTGGAACATGACATCATGACCTGACAATAAAGCGTGCTCAGCTATTGCCTATTTGTCTGGTTGGTTGAGACGACTTTCATCTCTTAATTTCTTTATGCACTTGGTTGTATTTAATTATCTCTCGGTTTTTCCATTTCTGCAGCTCCTCCATGAGTTTCAGTATCTCATCAGTCATCTACGGTTGTTTCCTGATCTTTTTATCACCTGTGAAATGTTGTTTCCATGTGCCTGTTAGAATCTGTTTCATTTCTGTCCACAAGACTCCTATACCTGTATCAATGTATTTCATTTTATTGAAACCTTTAGATAGTTCATGCTGAATCCTCTTACGAATCTCTTCATTCTTGATCTTGTTGATGTCTATCCTCGCAGGTCTCATGGTCTTATGAACTGTCTTGAAGCGCAGTTGGATGCATGCCACCTCAGCGTGATGGTCTGATCCGATGTCTGTGCCTGGGTAGGTTTTAACCGATTTGAAACTATTGCAGAAGTGCTGGTTCACCAGAATTAAATCAGTCTGGTTTCGGACAATGTGTTCTGCGGTATCTTGAAGCGATTTTCAGGTGTAGAGGCACCTGGCTGGTAATTTGAACCAAGTATTAAGCACGATAGGATGTTCTTCCTGGCTGAACTGCACTAGCCGACTGCCCCTCTCGTTTCTAAAGCCCAGACCAAATGGTCCGACCGTGTTACTGACTCTGCCTTTTCCGATCTTCGCATTGAAATCTCCGAGAATGACGTTCATCTCATGGGGTTTTTTTTTTGTGATGTCTGACACACTTTTGACCTGACTGTAGAATTCCTCCACTGGTAGCTACACAGTGGCCTCCACAGTATGCACTGGCCGTGCGTCTTGGTAGGTGTGCTATTTGCTAATTGATGAGCCCAACTTAGCAGACTGGGACGAAACGCTGGCAACCAGAAATGAGTTAGCTGGAAAAGTTATAATATTCATTTATGGACCAACTATATTGGTAGGGTCGAAGACCTCGATGTTAGGCCCCTTAAACAAGCATCATCATTATCACTATATTGGTACTATAAATTTACTCATTCGGAACAAAATTTTCTAGTTCCCCATCGGAATCAACATTTTTATAAAATCAAGATCCGAAAGGCAATCATCACTTGAATTCAAATCATTTACAATCATGTTGTCGGTACTGATCAGCGCAATTGATTTGCATCAGGCAATTTTGTACCTTCCAACTGTAAACACAGTACTTCATATACATTCCATGCATTGCCGGCCCAGACCATGCTAAGAATTATACTCATAAGGCCATGGATTCTGTGAAGTCTAGATATTGCCTGAAAACCATTAGGTACTTAAATTCTTCTGATAAAACACATTCTTGGAGTAAACATTGTCAGAACAATTCCGACATATGAGAACAACAGAAAATCGCGATGTTGGAATATTTCTGACATATGAACTTCAAGGGTTAAACATTCCTATTTGCATTTTCAACAGCAAACCTCATTCGGCTTCCTCCAAGTGGATGAAGCATCCCGAATATACATGTCTTTATGATCAATACAGTGAGAGAGTTTTGGAGACAGTCAGCTGCTCCACATGCCACTCATAATTGTCATATTAATGGTTCCTCCTCAAAAGTTCAATTGAACAGCACCAAGGCCTCTGAGTTGCTTTCTTAAGCCTCCTCTCATGGAAGTACTGTATGTCTACTTAATGTGACATGTTGTAACTTATAACAGGGTATGTTTATGGAGTTAAAGACTTTTCTATTAAATTGAGATTCTATGTGAACATGTCTAGGAAATGTGGTGAAGACAGTGAACTCCGTCGGCATGCTGTGGATGTGTTGGTGCCCTTAACGCTTGATGCCTGCACTGAGCACCTTCATGCTACGGTATTGCGCACATTGGAACGTGTGATTGGTGATGTTGAGTCTGATGAACATCAGAAACGAGTATACTACATCGTACTTGAACACACATATCACCTGTTGCGCAGCTTTACTTCACAGTCCTGGACCATGCATTTGTAAGTTGCTGCAAAAAATAGTTCTATACTCCTATAAAAGTACTGTTCAGCAGAACATACAATTTATGTAATAATATGCTTGAAAAGTTATACAGGGTGTTAACTTGGAAATGATATTACTGCTTCTGGATGTCTTAGTCTGTTGAGAAAAATTAAAAGAATATTAGTTTAATCACAAAAATGTTACGTAATGCCTGCTCTTATACTGGTTCAATTTGATACATTTATGTAATCAAATACTTTGGAAAGTAGGAAGTTTTATCTTTTCTCTCAACCTGACTTCATAATACACAGTGGTCCACAGCCCATTAAAATTCATGAAAATTTGCTATCCATCTAACATTGCTAGTCTCTAAGGTTAATATTGCTCTGCTTATAACATACCTGTCAGCAATATAAAATGAGCCAATGTCTACAGGCAAAATGACTGTGCAATCTTTGTACTAAAATGAAAAGACCATTTCACAAAACTGCTGTTTACCATATTAACTCGTGTATTAGACCCCTCCTTGGCTTTTCGAGACAAAGTGAAAAAAAAAAAATCCATACAAGATCCCCCAGCATAATTCGTCAGAGAAGAACAACGATTCCGCTTCAGACTGGGCATAAACCTTATTGCAGCTCTGATGACATCACACAAATTTGTGAATAGTTTCATCCGTACAGCCCACACAATAAAGAAGAGTTGAAGTCCTACGGTATATCTGTGTTTCATAGTAAAGAAATGTCCACCTCCGTAGCGTAGGCCTACTGCAGCTCTGATGACGTCGCGCAAATAGGTGAATAGTTTCATGTCCGGCCCGCGCATTGCAAACACACATTGGTCATGAATGTATGTCGTTGTTTTGTAGTCAAGAATTTCTGCCAGCGTAATGGTTAGCACTATTAGCAGCCATTCTCGGAAGCCCGAGTTCAATTCCTGGTACCATATTGCCAAAGATTTACAAAAGGCAGGAAGATTGATATGCGGTAGAAATGGTACATACAACTCCCTTCCACTGGGGGTCTGTTTAAAAGAGCTGCACCACCTTGGGATAAGGAAACTAGTTTACTTTAGTTAAATATTCTCCTAACTCGGGCCAGTATAGGGTGTGTTTGTTTTAGAAGTAGGTTTAAAATACAGTATTATAAAAACAATCCAATCATAAGGATTGTTTTACTCGCCAATGTACCTCACGAATAATAATAATAATAATAATAATAATAATAATAATAATAATAATAATGATTTTACGTCCCCACTTCACGACTTTCAGAGATGCCAAAGAAAACATACTATGTATGAATTAAAAAATGGAGACAATGATTGTACAAAATTAAACATTATGGTAATAAAACACAACCCGCCACACTTGTAGATATCCATAAATGCAGCATATTTTCCTGTTATTTATTTTTAATCTTACTGTCGTGGAACTTCTGGCACTATGCGGGCACTTGATAGCATACCTAACCTGAACAGTGCAGTCTCTCTTCTCATTTACAGCTGTTTAGGTAAATCCTGATGTGACAAATGTGGAGAACAAACATGAAGTATACTTAAAAATATGTGTTTGCCTTTCAACAGCAGCAGTTGTCCAAAGAACAATGTCTCCTTTATTCCTGGGATTCTGCAGAAGGAAGTAGATTAGAACCAGCTTCTTCACCCTTTATATGTACGATTACACAATGTCGATCCTGATGTTAGGCTGTAATTGGCTCAACCTGCACGCAGATATCAGTTTGAAATGCGGGTCATCAGATCAAGGGTTCAGACACAATCGACATTAGTTCTTACAGTGGCTAATCTACGTACGTACATACACACTTCATAAATTACCCGCGTATGCAAACTGTTGAGAGATACAGGTCACAGTTCAAATGTACTTCCATCTCACGCGTGGCTCTCGAGCTATAATTAGTTGAAATTATCGGTCAAGAATTCACGGGACCAGATCGTGGTGTATCAATTAACGGCGAATAAAAATATCAGGACATGACATTTATCCTGCAATTGTCTTGCTTGAAGTAAGTAGAGAAAATTTTATAAACGCGCACAGGCGTGTAACGGATTTTGTTAACACAGAGAAAGGTTCACATCCTCGGACTATGTGTTACTTGCACCACAAACTTCAGAAGAATGAGTAGGCGTTCCCCTCCAGGGGTCCTTAAATAAACTGTCTGTCTCTTTGTAGCATGAGGTAATTCCCCGCCTAACATCGGCTGCGTGACGGTTGACAGACTCTCGCCTGCCCAACGACTTTTCATTCAAATAAAATTATTAGGTAAAGACTCAAGTAAATATTATTGTGATCCAGGAGTGAATAATAATTGTATCTGCAGGTGATATGTAGTTTGGAACTGTGGAATTTTAGCTTAGTGGTGAAATAATCGTAAATCTTGAGATGCACTACTTTGAATTTGAAGTTGGTCAACCTGAAATCTTGTTGTAGAGCTCCCTTTGTTCAAATATAACCACTCCCACACACAAATCGGTTGAATTTAAAAGTTGGAGTGAGGCTGGCATGCCCAGTAACCAAGGCAATGACTCGCTTTGAATTCAAACTGGCTAGCTACCCTCTGGAAAATTCCGTGCCGCGCCGCACCCAGCTTGGCTATAATGGACCCTCAGAGTTCGTACTCTGCTTCTTGCATGCGATTAAATGGATGCGTTGACATGATTACCATATTATATATATTGAGGCATCCAAGGTATGGCTCAGTATTATACATGGCATTCAGTACAAACGGACATTTTCAGGACCAAATAAAAATATATTCTTTGAAAATGAATAAGTATGTGCATGTATATGATGAAAGAACAAAGCTGTTGAATATTGTTTTTTTTCTTTGAACTGACCACCAATGAAGGGAATGGTTGACTTCCCAAAACATGTATGGTTAAATAAATAGTTTTCTTTCATTTATAAGTGTATTGACAAGGAGGATTCAAATAAAACTATTTTGAATAGTTCTGTAATACATTCACTAGTCATTACGAATCAAACAGCCATATTAACCTATCATGGTTAAGTTTATCAACAATGGACCCTTATTTCGATAAAGATATCCCTTGGCTGTACGGTGAGGATGATTCAAATGTCTGATTTCACATGGATAATGCATCCAGTCATACTGCCAGATCATCAGTAACCTAATACGAGAGAAAAAAACCAGACGGGTGTCCATGTCATACCATTTATTGACATCCCTGTCAAATCCCCAGATGGCTCTGATGGATTTTTGTGCCTTTGTCTCCTGTAAAGAGGGCTTTCTTCTAGACGACCTGCCACTATTGAGGGTCTTTGGAACTTGCACAAGGAGGTATGGGACAATATTAATCTGTCTGTATTCCGTCGAAGTCTTCTACTGTGGAAATTGAAATGTAGTGCAAGAGTCCATGCCCATTGCTATCACATCGAGCACAACTGGGTCTGGAGAAAAGGAATTGCCTAGGACAAAAGGTACGTCAAAATCATCCAAATTTAACTGGGGCAACCCTCTGTATACACTGTATACACTAATAATCCCATAATATATATATATATTTTCTCCAAAATTTGATGGAGGTAATTTGGAGTGCGAGTATTAGCATGAAGGTCGGTACATTCTGACTTACGGAATCTGGAAGTTACTATTTTTCTGCCCAGTCTGGTGGCAAAACTGTTCCTGTTGTAACTGAGAAGCGTACTGCGTCAGTTTAAGTAATGTCACCTTTTAGGATGGCCAGCGTGAATTCTCAAATGTCATTCATTCATTCATTCATTCATTCATGCCTAAAGAAAAATTTCATGTCATTTGTACTGTAGGAAGAAAGTATAATGTAGACGAGAGTTCCATTTGTGATTGGAGGAAAAATAAAGCTCACCTTGAATGGGAGAGAGCCCAAAGCTTCCATAAAAAACTTAAAAAAAACAGGGTATGCAAATATGCATCAGAAATAATATGGTTAGGGTCAGTATCGGTGTTCACAAGTGAAATGTGTCTGTTGAAAGCCATAGCAAAAAAAAAAAGCTATGGGTTGTTAGGTTAGCCGAAGATGGCTGGCATGTTTCTGAATGAAGTAACTTCAGTTTTCATTGCAAAACTAGTACCCTCAATGTTTCCCAGCCATTTGTTAGGAAAATACAGTAAATCTTCACAAAGTTGTTATCAGTTTGTGCTAGTGAAAATATATATTTAATTTGCAAATTGCTAGTGCTGATCAGACGTATTTATTGTAGCCTACTGTAGTATTTGTGGTTTTCAATAAGTATAATTGGAAGTAGTATTCCCCTTCGAGTACGGCATGTAATGAAAATCCCATGGTAACGAGTTGCTTTTAATGCTGCTCCAATATTTCTGTTTTAAATTGTATAATATACTTTGGTTGCTGCAGAAACCCTTTCACTGATAAATCCATTATTACGGGTGATTTAACTTCTCTTTTTTTTTTTTCTTCCAGTCGTCGGTATTTATACACTGCAGCTTTTATACTGAATATGATTGATCATTACCCATAGACTCACGACTTCCAACTGTTGTAAATTAACATGCAAGTTTGAAAAGGAGAGGACGTGTTTTCTCAGTAAGTGCATATACACTGTGGTGTTAACTCGTTAGAAATAAACGATTGCTTAATTTCATTACTAGGTACTGCCCCCTTCTTACTGGGCATAGCTCAGCCGGAGAACGAGAGTCCTGAGGGTGGACATTTCGTTGTCTGGCTTTACTTATTTTCGAAGGCAGGGAAAGAGACAAGGACTAGCGACAATAACACAAAAATATAAAACAACAGGTTCTGGCATTTATTATAAACTAACACATTTAACAATAACAAATTAAATTAACAATCTTGATGAGAAAGTTTTCTTCTCCGCCAGTTCCTTTTAACTGCACATAATCTCCACTATTCTCGGTCGACATTATTCTGGAAATATACACACGTTTATTAGCCTACTTCTGGCTCAACGAAATAATAACAAAAATAAAAATTTTGTGGGAGGACCTCCTCTCAATAATAATATCATTCTTTATAAGTTTATAAGTTAAAAGAAAGTGAAAATTGTCTGATTCCTATTTATCTTGAATGTCGAATTACCATATTTATTCATTTCAACATTTATCTCATGCAAATCCTTCCTTCTTTAATATGCTGAATAAAGTGTTATCTCAATTAAATTGAAGATTAATGAAACCAAACATTATCAAAATATAATTAAAAAATGTCTCCATTGGATAAATTTTGAACCATTGTGCCTGTACAATAATTATTCCTCTTAATCTTCCTCTAATATTTCCTCTGATAAACGTAAAGTCAATCTTTAATATTTGACACTTCTAAGGAAAATTTTAACGTCGTAGGCTTTACAAAATTAAATGATGAACAGAGTCCACGGAAATGATCCTTCCTTATTCATTACTGTGTGACACTCTGAACCTTTCTTTACGTAAATACCAAATAAAATTCACTAAAGGTTCAAATTTCAAAAAGTTATGCCAACACAAACAACGACGCTGACAATCAGGACTCAACATAAGGAACACGTGGTCGAGTCAAAATCATGGTCAAAGAAAATATCACAGTGCACTGAAATAATATCAGTCACACACACAGCATTCACACTAAGGCACACGAGAATTATTTACACTATTTACAAAGAATTCTAGCCTTTGAATATTAATCTTTGATTTTTAATCCTAAATATTTGACATTTCTCTATGACGGTATTGGGCAAAGAAAAAAATATTTTACGTCCCTCAGGAATGTGATGAAATCTGGATAATCACTTAATTAAAGATGAAACTAACAACGTTGATCGTGATAATACTGGCGGTTGATATCTAAAGAAATTGTCTACTATAAAAGCGCTCATAGAACAGGTTAAATATAAGCATTCGCCTTCATAGTTCATGAGTCACGACATTATTATTACTCAACTCCACGTCTATCAATTAACATGTGCTCCACTTGAAGAAATTACGTTCAACAACACGTATTCTCCAAAATAAGACTCAATAAATGGATTCGCAAGTCAATAACACACAGTAAATAATCCATCCTCAAGTCAATAAAATATAATAAATGATCCAACAAGAATCTGCCATATTCCAGGCTCATATTCATCCTAATTGAGCACACATTAACATCATACAAGATCAAGCAATATATTTGAACTTGTGACCCTTATTCACTTATTTAACCCGAGATGAAAATTCATCATCATCATTATTATTATTATTATTATTATTATTATTATTATTATTATTATTATTATTAGATGTGCGAGATCTCAAATTTGCAGAAACTGGGATGCGACAATATGCCAGATGACACTAACACGCCTTAAATCACACATGAAGTAAATCTTACATAGAAATCCGGCGTAACACAACATGCCGTAAATCTGTCCCACACAACTTCCGAAAAAAATTTCAAAATTAAATTGTTAATTATCGGTGAGGACAATGATTTTTAAACACACTAGAATAATTAAAGGGGACAGCTAGAATAATCGTAGAAGACACACACACATGTTCTAGCTAAACTAATAGAGATCAATAATCATTCATACAAAAACAACAAAACTACCATCTCCCATATGAAAGAAGAGTGAAAATATTCAAATCTACTGCAAGACTAGAAGAAATATTACCACTAATGAATAAGAAAGCATTATTTCTACAAAGATGAACAGATAAACATTAGTAAAGTGTACTTAAATGAATGATGGAACTGGATCTTCGCCGATGGTCTGGAACATGTGGTAAGTTACCTGCCCGTGGTCGCTATCTACCCATGCTGGAGATCGCCTACATTTTAGCAGAGCATTGTAGCCTCGAAGTTCCAAGTAAAGTTGCGGCAAGCTTCCTCTTCACAATGTAACAGCATCTTGAGACACTCGTTTCAACACGTGGCGATTCTCTTCCTTCTTCTCGTGGAGTAGAAGCTGAAACTGACAATTTTAAGATGTGTTGCACGCACGCACGCACACACCCACACACACACCCACACACACACACACCCACACACACACACACACACACACACACACACACACACGCACACACACGCACACACACGCACACACACACAATGAAATTAATGATGGAAGAATACGTAACTTGTTGTTAAGAAATCTGCCAGGCTCGTTGATCCAACTATTAGTGAAGGTGAATGATTTTACTGCCAAATAATTAATTCAAGAAGTAACTGTCTTAGAGTAGACAGCAAATAGCACGTCGAAGTCCGCAGCACATCTAAGTTCGCAGCGTAAGAACACGTCGAAGTTCGCAGCACAACCAACGAAGAAGAGCACAGCCAAAAAGAGATAAGAGCATTTCTTCCGGAAACTTGGGTTTTTATGCATATCCAGGGAAAGGGGTGTGGCACTATAATCGTCCGTAATTGGTCGACGTTAGCGTTCAGTTCTCGAAAGTACTTCTGCCTAAGATTTGACATGTGCTGTCCGCGTGTCGAGGCGACCTTGGCCGTCTCCTCCAGTGTGTCACGTGGGCCAGCTGATAGCTCCGTAGAAAAAAATCAATACATCTCTCCCCTACCAATAAGACCGGTTTTGAACTGTTGAAGCTGTCTCTGTAATGCAGGGCTGGAGAATATCGCTCGCGCTAATGAAATAAAATCTTACAATAAATGCTTATTGTAGGCCAAATTTGAAGGGGACAGTACCTATTGAAATAAGAAAATACTCAAGGTACGGCAGAGTACATCACTGATTTCATAGGCTAAGTTATATATTTTTGCGTCTTTAAATTTCAAAAAGGCTGCTGCCATGATGTAAATTTATAGTGGAGTGTGAACATTACCCTACCGGGGCCTGAAGTCTATTTTCATGATACACTAGCAGTTTCCCGCTGGCTCCGCCCACAGTGTACAAAGTATGGTGTTGTTCGTTACTATCCTCATGGATGTATTTGCCAAGTTTCGAGTTAAGGAAACAAAGCATATGAGCTGCTGTGATAATAGAATGTAATACTATGTCAACAAAACACTTGAAAATACATCACACAAAGAAATTGAATTAAACATTCCTTGCAAGAACACTACATGCCGAACTGTTAAAAAGTCCTTCAAAGATCTTCGTCTTGGAGGCAAATGTACTCATAACTTTTCTCAGAATCTACCAATTTAGGTAGTTACTACCTCAAAAGAAAGCGCCTGATCCACTGAGTGTTCTTAGACCAGAACGAAGTGCGTACCTCACTTAGAATGAAAGACATGATTGCTTCAATGAGAAAAAATGTTGAAGAAATGGGACATCAGATTGAATGTGCACTCATAACTTTCCTCAGAATCAATCCATTTGAATAGTTAAGAGCTGAAATGAAAGAGCTTGATCCACTGGGTATTCTTAGACCAAAATGAACTCCGTACCTCAGTTAGAACCAAAGATATGATTGCTTCAGAGAGACAAAAAATTGAAAAAATTAAATAATTTGAGGAAGGCAGAAGTGATTTATAGTACCCAATGACAAATCTGTGCATGGATACCTATCAGTTAAGAATGAAGGAAATCGACCGGATAGAATGGCCGGACTGACTGACTTTAGTTTTCATAAATTTTTTAAATATATAGATGCATGCTTAATTTAAGTTAGAGATAGAGAGTGGGAGGGGGGAATAAGGAACAAATATAAACAGATGACAGTTGCAGATCAGTGTAGATTTTCATGTGCGTCCTAGTCTCCTATTCCTATTGCTCCCTCTTCCCACACGACCTGCCATTGTGTTGATTGTATCATGTGTGTTCGTTTACACTCTCTCTGGTGAAAAATGCAACCTTGAAAACGTAAGTTTCACGGTTTCATTCAGTGTCAGAATATTGAGACTTTGCAGACATAATACTCAACAGTCTTTTGCATCACCCCGGGACCTAAACAGATAGCAAAATACCGTATTTACGTGATTAATCCCCGCATATTAGAAAAAAATTGAGTTACGAAATTGGGGTGCAGGTTTTATTTGCGTCAAGGTTGCCAACACGCTCCTGGCTCACCTAGTTTCAGATGCAGAGTGTACAGTTATGCTTTGTGCAACCGTAGATGGAAGAAAACTGTCCCCATATGTCACATTTAAACGGAAAACAATTCAGACTTTTAATTCTAAACTGAGTTTACATTTTTTAAATATAGTACCCTATTTTACAGAGTAATTTCAATTCAAAATTTCTCTGCATCTTCCGGAATATGTAGGGGTAGCTTTCTGCAGTTTCACTCATTTTGGTGTGTATATAGTGTGTTTCATAGTTGAAAATAGAGTGAAAAACGTAATTCTTTTGTATTCAGCGTTTTAAGGAATGCCACAGTATCACGTAGCAGGCAGTATGCGGAAAAGCAGAATCCGCGAAAACTGGTGAGGGTTGGCATTTCTGAATTACAAGATGGGTGTTAATTCAAAATCACATATTTGGAAGTCCGATTTCTGTATTACAAAGACTTTGAGTTAACGATGTTTTACTGTATCGCAAAATTAACATCAGATTTCGCCGGTGTGTCTATTTCAAGTGTTTACATGGCAGAAAGCATTAACAAAGGGAATAAGAAAACCAATTATAGCCTACACATTGTACATCACTCAAAAAATAAGGCAGTATTCCTTTTTTCTTCATTAAAAGTCACCCATTCTTATACCGTACAAGATGTTAGCTATAATCGAGAATTCATTTTAGGCCAACCTATGTGTTGGGAATTGTAGGTTTCGGAAGCTTTAGATAACCTAAAATGTGTCTGAAAATCAGAGTCGTCGTAGTCCTGGAAATATGTTGCACATTCTTTTATCCAGCTAGGAGGTTTATTCATTGCATAATCTTCATCATATTACTCGCCACTGTGATTTTATCTTTCAGTTAGGTATTCCAGCCGCCTACGGGCGTTAGACGTGGAGTGTGATGAACTTGTAAGTAATTTAGGAGAGGATTCTAGTGATGCATGAGACAACGAATCTTCCCATCTACAGGGAATCAAGCCTATTGCAAGTTCAGATTAATGAAATACCTGTCACATAAGTAGACCTACTTGCTCGTTTTCATGGAAAATGTATTTTGTAGCAGTGATATTTGCGTAAAGACCACGTGGACCTCGCGGAGTGATATGAAATATTTGTTTATGCCTACGTTACTCTGTTGATGGAAGGAATTTTAGTTCAATTCATTTTTTTCCTTTTTTTTCAAAATGAGCCTTCTTAAAATGAGGGTGTGGGCGTTATTCGACTGCGGGGATTATTCGGGTTAATACGGTACAGCACGAAGTGAAGGGTCACTGCATTTACATTTGCAACATTTAATGCTTTGCACCATCAGGCTATTCAAGAAGGGGGAAAATCTGAATAAAATCATGTTGCAACTAACCTAAAATGAATAACCATGGCATGTTAATAAATCATACAACCCTGGTCTAACACTTAGCATGGAACTTTGTTGATTTGTTCTGGTGTTATGCATACCACCATCCCTTACGATTTACCCGGAATCTTTCCGGTTTTAACTCGTCTTCCGATTTTCCAATTTATTTTTATTTCTTCCGATTTTTTACTAATATAACTGCTAGTACGGCTAATACTCTTCCTCTAGGATAAAGGATAAATTCTTATGTGCTTGTGTAATTCACAAAACCTCATTTTCAAGCATATGTATTTGATGCTTTATTTCGTGAGTGTTTCGTCCGTCGCCTTCGTGTATCATGTTTCCCGCTCACCACAGCAGCGTGTGCGCTTTATACAGTTGGGGATTAGGGGCGGGAATCGTCCTGCAAGCAAGAGGCTAGCGCGCACTAACGACTCAGTTAATCGGGACGAAAGAATGAGTGTTATTGTGTTGTTCGTGCGCTGTAAACATAATTTCTGTGCGTAGTTTCATCGAAGTTGTAGGCCACATGTTTTTTCTTGCATTTCTATGCTTTTCCCCTTCGTATGTTAATAATGTATGGACGGGGCGAGTTGCCCGTGTGGTTAGGGGCGCGTGGCTGTGAGCTTGCATCCAGGAGATAGTGGGTTCGAATCCCACTGTCGGCAGCCCTGAAGTTAGTTTTTCGTTGTTTCCCATTTTCACACCAGGCAAATGCTGGGTCTGTACCTTAATTAAGGCCACGGCCGCTTCATTCAAACTCCTTGGCCTTTCCTATCCCATCACACCATAAGACCTATCTGTGTTGGTGTGATGTAAACGCCACTAGCAAAAAAAAAAAAAAAAAAAAAAAAGGAAGAAGAAGAAGAAGAATGTATGGGACATATTGAATTGTTTTGTATGTTGTAGTTTCGCGAATTTAAGTGCATAATTTTAATGAGTGAATGTTTTCAAGGGGGGTTTGTCGGTGACAGTTTCTGGTATTTTCTTTTCTCGTTATGGCCAAAAAATATAACAAATGTTATCTCTAAATGTTCAGAATACCTATAAATTTCTGTTCAGTTTACCGCCTGATGAATGAAACTACCGTATTTTCTTGCGTAATTAACGCCTTTGCATAATTTACGCATCCCAGTATTTTTGGGTCCAATGTGGAGAAAAAGAAAATGTTCACGTATTTGATGCATCCACAACTTCGAACATCCATCACTCAGCTCCATATGCGTTTCGAAGTAAAGATGTCAACTATTCAAGTAGCAGGCTTCGTATTGCGAAAGCAGGCATTTTATACACAGGGCAACGTGCTGTTATTAGCCGTCAGGAAATCCCACTGCACTAGTTTTACGAGTGTTTCGGGTACGGGACATTCTGTGATCTCAAAATTGTCAGTCCACAGTATTGGAGTAATACTGCATCATACAAACTGGCGGTGATCAGTTACACCGAAACATACAGGAATCGAGCAGCGGGAAGCAAGTACCGGTATTCAGTGTCCGAATGAAACGTGTGCTACTGCGGTAACAGAAGTGCACTACAAGCGGCCAACAAGTCTTGCAAAGCATTTCGCGGACCAAAAGGTGGCAAGTTTCCGCAAGTAGAGGATTATCTGCTGAAATATATATTTTAGTTACACAATGTTGGATAAGGCATTTCTCACAAAATGCTGTATTTTAATGAGAAATATCCGTGGCACATGGAATTAATGTCTCCGATTTGAAAGTTAGCCGAGGCTTGATTAATTTTATGAAGAGAAATGGACTTTCTCTTCGACGTAGAACAACATTATGCCAAATAATGACTATTGATTTCAACCATTTTCATCACTTTGTGATTGAAAAGCATAAAGTGAAGGAATATTTCATCTCCCTTATAGGAACCGCAGGTCAGATGTCAATCAGTTTCCATAAACCACAGAGTCGAACAATCGATATGAAAGGTGGTGTGTTATCATACGCGCTACCGGAAGCAAAGAACAATGATGTCCTGCAATGCTTGGTGTAACAGCTGATGGCAGAAAGCTTGTACCTTACATTGTTCTAAAACGAAAAATAATGCCTAAAGCAAAACTTCCACGAGTATCCTCGTTCGTTTTCAAGAAAAAGTGGTGGATGGACACGTCACTCGTACAAGATTGGATACGAACGGTTTGGGGTAATGTAGCAGGGTCCCTCCTTCAATGCCCGGCCCTTCTCATGTTCGACAATTTTTTTTTTTTTTTAGCCGGTATGTCATTCAGGTCATATTGTCTGCTCATAATGGGAAGAATAGTTTCCAGTGTCGGATGTCTAACTTACCTGATGTATCCTATTTGACTTTTCAGAAAATATCCTACACCGTAATTTTATGCCTAACTACTGTAGCAGTTACCCGCGGCTTCGCTCGTGTGGATTTCGTAAAATAATAAAAGTAATCGTTCCTCGGTACTGTACTGAGACATTATCTGAAAATCCCTAATGTATAAACGTTAACCGACAAATTGAGTTTCATTTATCCTGCAAACTCCTTGTAAACCACGTTTGTGTTATTGTCTTTTGGGGCTAAGATGACCATGCAACATAGAACTGTACATACGAGAAACAGTCTTCTCTCAAATAAAAGTTAAAAAATGTTTATTTTTAAAGGAGATTCCAAATATCTATCTCCATGTCGTAACATTTTCAGTTTTTGAGATAGGCCATAAGAATCCCCATAAAAATGCCTCTTTATCAGTCCTTCCCATTTTCCGAAAATAAAAAGAAACACATGTTCCTTTACTTTTAAAGGAGATACCAAATACTAATTTTCCCATCTGTAACATCATCAGTTTGTGAGAAAAGAGCATTCTCATTAAAAATTATTCACTTCCCTTTTCACTTCTTTTCAACCCCCCCCAAGTGCCTTTTTCGAAAAGAAAATGTACGTGCTCCTGTATTTGTAAAAGGCTTTCCAAATACCAAGTTTCATGTCTGTAATATGTTAAGTTTTTGATATATACTGCAGATATACTGGTACTCATTTTCAAAATTCACCCACTTTTTCACTTCTATTCAACCCCTTAAGTGGATTTTCCGAAAACAAAAAGTATGTGTTTTATTTTTAAAGGAGATTCAAGATATGGTACCAACTTTCACGTCTGTAACATCTTCAGTCTCTGAGATATAAGTATCCTCTTAAACAGAATTCGACTCCTTCCTTACTTACTTTCACCCCTCCCTACACCAAGTCAACTTTCTGGAAACAAAAATGTACATGTTTTTAAAGGAGATTCAAAATACCAAGTTTCATGTCTGTAACATCTTTATCTTTTCGAGATATAAGTATCCTCATACAAATAATTCAACGAATATTTCAGTTCTTTCCCCCCCCTCCCTCCGCAAGTGGATTTCCAAAAACAAAAGAAGACGTGTTTCTTTATTTTTAATGGAGATTCCGAATACCAATTTTCACTTCTGTAACATTTTTGAGATATAAATATCCTCACAAAAGTAATTCAACTCTTTTCACCCCACTCCCGTTAAATTGATTCCCCACCCACCAAATAAGTGTTGCTTTACTTTTAAAGGAGATTCCAAACGACAATTTTTACGTCTGTAACCATCAATTTTTGAGACATAAGTAGCCATATCAAAAGAATTGTTTTTTTCACTTCCTTCCACCCCCGTCCTTAAGTGAATTTTCCGAAAACATAAAGTGTTTACTTATAAAGTAGCTACTAAATAACAATTATCACGACTGTAACAATTTCAGTTTTCTAGATATTTGTCCTCATAAAAGGAATTCAATTCCTATTCACCCTCTCCTCCCAAATTTATTTTCCCCCTAAAACGTGCTTTTCTTTAAAAGAGATTCCAAATACCAATTTTCACGTCTGTATCAACTTTAATTTTCATAAGGTATAAGTATCTTATGCCTTTGCTGGCAGGACCTAGTATTTACAGTGCACTGTGCCTTCTGGTATAGGCTAGAGCAATTTTGTTACTTTCATAGATCTGTCTCTGTCTTATCCTTGGCTTTGACAATGTGAAAGTGACTGAGGTATAAGCGATGCTAGTAATGCCAATATTTATGCAGCCAGTCCCTGCTATGAATGGTGTGAAAATGTTGCTCATAGGGTCAGTTGGTGTATGCATTTCAGTGGGCTTGGCAGACTGATATGTAATAGCAACTCTGGCTTGGTGAAGAAAGCAACAGGAAACTACCTCACTCCTCATTTCCTTAGTACGCCTCTTCAGTGATGCCTAGGCCATCTATGACGGCTGATGGCAGAGCTGTTGAGGATCCCACCAGCGGAATCGCTGACGGACTGAACATACATACATACATACATACATACATACATATCTTCATACAAATAATTCAATAAATTTTTCAATTCTTGCACCCCCTTAATGGGATTTTCCGAAATCAGAGGAATATGTGTTGCTTCTAAAGGGGATTCCAAACACCGATTTTCATATCTGCAACATCTATAGTTTTTTAGATATAAGTAGACTCATGCAAATAATTTAACTAATTTTTCAATTTTTGTTCACCCCCGCCTAAGTGGATTTTTCGAAAACAAAAAATATGCATTTCTTTATGTGATTCCAATCACCAATTTTTACGCCTGTAACATCTTCAGTTTTTGAGATATCAGTATCCTAATACAAATAATTCAACCCGCTTTTCAGTCCTTTCTACCTGCCCCTCCCCCCCCTCACCCAAGTGTTTTTTCCAAAAACATAAAGTACGTGTTTCTTATTTTTGAAAGGGATTAAAAATACCAATTTTCACTTCAGTAACGTGTTATGTTTTTGAGATATACTGTAGATATTCTCATTCTAAAAATTCATCCCCGTTTCTGTTCCCCTTAAGTGGATTTTCCGATAAAAATTATCTACGTCTCTTTACTTTTACAGGAGTACCAGTCTTCAAGTCTGTAACATGTTAAGTATCTGAGATATATTGTAGTCCTAGATATAATTTTTTTAAATTTCCACCCCTTGTGTCACACCCGTTCACCCCCTATTCATTGGATTTTTGAAAAGCAAAAGAATTTGTGTTTCATTAGGAGATTCCAAATACCAATTTTCATATCTGTAATATCTTCAGTTTTTGAGATATATGTATCCTCATAAAAGGTATTCAACCAATTTTCCCCCCTTTTTTCAACCCCCGTAAAGGGATTTTGCGGGGAAAAAAATGTGTTTCCTTATTTTTAAAGGAGATTCTAAATACCAAGTATTACATCTGTAAACTTTCACACCCTTTTACACCCTTTCGCACCCTTTGCAACAAAAATATGTGTGTTTTATTTTTAAAGGAGATTCTTAATACCAAATTTTACATCTGTAAACTTTTAAAGTTTAGAGATATAGAGACTCTAATTTTAAAAATTTTAAAAATTCACCCCATTTGTTACTCCTGTTTAACCTCCATTAATTGGATTTTCCAAAAACAAAAAAATACGTGTTTATTTTTAGAGGAGATTCTAAATTTCAATTTTCAGGTCTGTAATATCTTCAGTTTCTGAGAGATAAGTACCCTCATAAAAAGCATTCAACCCATTTTTCAACCTTTTTTCACCCCTCCTAGTGGGATTTTCCAAAAACAAAAAACAAAGTGTTTCTTTATTTTTAATGGAGAATCTAAATGCCCATTTTTACAGCTGTAAACTTTTAAAGTTTCGAGATATAGATATACTCATTTTAAAAATTCACCCCTCTTTTTGCCCCCCTTAGCGACAGAATATCCAAAAATCCTCCCTTACTGAGCACCTACATTGTAATATAAATGTATCCTCAAAATTTCATTCCTTTATGTCCAGTACTTTTGGCTCGGCGATGACGAATCAGTTAGTCAAGACAAGTTATTTTATATATATATAGACTAGCAAGATACCTGTGCTTCGCTACGGTATTATACTGAAATTTGTAATTGAATGCTTATTGTTTTATATATAATTAGCCAAAATTCGCGATCTGACTGGTTTTCTGAGAGAATCCGCCGAAATTCGCGATCTGACTCGTTTTCTAATAGATTACAGCAAGTTTCCTCCCATTTTTCAATCTTTCTCTCCAGCAGTCGATTTTGTACTTCCCGGCTAGGTCCAGGTATTCCACCCGGTCGGTTGGGTCCCTAAATCTTTGCCATCTTTTCCTATAAGCATTTTTAGTATGGATCAAATCCTTCAGGAGATCCGGGGTAGTGTCATCTTGGGTGCC
This sequence comes from Anabrus simplex, assembly GCF_040414725.1. Lineage (NCBI taxonomy): Eukaryota > Metazoa > Arthropoda > Insecta > Orthoptera > Tettigoniidae > Anabrus > Anabrus simplex. The sequence continues at coordinate 1,137,395,706 of NC_090265.1, forward strand.
TTGGCGGTACTGAGTCCGCGGCCAGGCTGCATTCTTAGTCATTACCCGGTTAGTCATTACCCGTCCAGGACCCGTTTCCAGCGCGTTCTGCACATATATTACAAGTTGTCCATTTCATGACTGTATCGATGAATATAACCAAGAAGTTAGTAAAATAACCACCTAATCGATTATTATTGCCTCAGGCAAAATTGAATATAAATTAGCACTTAGAGGACATGTTTCGACCACTTAGTGGTCCTCTTCAGCTGTATAAAGAAAGAATTGAGAAGAAAAAACATTAGGACAATAAGCACAAATAATAAAAGTTCTTTGGAGACTCCTTTGTTAAAAAATGGAGGTCATTAGAACAGGACATCTTGCTTCTTCTTGTTTGGAAAAGATGTTTATTCTGCGCTGTCTAGAGGGTTTGTCTTTGAGTGCGACCTGGTGAAGTAACGATGTGACACAGTCTGACAGATCTCTGGAGAGAAGGGAAGTAGAGTTTTGTCGTCATCTAAAATATCATGTGAGGGAGGAGGGAGATTGGGCTGTGCTTCTGCGATGTCGTGTTTGATTATATCTCTTGTCTGTCTTGTCTCTTTTAAGTCTACCCATTCCAAGTATTTACTAATGTTCTCGTATAAGATTTTTTTTTGTTCGTTGTTTTCATTAAGCTAATAAACTTAAAGGTAACGAATTCCAGGAATCTGGTATTTATAAGCTAACTTGTACTCATTGTAAAAAAAACTTACGTAGGACAATCTGGAAGGAACTTCTTAATTAGATATCAAGAACACATCAATGCTGAAAAATACAAAACATTCTCTGCCGTGGGATCCCATATGAAAGTGTCCAACCACAAATTCACCAATATCAGACAGGACCTTAAAATTATCTGTATGATAAATAAAGGAAATCTAATGAACAACCTTGAAAACATCCACATCGTATTTGATAAATTAGAAAATGGTGAAGAGAATCTTAACGAAAACAACAAGCAAAAAAAACATCTTATACGAGAACATTATTAAATACTTGGAATGGGTAGACTTAAAAGAGACAAGACGGACAAGAGATATAATCAAACACGACATCGCAGAAGCACAGCCCAATCTCCCTCCTCCCTCACATGATATTTTAGATGACGACGAAACTCTACTTCCCTTCTCTCCAGAGATCTGTCAGACTGTGTCACATCGTTATTTCACCAGGTCGCGCTAAAAGACAAACCCTCTAGACAGCGCAGAATAAACATCTTTTCCAAACAAGAACGAGAGGCAAGATGTCCTGTTCTGATGACCTCCATCTTTTAACAAAGGAGTCTCCAAAGAAATTTTATTATTTGTGCTTATTGTCCTAATGTGCTTTTCTTCTCAATTCTTTCTTTATACAGCTGAAGAGGACCACTAAGTGGTCGAAACATGTCCTGTAAGTGCTAATTTATATTCAATTTTGCCTGAGGCAATAATAATCGATTAGGTGGTTATTTTACTAACTTCTTGATTCTGCACATTTGACAACGGTCCAGAACATTATTATTGTTGTTGTTGTTGTTGTTGTTGTTGTAGATGTTCTGGACCCCATAGCAGATTGCAAGACCGCTACTTTTCGGTAAATTATATCTGCTGCCATTGTCATTGTTTACAATGTGACCAGCACCATTGTCGTGCGTAGGCAAGTCTGCGGGATTTCTGGTGATACGAATTACATACTTCCGTGCATTATTGACCTTATTATAGAGGTAAACAAATGGACGGTCAGTCTCATTCCCATCGTTTATTTCAAAGGTGTTTAAATTTTTATTATATGCCAGGAGAATCTACTGTAATCTAAGAACGTTCTCTGAAGAAAAAGATGGCTCTTGAAAACGAACCCAGGAAAGAAAAACTGATTGGTTTATGATCAGAATAAGTACATCGAAAATCAACAGCCTGTTTCCAGTCCTTCCACAGGGTCAGGAATGGAATGAATAAAGCCATCACCTAGCAGCGACTATAGGAATTGTGCCGGCTGCCGAAGCCTGTCGCACTCCTCTGGGGCAATGGATAATGAATGACAAATGAAATGAAATGATATTGGACAATGTTGCTGGAATGAATGATGATAGGAGAAACTGGAGTATCCGGAGAAAAACCTGTCCCGCCTCCGTTTTGTCCAGCACGAATGTCACATGAAGCGACTGTGGTTTGAACCATGGAACCCAGCGCTGGGAGGCCGGCGCGCTGCCACCTGAGCAACGGAGGCTCCGTATAAGTACATTATGAACAGTAAAATCAACTGGTCTCGCCTCCTTTTACACCCCAACTGCCGTTAAGTTTATTTATCCCTCCCCCACAAACAATTAAAACAAGGCTTGTTTCTTTATGTTTAAAGGAGATTCCAAACACCA